>NC_058514.1:7459635-7785298 GCF_020382885.2 Scatophagus argus | reverse complement strand
ACATTTACAGTAGTTAACGAGGATACGTGCTTTTGTGGATTTGTCTGTGTACCAATAATATATGCTATAATCCTGCATCTTCCTGCAAAAAGTACTGCTAAAACACATACACGCTCACATACAAATAATCATGCAAAGTCCAGAACAATCCACCATCCAGGCAATAAGAGAAAGACATTTAAATAATAGCTTTAATCATCATTAACTTGATTAATGTGCACTTTGAAAGTAACAAAATAGGCTGAAGCATGAGACAGCAAGAATCTGAATGATTTATTAAATATTACTAAGCCAGCTGGTTATTAATATTGCTCATTCTTGGACTACTTGGACAGTTGTTTTTTTTAAAGTGTCACTTCTGACAAGTGGGTGGGGGTGTTGGGAGTCAATACTGCTCTGAGAGTTGCCTCAGAAGTCTTGCTTCAATCAAACAGGAACATCTTGTTGCATTTTAATGCCTTGTCTTAGTCTGCTTCCCATCGCTAAGAGCACTGCCAGCCTACATTTGCCAAAAATGTCAGCACTTTTACAGCATGTGTTTGGGGATTCTTATAAAAGATTCAGTCTGAAGTCTGTTTGGACTGAATTAAACTGCACAGAACCACTTAAACTTATTTGGACTGAATCTCCCTATCTTCTTCCGACTGTGGCTGAATGTTTTCCTTCTGGTTTGGCTGCATGGAGCGCTACAGCAGAGAGGATTTGGAGCAGCTAAAATAAGCCAAAACAACAACCACCTACTCCACGAGAGCAGCTAAAACCACTCATAAATGTTGGAAGATCGACTTCAGCACAGAGGGAAGGTGGGAGGGGGGTGGGGGGTAGTTTCAGTGTAGAGTAAGAGAAGGAGAAGAGAGGACAGAGGAGAGGGGTTGTGGAGAAAGGAAAGGATGTATGAGGGGAGAAAAGAGAATAATTCTGCAAAATAAAGCCCATATCTCAGGCTGTGAGAGATGAATGGTCCGCAAAGATGACCCCAATTTCAAATACATGATATGAAGGAGAAGCAGAAAAATAAACACAATTTCTTTCAGGTTGGCTCTCTTTCACTCTCTTTCAGTCGTGTAACAGTGCTTCTACCTCTGAGCTACATTGTCCTCACATATCTTTGGCACTCCTGTACCTTTTCAAACCTGCTATGGAAAATTCACAGCCACTGCACTGCAAAATCTTTCTAGACTCCAACTGAGCTGCTCCAGCGAAAGACTGGCCCTTTGAAGCATTTCAACTACAAAGTGAGAGGACAATGGATGCTTAAGGATACTTCGAAATCTTTACTTTCATCCATTTTTGAAGTGGAGATCAGTTTCCCAGAGATTGGGATTATATAGGATGGGGCAGAGAGGATACAGAACATAAAGAACGAGAGAAATCATACACACTAATATTTCAGTCAAGGCCACAGTCTTTACATTCTGAACCTCTCTGGTTCAGAATACAAAATGAAGCACTGTCCTGTTTGAGGGAGGTCACAATCTGTCTGCCAGGTAAAAACTGTCTCAGTGTTGTCACTATGTACTCAGAGCTACACAATGTAGTTTCCAGAGGTTCCAACAAGGTGCTATGTGCTGTCATAAAGTTTCTATTAAGCATGGAAAATTTACATGTGAGGACAAACCTCACATGTGCCTGGCTGCTACAGCTGTGGCTAACCGGGGTTAGGTTATGTGGTTAACCACATACCTCTAATTTAAGATTAGATTGGTGAAATATTCTTTAGAAAACTTAATAATGTTAAGCATAAACAATACAAGTTCTCAATAAGCATTTGAAATACTTTGATGACCACAAAGACATTGGTTGACATATTTTTCCCTAACCATTCAGCCCTTCTTTGCGTTGTGAATGTATTACCAATAATTTGACTCAACAGACAGTTTTCCACTGTCTATCCAGGGATGAAACTGCAAATCCTGAACATTCTGTTCTCTCTGAAAGTCTATTTATGACCAGTTTAAAGGGAATAAAATATGATCTTAATGGGATATATAATAACACGTCCGCTCAACTTTTCTTCTCACGGCACTATTTCACACTTCATATTATATCAGTGATGAGATACAGAGGCCCGAGGCAAGTCAAGTTATTTTAGAAGAATGATAAGACTTTCATTACGCAATCACTCACATCTTCAGATACACATCACCTTGTTTTGTTTTGTTTTTTTTTTTAACATATCACAATGGCAACTGGACAGTAAAGGGCTGTTTCACAGAGTTTCATCACATTCAGTGCCAGACGACCAATATGTGTGGTGAAAGGGAATTAATTCCTGAATGTGAGCAAGAGCAAGGGGAGAGAAAATGAGAAAGAAAGCAAATTTAGAGTAAAACAGATGGACTAAGAGAGAGAGAGAGAGAGAGAGAGAAAATACGACAACAACAGGGACTGGGTGAGACATGGTGTGACAAAAGGCAACGGCACGCTGTGAAATAGATGTTAATAATATGCAAATGATGCAAGTGATGAAATCTGCTGGTAAAGCAAAGTGTCTTGTCAGGAAGTAAAAAGTGCTGTGTCTGTGTCTGGAGTTTAGACAGAGTAGTTTTCTTAATATCATGATTTGCTGGAGCTTAACACACACAAGCATACAGTATGCCCACACACACAGACGCACACACATGCACAGACATACACAGAGATAAAGCATAAGTCGTGCTGATAAGCCACTGGGTAGAAACAAAGTCAGCCACTGTAACAAGACACTGAGGGAATACAAAGCAGTGCTGAGAGACTCCAAGTCAAAGAGAATGAGAAAGATAAAGAGACTCATGTGGGACAGAGAGAATTTCAGCGGAGTGGAGACAGAGGCAGAAGGCAGACAGACAGAGGCAGAAGGCAGACAGACAGGCAGAGAAACAAATAAGTATGAAAAGCAGTAAATGAACTGGCTTGAACTGATGGTTGTAAATAAATGCACAAAGGAAGGAAAATATGAGGAAAAAAATGAAAGATGAAGTGTTGTCTAGAAACAGGAGAATACAGGCAGCCAAAAAAAAAGAATAAAAGAGGAAAACAGAAAGAAACAGAGATAATGAGTTGAAATGATGAAATGACTATAGTCACCTGGAAAACAATGAGTTGAAAATGAAATAAAACAGAGAGAATTCTGTTTAATACAACTCTTGAGTGTTACTCACACTGCTGTGAGAAAGACAAAGAAAGGGACAAAGCCAGCCAGGCACTCACTCATAAATACAAAACACATAAGTACAGCTTGTATTTTGGAGGATATGGTTTTGTGATTAGCATATCAAAATTGCCTCTGGCATAGGAAGGTATTTCATTAGGCTTGAGTGTTGTGCTGTCGTCCCTTGCTTAGTATTTCAGTTTCTGCCCCCACCCACCCCCCTTACACCTAGGAAAATGTATTGCAATAAACTGACCAAATGACTGAGAATTTCACAGACAGCTAAGTCGCCTTAGTAACAGTGCAAATGACAAACTGATTGATCTCTCTGATCATAATTCAACTTTGAATTAATTCCTTATGCATCTAACTTTCTCTGCAGTTCTTCTGATTTATTTCCACACTGTTATGATAATTGGCTAAAATGAATATTCGTTTTTTTTCTTTCCTCCTTTTTCTTATCCTCAAGTCTTCCTCTGTGTCCTCTGCCTCCTGGCAGCACTGCTGCCGGTAGCCTCCTCCTGCCCTCCTCCTTGTCTGTGCTACTCAGATGGCCTGGTGGACTGCGGGGGCCGGGGTCTCTCATCCCTGCCTCCCCTTCACCTCCTGCCTCCAGGGAGTCGCTCCCTCCTGCTAGCCAACAACAAGCTTGCCTCACTGGGGGCCTCGGCCTTCGCTAACCTCTCCTCTCTAGAGGTTGGTATCCCATTGTTTAGTACTGCAGTTAAAGTTGTTGTATGCATTGTTATGTTGTTGTTTAAAGTGGTGTTTGTATTCTTCGCTGACACTGCACACTGAATTTCCCTCAGGGCAATAAGTGATACTGCATGGAGAGTCTCATATTTAGCAAACTATAGACAACCTCTGCTGTAAGTCTGAAAAGCTAAGAAAAGTTGACATTTTCAAGACTTTGCAGGGCTGCTCACATTAGCATATTGTGTGCAAAGCATAACAAAGTTGGTGTTTAGAATATAAGCGACAAATAATGGGTAGTTACTGCAACTGCCAAAAACGCTGGATAAATACAACCTCATTATTTAAAACCTCTGGCTGCTGTTTGCTTCCACTCTTAAATACTAATAACAGACATACAGACAGTAGTGTTACTTATCAGGCATAGTAGATGGGGCCCCTTCACTGTCAACACTTAATGAGCAATAAAATCTGTTAACTTGAGAGTTTTTTAAACTTATTTATTTGCTTACTTTCCATTTCAAGATAATTTTAATAAGAGCATCGATTAAGTGTCTAACATGCAAATGTTTCTGTATGTAAAATTTCAGGAGCTGGATCTCTCTAATAACTACCTGGATAATTTACCAGCTGGATTATTCAGAGACATGTCCAACCTTACAAGACTAACTCTGCACAACAACTCTCTGACAGTAATGGACAGAGAACTCTTCCAGGTAGGCACTGTGGATTATACAACATCATACCTGGTACAGTCTACTACACAGCAATAAAGTATAGCAGATCCTTTAAAGACCCCTCTTTTGTACATGACAGAGACTCTCATGTCCTGACTGTCATGTCCTATGTGAGATATACAATCAGATCAGTCCATCCACCAAAATGCTACAAATCATAGCACCACTGATACACTGTTCTATGGGCCCTATTTACAAGTGTAGCCAACCTGAGCAGATATACAAGACTTTGGTTTTAAGCATTTGCTTAAAAACTTTGATCCACTTTTATCTGAACCAAAGCAGTTTGCAGGATAAGCTTGTAGCTCCATGACTGCACTTGGGGCCCTAAACTTAAACAAGATTAGCCCATCAAGTGATGTTAGTTGTGCCTCTTGGCAGCAGGGAAAGAAGCTAATAATAACAATATGAATTTTGAGAGAAGTGTATCATAGTGTACCGTAGTGTATGAGCAAAGATGATGAACAAAGAGCTTCTTTTGATGTTTCTACAGGGTTTGGGGGGTCTCCACAGCCTTGATCTCTCTCTGAATGGACTGTCCTCTGTTCCTCTGGGACTACTGGATGAGCTGCAGAGCCTCAGGTCGACCTTAACACACACTGTGTTCACTGATGTGTTTGAATAAATGTGTTCCTACAGACCACCAGACAGAGCAAGATCACATTGAGCACTTTATGAATGTTACTAGTGAGGAATGATCAGTGAGGAGGTCAGAGATTAGGGGTAAGTGCCCTGACAATATTCCTGTTAGACAGAATGATTGTGTCAGAAATAGTAGATAGAAGTGGACAGAACTAATTAACTGACACAGACCCAGTAGCAGAAGTGGTACGTCCAGGGTGATTTGGCTAAAATCCATATATCAATACTGATTTTAATTAGAATGTTCCTGCAACATCAGCATACAGTGCAGAATCTTACGATATGGGAAATGCATTCATTAATGTTCTTGATTGAACTTTTGCTGCGAATCATTAATCTCGATGGAATTTTGCAAAAATAATAACACAATATGAGCATATCATCAACATACAATTACAATGAAATTCAATGTAGAATAATTATGAATTATTGTCCTGTCATGATAGTACAGCACATGCGGTGGTTACCTCTTTAAATCAGTGCCACAAGGGTAAATTCTTGTCTTTTGTAAATGATAAATGACTTTAATTTGAATTATTTCTTAGGTGGCTGTCTCTCGCGGGTAACAGGCTTCATGGATTGGAAAGGGCAGCATTTGAGCCACTTGCCAACCTACAACACCTGGAACTGGGACACAACCCATGGGAATGTGACTGCAACCTCCGCGATTTCAAACACTGGATGGAGTGGCTGCTGTACCGAGGTAGATGTTTGAGTTATGTTAGAGGTGCTTTGAAAGGGTGAAGGAGGAAGTAGTGGGCCAAAACTAGAGAATGTGAGTCCGTCTCTAAGATAGCTAGGTGCTTGTGAATGCCTGTGCTTCTAGCGTCATAACATAAGTGCATCTGTGTGTGAACGCACATCACTGTGCTCATTGTGTGTACTGTGTGTGTTATCCACGTGTCTGTGCAGGCTGTTAATACATCAGATAACCACAGCTGCTCTCCGCTCTCTCTTCATGTGTAAAAATCTACATTCACCTCAGCGCCTCAGGCCTCAGCTGCCCCGCTAATGAAGCATCTCTTCTCTTTTCTGCTCCATTCTCCCCTTCATTTCATTCTGCTTTTTTTTCTGCTTTCCTGGGCTCTACTCTGCAGCTCAGTTCAGTACAGACACACGGCAGACATGATAATTTAATAATCATCAGAGCAGCAGAGAAAATTACAAGGGGACATTTCGTAGTTGAACATGAAAGCATGACAGTAGCTGTTAAAATAGTAGATGATGCACGATATGTGTTACAGAAAGTAAGACAAAGCACCGAACAAGTGTGGAATGTTTGGTGACAGCAGCCTGTGTTGACTTCTCTCCTCCAAACCACTTCAAGTGCACACAGCTGAGATATCTAGAGATATCTGGAGAGCAAGTTCTGTTTGCAGAGAGGATTTTGTCACACACTGAGATAAAAGCATTTGGGGCTAAATACCACTTTCTTAATTCCGCCTTTCTGTTATCCTCCTCCTTTATCTCATCGTCTCTGTTGCTCTACGAATCTGAGGGCGTGGATCAATGTCTTTCTAACACACGGCCTCCTGACGAATACTATGTGTGGAGTCAAATGCAGCATGTGATGACAACACAGTAGATCCCCCACCCTCCCTCCACATGTGGGAATTAGTGACTCAGATATTTCGCTCTCTTCCACACATACACTTGAGCCCTGCTGAAGCTAGGCATGTCATCTCGTGAATTATGGAAGGGCTTAGTCGAGGCTATCTCCAACTTAGTGTAGAGGGCACAGCAAACTCTGTGTGTGTTAAGTGATGTATGACTCATCCTAGTGTTGGTTCAACCACCCCCCCTCTCCATCTTTTCCTCTTCCTCAGTTAATTGGTAGTGCTTTACAGGCACAAGGCATTTTATAAATGACCTCTCCCTGTCTCTTCAACTCTTTCTCTCTCCATCAGGGGGGAAGGTGGACGCGGTGGAGTGCACGCTACCAAAGGACCTGCGTGGGCGAGACATTCGTGGCGTTCCAGTGGAAATGTTCAACTACTGCCTCCAACTTGAAGATGAGAATGGAGGAGGAGGCGAGGGTTCCCGTTCTGGACAAGGAGGCGTTCCTCCCTGCAGCAGGAACGCTCTCAGCCCCAGTGGGGCAACACCAGTTCCTGACAACAGCAACACTGGTGATGACTCCTCTTCACACACGGGAGGTGGAGGTGGAGAGGCCCCGGCAGATTGCGTCCGTGCCCGCTACCGACCCGTGAGCGTACGCCGCGCCATCGGCACAGTCGTGATTGCCGGCGTGGTGTGCGGCATCGTTTGCATCATGATGGTTGCAGCTGCGGCTTATGGCTGCATCTATGCTTCGCTGATG
Source organism: Scatophagus argus (assembly GCF_020382885.2). NCBI lineage: Eukaryota > Metazoa > Chordata > Actinopteri > Scatophagidae > Scatophagus > Scatophagus argus. The sequence goes on along the minus strand of NC_058514.1, from coordinate 7,777,776 downwards.
GCCAAGTATCAGAGAGAGCTAAAGAAGAGGCAGCCATTGATGGGAGATGGAGAGGCAGACGGGGAAGATAGGGAGGAAAAACAGATCTCCTCTGTGGCCTAGAAGAGTGATGGGATGGGGGAGGGTTGGCACATCAAAGGGTGAAGGTTGGAAGGGGTGAAAATTTAAAGGGCTCAAAGAGGAAAGAGATGGAAGAGTTTGCTTTATGCTCATCGATACTTATGGTATTTCTCCCTCTGACTCTCAATCTGACACCTTTCTCCCACATTTTGTCTTCCTTCCTGCCTCTTTCTATTTTTAACCTCCTCCTTTTCTCTGTCCCACTCTCTAACACACATATACCTTATCTGTTCCCTGATTTTCTCCTCCATTTGGAGGCATTCTCACTGCAGTATTTGTTACCAATCATCCCTCCAACTCGCCTACCAACCACCTACTGCTGCTCTTGGCTGCTGCTGAATTTATCATTACATTGGCTGAGAGAAAAATGATTTAGTACTCTCTCTAGCATGAAACGTATCATTTAAACTGTTGCAAGACACTCATGGTGTACAGTCAGTCAGTATTTCTAAAACCAGATTGAATTTTCAGGGATTTACAGCAGGGATGGTGTGGATTAGACCAATATTCACAAAGATGAGAAGAATTGGTGGTATTGGGCAGTGTCTAGCTCTCAATTTATTTGCATCTTTCTCCTCCTCAACATATTCAAAGCCAGCAGTTGTCCTCCAGAAAAAACAAACAAAAAAAAACAAAAAACAGAACCCCTGCCCAGATCCCTTCACCCTTGTCTGGCCTTCTGCCCCTCTGATGTTCCCACAAAGGAACAGAGACTGGAAACATTGGGGGTAAATGTGAGAAACGTGGATGAGAACAAAGAGATGTTATTTATTATCTAGTGCTCTGCTGCAGAGAGAAAACTGACGCTACAGATAATATGTTGACAAGAAATCAAACACAGAGTCTCTTGAGACCCGTTAAGAATGGATCGACAAAATGATCATTCATGGATGGCCAGATCTTTCACATGGTTAGATGTTCTCCCCTACTCACACTGGATCTCTTTTTCTCTGGATCTTCTCTGGACCAATAGCATCCTCTGGGTGTCACATACTGGTGGTGTGTATGGGATGCTACAATGAATCCTATCAATCAGTTTGATGGGGAACAAACCATTTTAACTTGAATTTGCTGTATCTGACACTTCTCCTCAGAATGAAGTATGGATTTTGTGCACTGGATGCTTGTTAAATAATTATGATGAGTGTCTGGACAGATCAAAAGCCCGCATCATGGTGAAAAAACGGTCAGACTAATTTTCTTGGACTACGACTTCTAGGCGGGTTTAAAAAGTATTCACAATGATTTTAATGACGTTGTTGAGATTTAAAAGACCACGGGCTTTGCTTCAAAGCAAATATTTGTTCATAGCTCATTTTCGAACTGATTTCACCCCTCAAAGGTGAATGTTTGCTACTATGGCACAGAAGCTCTATCTCAGAGAACCCTGTCTCCTGGCAAGGACTACAGAAATTCATTTAAGGACTACAAACTTCAGACTCCTGCACTTTATTTCCCTAATCAGATCAGATCCCCTCTGGCCTCTCTCTCCCTCCCTTCCCTCTCTTTCTTTCTAAAATGGACGATTTGCCCAGAGGGATTATAACGAACAAGGGATTAAACAAAAAGACGCTGCTACCCCCCCTCCCCTATCTCTCCATTCATCTTTCCATCTAGTGCTATTTGTGGAAAGTTTTCCACGCTTACTTACAGACTTCCACCTCCTTTCTTTCCTGTTCCCCCGCCCCATCATACTGGTTGTCCTTGTGTTTTTCCTGAAAGGTCAGCAATATGCAATGGAAGGTGCAGCACCATGACGTGAAAGTTTTGTTACTGCCAAAGAGTCCTTCAGTTCTAAACTTAGTAAACCCATCACTTGATTGAGAAGAATCTGTTTGAATGGCACCACTGTCTCAGTGTATTCAAGGCTAGTTTATGCGCTTAACTTAGTGTTTTCACAAGCATCCTTATTTCTGCCCTGAAATATTTATGTAAGCTTCAATATTTTACATTTGTGTCTTTAGTGATAAACAATCTCAAATATGGCTTCCATTGCATATTGCTCCCCTATAGTAGAACTTCTCCCTCTCAATTTTTAATTGGCTGAAAATAAACATATTAATAGTGTGTTATGTTATACCTGGATATGATACAGGTAAATATTATTATATTAGTCCCTAATATGGTGTGTTGGCCCAGCGATTCCCAAAACGTTTTTTGACGTGGTTTTCTGTATCAATTCACGATGTATGTCTTTTGTTGTGTTAATGACTTTAATGTTTTGTTTTGTTTTGGGTTTTAATATCGCTGTAAAATTTGTTTATTCGTGTTCATTTATTTGTGTTCAGTAGTTAGTAAAGTTTCTGCAAGAGGCATAGAGAGAGTTTGGTCATTGAGAGTAAAAAGGGCCCCATACTGCTGCCTTGTCTCTGAAATTTATCAAAGGTTTCATTATTTAGAATCACATGGGCAACAAATAACCAAACTATTGTTTTAACAGGTTTTCTTTTTTCATGGAGAGTTATAGCACCAACTACAAATAATTTTTCACTATGGCATGTATTTGAAATGACAAGCAGCATGAGCATTTATGGACAAACATGCTGCCTGTATTGTAGTTGTCAACATTTTTCTGTTGGTTACTCTTTCTACAATATTCAAAATATGATAACTAGTGTGACTAAGCTGTTGCAAAAACATGGCAACTAAACCATGTGGGGAAAACTTACAGATTACAGTCCTGGTAACAGCGTCATCCACAGTAACATTGTCAACCGAAGGTCTTGAATGAGATGGGATATGAGATCAGAGAAACCATTCTTGAAGACTGACTCTTATCCACCACTTTGACCATCACACACTTAGATTTTGCTGCATTTTTGAGTGCTGCACTACTTCCTGCATGAGAATAGTTGCATATAGATATTACTTGCAGAAGACTGAGCTGGGGGAGGATCAGTATGCACAAGAAGCTGGAATTAGGTCTACAATTATATGATTCAGTCTTTACATTACATTCTAAGTCTAGGTGCACCTCAGCAACAATAGTCACCTTAGCACTGTAAAGAGAGAAGACAAGCAGTTAACAACAACAATTTAGCTGTAGATTGAATTTAATAGCACCTTTAGATGTAGTAAAAGTAATATTTTAAAGACATTTAAAAATGTAACAATAGCCATGAATTTCAAAGGGACATGGCGGCAGTACTTGGAAAAAAGCAATGGCTAAACTCCATCTATGAATCTGGAAACACTGTCCTCTCACATCCTGGTCTGCAGGTCTTGTGTTGTTGGTAGCTAAGTATCTTAGCTAGCTGAAACTTGTTGCTATAGCCTGTGTGTGTAAAGAACAATAAATTCTAGTTTGTTACGTAAAACTGCAGCAGCCATGATGACTGAAGGCCTCAAAGACTACACTACCCAGAAATCAGTGGTGTGTTGTGTTATTATGATGACTGTGACAATGACAATGATGATGTGATGATGATAATGATGATGATGAAGCATTTCCTGGTCAATATGCATTGATTTAAATAAAAACATATCACACATATGTCAAATTTACATCCAGACCAGTGATAAGCTTTGAAGGACTACAACAGCTATCTTCTCTTTAAAAAGCATCAATAGCAGAAAATAAAGTAGATATTAAATGGGTTAGAAAATTTGTAGGAAAGAAAAATACCTTAAGATAAATTCCTTTTACAGCAGCCTAAAATTAATTCTTAGATCTACACTCTCAAGAATGAAGTCAAATAATATCTGCCAGCAAAACTTTTTTGCATTTCATCTACATTCAAATTAAAAGGAGGGAAGGAGAGAAGAATTGTTTGTGGGGTACAAATTGCAATGGGTGATACAGAAAGCCAGGAAATATGATGTTATAAGCTATAGGCAGAAATTGAACTGAAATGGAATAAATGCACAGGGTCAAATAAGATCAGTCACAACAACAGCTCCTCTTTAGACTCTACCTTATATCTCATATATATATCGTCCTCCCATGACCTCTGTCTCCTCTCACCTTTCCCTGTTTCTCATCTTCTCTCTCTCGTCTCACTTATCTTGCCTCCATTTATCTTTCTGTCGCCTCTCCTCCGATCATTTTTTTTTGTCTGTTCACCTTCATTCCTCTCATCTCCATCCTCTTTATCCTTTGCTCTGTTTGGTCTGTCGTGGGGCTTTTTCCACTCTTCTACCTCCCCTGTCTTGCCTCCTTTTCTCCCTCAAATTTATCCTTATTCCCGGCTTCCTCTTCACATCCTCCATATCAAATGCCCTCTCTCTGTCCTTTATTCTTTACCTACTCTCTCTCTCTGCCTTTTTTATTTACCTACTGATCACTCTTTCTTCCAGTTTGTTTCTTTGCAAATAGGAGCGTATTAAGTTTATTTACATACAGCCTGCCACAGAGATATACTAATCTGTCGCTGAGCCTTATAATAGTAAAAACACAAACTTTTTTGTAGTCACTGTTGACTGATTTTAGATCAGCCTCTGAAACACCAAATCCTTGGCCTTCATCACAGGAGACCAAATTGAATCTGCCACCACATCAGCATGAAAGTTTAACATAAACTGCAATGAGATGCTGGGGGTAAACTGACCACATTCTGCTCAGATAAACACTGACACTCAGTGGTCAGAAATGGAATTACAGCTCATAACAAGCCGCTTATGCTCATCAAGTATCAATTATTTGCATTTAACAGAAACTTAATTTTCACCTCTGTTGCATAAACTAGCAGTTTTCTATCCACTATGATCATCATCCTCACTAATATATCTGCATGAAACAGAGCTGTTGAGAATGTTTTGTATATGCTAGTTGTATTGTAATTTCTGATTTTACAGTAGAAATTCATTCAAACACTAGATCAAGTCACAGGTAATACACAAGGTGGGTACAGTACATTTCAGTGGTTGCATGTGTGAATGTGAAACCGGATGAGGCAGCTTTGAACGAACATACCTCCATGTGACCCTCGCTTGCACAGATGTTGCAAGAAGCAGATGTAAAGAGGAAGTGAGCGAACAAAGACGCGACAGTGACAGGCAGTGACACGACCAAGAAAGGAGAGTAAAACGGAGACAGAGAAAAAGGCGAGGCAAAGGGAAGGGGTCTGACAGAGAGAGAGTACAAAAAGAGAGTGTTATAGGGTGAAACACAAGTGAGGATGCATTGAAGAAAGTCAGAGAGAAGTATGTAAAACACTGATGCAGATTTTTGCCCCTGTGTTTTCACTAAAGTGAAGCAGCGGGCAGAAAAGTCGTTCAACTTGACAGCCAGTGATGTAATAGTGAACATAAACTTCAATCTCTGGCCTCCAGTAACTGACCATCATATGACAATCTACCATCAACATACACAAGATATATATATAATTTTCAGAGAGGCTGAAAACCATGAGTGCAATTTTTGATCCAACAGTTATTTCAAACGTTACAGAGAATTTACAATAGGTATAGTAGCAGAGCTCTGGATTAGACATAGTATCCCGCTAACGCTTCCAAACAAGTAGAGAGAGGAAAGAATGAAACAAAATGGCTGGAAAAACAGAAAAAAGTAAGAATGAGAGGCAGTGAGATTAAGAGAGCAACAGAGGCACATCTATTTTGAACTCTTTCTCACTTCTCCCTGCTCTCCCTGTTTTCCATTTCCAAATATAACACGATTTTCACACCTGAGACTATTTCTACGAAAGCTGCGAAATACAGATAAGGCACATGTGTTTGTGTGCGAATGGAGTGTGTTTTTTTTTTTTTTTAAGTGTGTATAGAGTGTTTTCCTTTCTGTCAGTGTAATGAGACACCAAATGCATATACACACTCATATACAAAAAACACAAACACGACACAACACAAAGCACGCACTCGGGATGCAGCACCAGAGAGCCTTGTCTCACCCAGATAATTATGAATGATGAGTGTGTCAGTCATAGATGCACAGATGGGCTTACCAGGACAAAACACACAAACACACACACATCAGGAAGCAGTGAAACAAAGGCAGAGACTAAAAACACAAGACAAAATTCTCTCACATTACAGTTCCATAAATCTTTAACTTCTGGAGTCATTTCAAACATCTTTTCCAAAAGAGACCACAAAAGCAATCACCAGGAGTGAAATCAGAGTTTAGGAGCTACTGAAGAAACCAGACACAACAAAGGTACAGTCCTCTCCAAGCATCTCAAGTACACGGACACAATTAAAGCTTGACCAATAACTTAGCAGCCCAATAGTACTGGCTGATATCAGGCTGATATGCATTCTTCACCTTGCAAACAGCAGTAAAGAAATAATAAAAATCTCCTGAACAAACTAGGAATGTGAATAAGGTAAAGTCTTTTCGCTGTCTGTTTTAACAATACAAAACAACCACACAACCAAAGATCCAAGTTTGCCATTAGTTTGCGTTGGAGCGAATTCCACAGTGTGTTACTGACAAATGAGCACTTCACCACCAAAGTGTTGTCAGCAAGATAATGCTACCAGCAATCACCGTTAAACAAGCAGGTACAGATGTCACTACCAAATCCAGTTGAAGACAAGAAAATCTTAACATGTGACACAAAAATACATAAGAGACAGGGAGAGAGAAGAAAGAAAGAGCCAAGAATGAAGAGACACTTTAAACACACAGGGAGACGAAAAGTTAAGTTTAGAAAGCAAGAAAACACTGCAATTGCATGTCAGGAAAGGAGAAGGTTAAAAAGAGTGAGAAAGAGAGAGAGGGCAGTGTATGTGAAAAAGATAGAGTGTATTTAGACAGAAACTGTCTTCCTACCTCCTGCGATGGCTGTTTTCTTGCCGACTGTAACAGTGACAGCGGTGGTTGCAATCACAATCCTCCCTGCTGATAGAAAAACACAAAATCAGCAAGAATTTACAGTTCTTTATCAATATGTGCATATGGAAATACAGATGCATGCATGCACACATCACTAACACACATATGCCTTATGAACATACACACATGCATGAATATATGCATGCACGAGGAAACTGAAAAGGAAAAGGTTCCCACAAATATTCATTTTCTCACATAATTTGTAAGTCTGAACACTCGCCGTGATTGTGACAGCTGAAAAATTACAACAGATATGCCAAAATGTGAAAATATGTGGTTGACAGACTGACTTGGACTCAGTCTGTGATATTTAATAAAGTCATGCATTCATCTTCTCTGTGCCTATTCACAGCCATCATGCCAACTGATGCCAGCTGTCACGAAGCCACAGATTCCAGCCAGATTAAGCATTTATGTAACACAGAGTATGACAGCTAATCGACTAATACACTCACAGCAGAAGGGCCCTGTGTGTGTACTACGTGTTTCCATATCCCCTATTTTATACTTCTGTTGTTCAAAGACAAAACTACTCATTGCCTGCATGAGATTTCTTTCTTGCCACTGAATATTGTAACATAATGAAGTAACAGAATGACAGAGGTAACATAGCCAACAAACTGTGAAATGAGATTTTTGCTTCTCAACAAGAATTTATCAAAGACAGACACAATACTGGCTCAGCACAATGTAAATGAACCAGGCGTCTTACTGGCTCCCTAAGAGAGGAGAGGAGGTTCCTGTGCTTGGATTGCATGCACATGCAGTTAGAGTGAGATAGAGAGGAGAAGGAGGAGGAATGAAAGAGACAGAGAAGAAAAAAAGAGAGGAAAAGACAGAGAATGTCTAAGAGAGGGGTGAAGAAACAGAAAACAGAGCCTTGCAGCACTTGTCATGCTTTGAAATTAAGGGTGAAGAAGAACAGAATGAGGAAAACTAAAAAGTGGCCGCATGCCAAGTATAAATAAAAGTTTTCCTCTACCCTCCTCCTCCTCATCATCCTCATCCGCCTCCCTGAGTTTTCTCCCTCCCTCCTGAGCTTCGAGCTCCATCTCCTCTGCACTCATGGTGGCACTATAGTCAGCCTCATAATCCCGGAATACATCTGAACACAACAAACTGTGTCTAACATCGACCTCAAACACGCAAGACCTTTTTGGTACATTTGTACTTCAATACTGAGGTTTAAAAATGATGGCTTTGTGATAAAATGCTTAATTGTATTAATGGAATATGAAATATTTATCACCACCACCAATGGTGACTTAGACACTTTCTGAAGTTTTAAATATAGGTACACTGTCCAGTGTGTTTTATACATAATGTCAAAATATTAAATCATCTGTAAATTTAGTATATACTGTATATACCTACTTCAAGTAAGTAAAGATGTGGATAAATCTATACACATACATACTCACTGAACATACTGCATTTCAACCAAATTACATTTATGTCTGCACTAAATAGTGACCATTAACCTCAAATTATTTGTTGATGCCTAAAGCACTCTGCCACAAAGCATGTTATCTTCTGAAATGCACTTTAAAAATGCATTTCACTCTTGTACAGATAAATAAGAAAACTAAATCAGAGACAGAGAAAGGTCACACCCAGAATCCCATCTGTTTACTGACTTTCATCTTTTGACTAGAGATAGACTAGAGTAGAGATAAAGATGGAGTTAAGTGTTAGTACAATGCAATGACAGACATGATTGACTGTTAACTTTGTCACTCTGGAGTTGCTGAATATTCTTCACAACAGCAAAAATTCCCAGAATATGAAGTCTGGTGAAGAATAAACCAAAACAGAATATCTATCAAGGTTGAACTGACACAAATACATATTTTTCAAACTTTCCAAACCTGCGAAGCAAACAGAGAGGAGCTATTGTAGCCTGCAGGCTGAAGAGAAATGAGCCTGTCACTGAGAGATTTCTGGCTCAACGTGCTGAGCGTTGATGAGAAATGAAACAGTAGAAAAAGTGTTTTGTGTGCCCGTGTGTGTGTTAGCTCAGTATAGGTATGTCCTCTACCTCGAGTCTCCTGTCTGGGCATGTAGTATAGAAACTGTCCAACTGGGTACTCAGCAGCTCTGCGATACCACACTGGGAAATGGTCCAATGTGAACATATTCTCCTTGTCTGTGGAGGTCAGGAAAGACCTGGGGAGAGACAAAAATACGCTTTTACAAAAGAACAAAAAAAAAAAAAAAAAAAAAAAAAAAACTGCACGAAGTGGAACTAAATTCAAATGAGACAAAAAAAAACAACCTGCTTATTCATCTGTAGTGCTTTAAAATCCTAGTAGTGAAAATACACAGAATTCATGAAAAAAGGTGTTTTGAAGATTTATTCATAGGTCATCTAATATTAAATCTAAGGGTACAAACTCTACCAAACAGGATGTTAACAAAAATTGTGTTTTATTTAAAACACTATCCAAATATACCATATAGACTATTATTTGGAGGTAAACATTTCAGTGAGTTGCATGTCTGGAGTAAAAAAACTTTTCTTTTTATTGACCACCAGAGGGCAGGCTTTTACTGTGCGGGCATTAGAGCTTACAATTAAAAGATTCAATTGCTCTCACTCTCACATAAACAACACTTTGTATACCCCAGTTTTGAATCTGTTGGTTGTGGATATGGTGGTATTTCTAATTTGATGTGATAATATATATATATATATATAAAGTACTGCATTTTTCATACTCACTTGGCAGTTCTTTTCTCAATACCAGTGTATCTCTGGAATCTCATCACACCTGAGCGGGTTCCTAAGAAAGCTGTTTCGATCCCCTCGTCCATACTGACGAGACGAGAGAAAGAAAGAAAATGTAAATCATATAAAAAGTTCATATCATGGTTTAACATTTAAATGGGTGTGCATGTGTATTAATATTCACCCAGATGTGTTGAGCATTAGAGCAGTCCAGTAGGCTTCCATAGGAGCCGTGACCACAGCGTCAAATAGAGTTTGTTGCAACAACAGCACATCACCTGCAGATGGGCCAACAGAAAAACATGAATTTAAGACTAATGGTGATAAATGGCTGAACATAAATTACACCTCAAAAATCCTTTGGTTCATAATTTGACTGAAGATTTAAAAACAAGCTAATCTCTGAAAAAGATCAGCAAGTGGTGTGCTAAAGATGACTGAGTACATTATTAATTTATCTGAGTTCTGGTGAACACACAGTGTCCATTTGCTGAGGAATTGCTGGTGTAAAGTGGGTTTTATTTCTTCCAAAGCAAAAGATGATGTGCTGAAATATAAATGTCCACTTACACTCCAGATCTGGCTCTTTGCCAGTGAGGTATTGTACCACAGCCTGCAGCTGACTCAGCTTACGATGGTCCGGGTCAATGTCTGTCTCACAGTAGGTCCTGCAGGGGCATGCAAACAAAAAATGTGAAGTAGTCACGTTTTCAAGAAAAGCTGCAACCACTAACATTGGTGGAAATCCCATAAAGTCCATTCGACACTCACCATTCGTCCGCTATAGTCAGGTCTGGAGCCAGCAAGTCATGGAGACCTAAAACAAAAAGAACAAATACATGAGAGACGGTGGGGGGCACGCAGACACAAACACGGAAGGAGGAGGAAAGACTTACCCTCCTCAACAGAGACGTTTCCAATGAAGATATACTGTCCATATCCCCTGGTCAATACTATACCCAGACTGCCAAACAGAGAGAAGAGAATGTTATTTTACTGCCTATTACATTACAAAGCATTACAGCATTACAAAACCCCACCACTTCAAGCAATCCTACTGAGATGAAAGTGATCAGACAAACCTAAATGGTGTTTCATTGATGACAGTGTAGAAGTAATCATTCTTCAGGAACATGACTCTCCTCTGTGAGAAAAAGAGAGAGAAAAAGTTTGTACTATGAAAATACAAACTGCAAATGGACAAGTAAAACATGTCACTTTGGCATATTAAACAAGGTCTTGAGACACACGCACAAAAACAAAAGTACTCACTCCTTTATCCACTGACGTTCTCACATCTAGAGACATCTTTCCAGTTTCTCCTTTAACCATGGCTGTTCTCAACTGAAACAGACATCACACTCTCAGCACTGTACTTGTTTCATCATACCATGTAGTGGATCCCAAAGTACAGAAATCACACTTACATAGAGAAGAAGAGCAAATGAAGAATTGAAAAGGACGGAAATGTGTGTGTGTGTGTGTGTGTGTGTGTGTGTGTGTGTGTGTGTGTGTGTGTGTGTGTGTGTGTGTGTGTGAGTGTGTATCGCTCACTTTTTCCTCAGTGTCTTCCCATTCCACCTCTGACAGATCAACGCTGTTATAGTTGGGTTTCGGCTTTAGCTTCTTTCCCTCTTTATACTGTCACACAAACATAAAATCATCAAAGTCTTTGGCAACCTATTAAGTTTCTCAATCACAATAATTCACTGCATAGCACATTATTTGTCTGTACCAGAGGTCGTAGGTCAGGATGAGATAGGATGTAGCCATTGTTGGTGACAAGGTAGGCATAACCATGGACGCCCAGCTGAAGAGACACATTAACATTACATAATAAATCCAATGTCACTGGCTGTCACCAGTAGAATCAATATGATAGTACTACAATAGTATGTTAGACCCATGACTCAATGTGTGTTGTGGATGGTCTACCTTGTATCTTGGAGCTAATCTCATCAGTTCTCTCAAGGCCACATCAGTTCCTACCACTCCCAGTAGAATCCCATGAGACAACTACAGTAAAACACACAAGGTTATACACAGTGATGGGTGATGGACACAGTGATGGGTGATGGACACAGTGACGGCGATGAAAACTAATGCTCACAGTTTCTTTCTTCTTGCTGAACACAGGCATGGCTACTGAAGTCATCAGGAGGAGGCTTTGGGCCTGAGTGTTGAACAGCTGTGGAATACAAGTACACAAAAACAATGTTTTTCTTGACAAGCTCAATTAAATGACTGCAAATCTAATTAAAGTTGAAGGAGTTCATCCCTCCTGTCTAACGGTGACAAATGAAGTAAAATGAACTGGAAGATGATATGTAATTTAGTCACGCTAAGGCCGTCTGAACCACAAAACATTAATTAGGCTAATGTTAAGCTAACGTTATATGACCTAGAGGACATTAATTAGGCTAATTTAAAGCTAACCTTTTACTTAGGGAAAAAGAGAGAAGCTAAGGAAGTTTAAAAATATGTAGAAACTCCTGTAAATGAGTTAAGTAGTAGAGTGACATAGGATGAGTCTCAAAACTCTGAAATAAAATCGAAAACTAAGCAGCAACATCAAAGCAGCATGTTAACCTTAAGGTTTCAGGTGCTACAATTGACTAAGCTAGGTTAGCTAACTAACTAAAGGATAAGCTAAACACTTTAGCACCTAAAGCACTGATGAAATGTTAGCCACAGGTTAATAAGAAACTACTTAAGGCCAATAAACACTGTTAGCTTTTGATTGCAAATAAAAGGCTGAGCAAGACTTTAGAACATAAATAAATATATATATATATAGAAAGTTAGCTCTAATTATGATTACCTCTTGAGTGTTTGGAAGCTTTAGGTGGAGATGGAGAGGAGGAAAGGCAAACATGAAATGGCAGATGAAAACAGATACTGAAATAAAAGGTAGAAGCATGCAGAAATATGGAGACACAACAGATGCAGTAGAAAAGGAAAAATTAATTATTTACAAATCTCGTTTCTGCTTGAGCAAAACTGTCTTGGATTGGATTTATCCTGGCGTGTTACAAAATACTTGTTTCAGGAATCGGTAGTTTTGGTGTTTTAGCATGATTTAAAATGGAGGGTCCTGTCTAGCTTGTTACAGGGGCTGGAGGTTGGAGTGTGGAGGATTGGACGATTACATTCTGTCTTAAAGTTGACCGATGCTATGGTATTCTGTGTGGCTGCCACTGATGAACAGGATGGATGGATTTTGAGGGTTTATGACATGTATGAAGAGTCTGACTTTGTGGTTTCATGAAGAGATGCAGAAACACAGCAATGTTTGTCTATGCCCGCCAGACAAAAAAAATAAAATAAAAAAATAAAAAACAGTATAATGGATCACTACCAAAATGAGTCTGACATTTTGATTATACTGATGCAAGATAATAGTTTGTGTTGCCTGGATAATGAGAGAAGCAGACTGACCACGCTGTCCATGTAGGCCTCAGTCCAGATGATGTCATGATCATGGTTGATGACCATTGGTCGGCTGAGAACATGGAGATACTCCATAACGTTTTCCTGGACGTCAGCCAGCGTGGAGACATGTGTGTAGTAACCTGTGGGACACACATAGCATCCATCAGACGGAAAAAACAATACATTTTTTAAAAACAATCAGCATATTATTTTTATCTTTCTGCTCCTGGCCTCTGGGTATTACATTTAGAGCAACAAACTCATTTATCTGACTTCAGAAAACCTGGTATCCCCCAAAAAACACAAACAGTTTTTAATGGGAAAAAAATAAATAAATACAGCTTGAATCTCCTATCAATGCAAGTGTGCTTTTTGGCATTATGTAAAGCTTGGCTTAGTCTGAGGTTTATGGCACTTCTACAAGTGGGAGACAGTGACGTCAATGGGATACCTGCAGTGAAGCTGCTCAGTGACAACAGGCTACTGAAGCACTGCCAGATAGGAATATGTGAAAGTGTGCAACCTTTTCCTCCTTTACCCAAGTGTGCTGCTGTGAATATTACTAAATAGACCTGCTTACTCAACTGAAATGTAAGCTGTGAATAGAAAGTTTTTACAGTAAGAATCAGCACGTTTGCCTGTTTATGACAGATATGTATTTTGTTGTTGGCAGAAGCAACTGCCAGTGTATGCAACAGAAGGGAGTGCACCTGTTACCAATTACACATACACACACACACACACACACGCACACACACACACACACACACACACACAGAAAGAGAGAGAGAGATATGAGATTTTTTTGGCCTGGGATGTGTTTACAGTGTATCTGTTCCGATAATCAGGTATTTAGTCAGGGGGTTATGAGCAGTATAAAGCGATTATTTTCATGTCTGTGCTGCTGTACTACCCCATGTAGTTCACAAGAGGGCAGCACCAGATACCCAGTGTCATACTGCACCACCTGGGAACACATCAGAGGACCAACAGACCCCCTTTTCTTGCTCTTACGTTATTTAAGACTTGGCAGTGGTTTTCACTTCCATTAAAAGGACCCAAAAATTCTATCCTATTTCAGAATCCAAAATCCTATTTCAGATTTTGTGGACCAGGACGTTTTGGCTCATGATCCCTATTTCTTTTACCCTTGTTGTTGCAGGCAATCCATTTAACATTATCAGCAAATGTCATCTCTCGTCCAATCAGATAGGTGAACACTCGAACCTGGAGAGACAGTAAAGTATATAATCAGATGATGATGAACACCACTCATCTGTCACCTCAGACAGTTTTTTATAAACGCTGTTAATGATATGTGTTTGTTTGCTTATAATGCATTTCACTGGTGTTTACAGTTGTTCATGCTTGTGTGTGTACTTGTGTGTCATACCCGTCGCTCTGGCCAGTTGAACTCTTCAAAAACATCCTTGAAGTCCTCCATGGCGCCGTCTGTTATCAGCATGATTGCCTGGTTACACAAGCTTCCTTGGCCCAGTGCTGCAGCCTAAACACACACATGAATGCACACAATGTGTTTTCATTGCTAACAGTGCTGTATATTGTTAAGATCTAGCAGCTGCCGTAGTTGTTGCAAAGGGGACACAAACCTCGTTAAGGATTTTGAAAGACTCCTTCATTGCATTTTTAACTTTGCCTTCTCCTTTGACATGAAGCTCTTCAACCAAAAGCTTGAAATGCTGTAGAGAGATATACAACAAACTGTCAAATAGATATCTGTCACTAAGTCATGGGTCTTTTGGTAAATATGACCACAATATAAAAAAAATAGCAAAAAACAATAGACTGGGGGAGTGGGAGCAAGAAGGACATCATGAGGGAGTGAGTGAAAGATTGTAAGGGAGGGATTATCCCCCGGCTCCCTGGGACTCTGACCAATTACAGCAAAGTCACTACAACACCAGGAGGTAATCAGGATTAATCAGCGTGCAGGCACAGATACACTCGCACACACACTGACAAATGGCTGCGTTGTTGTGGGTTCAACCACCTTGTAGAAAGCAATAGGACCTTCGTGAGACTTTAATAATCCCTTACAAATACAAGTAGACTGTAAATGTTGTGATTATTGCTGCATATAAATGATATGTGACAAAGGTGATTTGTTAAAAGGTTTTAACCTTGCAAAGTGAAAACAGCAATCAACTACAATTATAAAAAAAAAAAAATAGCTGAACCAAGACACCTTTTTCTTTTCTCTTGTCTTTTTCTTTTTTACAGTTACGTAGGAGTTACTTAGTCATCCAATATCTGACAAAACTGATAATTACAGTGATTTCAAAACCACACACCTCAGTCTCTTCTACACTGTGAGTGGATAGATGAATGAATGTGTATCTTATATAACAGCCACAAAGATTCTCCTTCTGTAAATGTGTGTGTTCCATTATGAGTTTTTTTTGCATAAGTCTGTCAGCCAACATCTGTAAGCCCATTGTGTTACAGCCTAACCTCGCTAGGCCTTTGACCAATCAAAGCCCCACTGGCAGGTCACATGGCCTACTTAAAATTGTCAGCGGCCAGCGACCTCACCTGATCTGCGATGATGTGAAGGGGATAGAAAGTAGGGCATACATCCAACACAAAATGCGTGCACACACACACACACACACACACACTGATCAGACTGAGCAGGTGTTGGTATATAAAAAACAGAACAGATGATGAGTTTAAAAAAAAAGAAAAGCAAGTAGCAGTGAAACAATGAGATGTTAATGGTGTTGTACATGAAAATGCAAAAAAAGAGAGTGGGATGTTGAGGGACAAAAAAACAGCAAAGGGAGAGAGAAGAGAAAATAGTGACATGGCTTTGTGGAGGAGGAGGAGGATGCAGGGAGGAGGAAGAGCAAGGAAAATATCAGCATTCTTTAAACACTGTAAGACTCAGGGTGCAAATTTTCTCAGCACACGTGAGCACAAACTGGTTCTGAGGGTTTCATCATGAAATCCTCTAACGAACAGGTGGAAATCCAGACAACACATACACTCCCTGTGATGTTTTAACTGTGGTCACAGCATAATCTTTGTCTTTGGTGGATTAGAGAGATAACAGCTTATGATTAATAGGTTAGCGGAGGTTACGTGAATTAATTAGCTGCTGTGAGGTTGTGTGTGTGTGTGTGTAGATGTGTATTCCTGTAGTTGTGGGGGCAAAAATCACATTGTGGGGACCCACCTTACTTAAGGGGACAAAATGCAAGTCCCCACAACATTTATCATTAAATATTAGGGTGAAGACTTACTTCACCAAAAGTAATGGAAAGAAGACTGTGTATGTCTGTGTGTGTGTGTGTGTGTGTGTGTGTGCGTGTGTTACCTCTCTGTTATCCAGATCAGCTTGAACCAGCATGCCCTTAAAGCAGGGCTCCACGTAGCGAACATAGTCACTGTACTGGAGAGAGAGATCAAATACGTAACCCAGTGTGATCAGTAAGTAGCATCTTTAACAGCCAGTAGAATTGTCTCTAATAACAGGTGATGATTAAGAGTTATTGTCACTTGACTATTTTAATATTACATTCATTTACTCCGATTCAGATTCAGTGTGGATTTTATTGTTAAATCTGGATATTCTAATGTGGTGTTCATCTTAAAGTTCACTGATATCAAATTCGAAGTTCAAGACAAGTCAATTTACATGATGATTTTCCTCACAAGAAAGTGAAGACATCCTTTTTCTGGCTGAAGGAATCTCATTTCAAACCAATAATAACAACCAGTTTTCATTTTTTGCTGCATGGTCACTCCGTCGAAAGGAGTGTAGCTTTAAATTCTGTGTATAAAACAGCTTAAGGGCAGCGGATTTGCTGCAGGCGTATGATTACACACACAGTAATACCAGGATAAACCATGCTTATTACACCGATTTGGAGTTGTAGGGCTGCACATGGCCAAAATCCTGAAAAACCTAAAAACGAGATGAAATTTGAAGATTTGATGTTAGGATAAACTGAATGTTTCATGTGTGTATTTGTGCCTCTTTGCATGTATCTACTCCTGTCTCCATACCCGCGCATTAGCTTATCTTGTTTATTTGTGTTAAGGTGTTAATCGCAAAGTCACGCTCATCAGGACTTAGACAATCTCTGCCTCTGGTGAGCCTTGTGTGTCCTTACAGCTATGATGTTAACAAAGTCATTTTCTCCCAGTGTGTCCAGGATTGTGTTGATGGTGTGTTTGGCTATGGTCAGTCTGAGTCCCTTCATGCTGCCGCTGACATCCACCACGATCACAACATCTTTAGGAGACGTGGCTGCCTGAATGTACCTAGAAAGAAAGGAAACAGTAAAAACATTTGATTTTTATGATGATATCAACCAAATAACCCTGAGGCACAACAGGTGTAGACTTTATTTACCAGTGGTCCAGCAGACAGACAGAACAAGCAGAGTTCAAGTCTTATCCTTTTATTTGTTCCTCTTTTCTTGCATCCATGCGTCTCTTTATCTCCTTATTATCATCCCCTGACTTTCCAAGCTCATTAACATCAATGAGATTTTCGCCACAGCAGCTGTGATCTGCACCTTTCCAGACCTGAACTGTCCTTGCTCCTTTATTTCCATCATGTTCTGTCTGAGGCCCACACAGAAAGCTTCTTGAACTTTATTTTACCAAAAACACTAATCCAGCTCTTATTCTAAAAGACATTTTGACATGCCACAGGAGGAAAAAGCACAAGTGTAAATGATAATGTTGGCGATGGCTGAATTCCATTTAGCTGCTTCAGTTTCAGGGTCTTTGAAGCAAACATAAACATTATCAGGAACACCTGTGCTTTCCCTACAAGTCAAAATGTCTGCTGTGATGAAGGCCTAGTATCGAGATCGGTCATACACAGTAGGGGGCTACATTTATAATTTCATTCATAAGAAAATATTAAACATGTCTTCTTTCCATTATTGTGTATCATATGACACAGCCTACACCTCTAATTGAGGTACATGGTAATAGGAGTTAGAAACCTTGCTTCTGTCTCTCTACTTCTTTAGTTTAATGGAGCATACACTTAGAGGTACTTAAGATTAAACCAAAAGTGTAATGGATAAGGGTGGGGAAAAAAACAAGGTGACTGGAACGACTAGTCAGACAGACTTCTCCTACTGACAGCCTCTGCTAATGATTGCTCAACTGGCTAAACAATCGCTGGTATGGACAACCTGGAGCCAAGGCACACTGAAAATACAACAGCTATAAACATTCAGTGATTGCCCGATGGTGCGTAATGACTGCTGGCTACTGCTGGAGTGTTTGAGCCCAGAACTGTGGTTTAGGAAGCTGAGTTGCTGTGGTTCTTCACTTTCATAAGGATTGATGGCATCCTGAGAAGCACTTAGAAAAGAGAGCTACAACCAGGATCCAAAATTACAAAATAAACTTTTTGGTCTATTTGCCAATGGCCATAGCACTGCTTCAACCTTTCAAAAGGTGTTAGTAAGGAGGAAGAGCTACCAGTTTCTGTTCCTGCAATCAAAAGTGACCACGCCATTTTCGTCTGGAATCCACTGGATCCCTGGGGAGAGAGAGAAAAAACCAGAGAGATTTTGTCACATCTGATGCTCACATGGTGCTTGGCTGGTCGACGGGTGAACAAATGGACACATGGATGAACAGTGACAGACTGTCAGATGAGGGAGAGATGGATGAGGTGAGAGATGAGTAAAATAAGCTTTTTCACAAATCCTCAGCTAATTACTCCTCTCTCTCTCACACACACACACACACACAGGAGAGAATTCACAGAGCAGCCATATTGTAGACTGACTCATCACGTTTGACAGACAGTTTCCTGCACCGTCAGTTGCTGTGTAAGTACACCCTTTGGCTTGCGTAGCTGAATGTTTATCTACAGCCCCGTTCATGTTGTCTTAACACTGTGCCGACGCAAGAGAAACATGCAGCCGACAAACGCTGAAATTGTGGTGTGCGAGCACGCATGATGAGCGAGGGGAGGCTCCGAAGCGCACGCACCTGGGTACAACCTGAAGAAGCCTGTAGAGCTGCCAAAGTATTGCCAGGTGAGGGTTGGATCTTTCTGGAAGTTATCAATGAACACTTCATTTAGGGCCTCAGACATGTAGGCTCCATTCAGAATATCTGGATCTACAGAGAGAGAGAGAGAGAGATACTGAAATTGATGTTTGACTGACAATCAGATGTGTTGTATAGTACGTGTAAGATAATGCTGGCTGTGTGTGTGTGTCTTTGTCATTGAGCTTCTGTACCTCTGTTATAGACATTAGTGGGGACCTGTATGTTGCTCTGCTGAGTGTTGACTGGTAATTTATTAAAGTGCTCGTTTTCTTCCAGAGGAAATTCTCCTCCCAGTGGCAGTGGGTTCCCGTCCTCGTCCACCGTGTTGATCAGCATGGAGTTATAGTACTCAAACTAGACAGAACAGTAAAGGATGATGTGCTTATGTATTATTTGATGATGAAATACTGAACACATTTTTTTTAAAAAGGGCATTTTACAGTATGCGGCCATATTTTTCCTTTGCAGTCGACCATAAAAACATGTCACCTTATTTTCTTATTTGCTATTACTAAAGTCTTGCATGCTTGACGTGGAGGAAGACAAATACGTGAGCACAATGATAGCACATAATCTTCTATATACAGTAGTTAGGACTATAATGTGACTTAGTATATCTGGGATATAAATGAGTGAACTTTTCTTCAAATTAGACTCTGCAGAAGCTCAAAAGTCACAAAGGTGAATGTTGTGTTACCTCCATTGTGTCGTTGTACTCGTGGTAATAGTCAGCATCCTCTGCTGCTTCGGCCAGCCTCTGTGATAAAAAACAGTACGTTAAGGTCGCACTCTGCATGCATTATTGTCCATGTGGGAAAGATTGTCAGGTCCAAGATTGCACACACTAAACCTGATGCTGTGATTATAACTGGCTGCACAAAGTTGTGTCTGCATGTCAGGTTGGTTGCAGAACATGTCACTGTTACCTTCACAGACTTCATCTTCCTCCCGAGCATCTCCTCCATCTCCTCAGCAAACTTTTTTACTAGCTCCTCTCCGTCCACTTCTTCTATCTTCACCACACCCTCGATATCCTTGTATTTCTTCAAAACAGACACAGCTGGCTCATCAGTTAAAAGCTTCCAATAAAGACAAACAGAAATGTAAATGTTCTTATATGTCGCCTCCATCTTACATAATGATACTGTATTTTTATATTAGCTTACATACAATATCTTGCTTAGATGTCCAGTGGAAAGGAACAGAAACAGAGACACACAGAACCGTAGAAAAGCAGATCCTGGTATTATACAACACACACACACACACACACACACACGCATATTTACAGTTTGCAGATGGGGGTCAAGGCCCGACTTCATCCCCTCCCCAATCCCCCCTGTAATCTGCAGTATGACTGACTGATACCACAGTGCACCTCCTGACTGACATCTGTGCATGCTTTAATAACTGCATTGTGTTTTAGGATGGGTTTGTGAGGCAGGTTTAACTCAATTATAAATTACTTCACTAAAGCTGGCATTAAAGACATCAAATCATATTGATATGTTCCTGTTGTTAAAATGGATATCAAAATGATTAATCAACAATTAAATAAACAAAAGTCTTATTTCACATTGACCCAAACACACTGCACAATAATAGTGAATGTTAACAATGTCAGAATGAAATCCTCAATGTTGTTTTAATGTTTGTTTCCAATTTTAAACTGGACTGGCCAAATCTCAGATCAGGCGTTTAAACACAGAGAAGTGCAATGTGTGTATTTGATTCATTTAAATGTATTATAGTGTCTGCTAGATGCAGGTGTGCTTGTTCAGTATTTATTAACTAAAGCAGCTATATATAAATGCAGCCTAAGGGATCAGACACTGTTTGTTTCCTGTGGACTTCGACGTTAATTTCCTGCACTGGTGGTAAAAGCATTAGTTGCAATGGCAGATGACAGATTTCCAGTAAAGTTACAAAATGCCGTAACCTGTAGACAGAAACACACATTCAGACAACTTGAAAAACTGGGAGTAAAAACACTAAAAGCTCATTTTCATCATTTAAAGTAAAATATGTTTTGTTTTTGCTTCCACAGTATATGCCTTACAAAGTCATTTACAGGGGAGATGAAGCATGAACTGAGCAGATAAGAGGGACAAACAGATACAACATGAGGATGATGAACAGCTCTCTTCACCCTCTTAGAGCCTACTAATAACAACCATAAAAAACAACCTTACCAACGAAAATAACGCTGCAATAATTTTTTATCATCGTCAAACACTCAGCGTCTTATTCAGTTTACTCAGGCAAGACTTTAGAGTCACTAAATGTTCTACAGATAACGAGAAAGCCATCGATCAGACAGCGGCGGGTGATTAATGGCTTCTTGCTGCTGGGATTATACTATTGGGTGCTTCTTTTACAGAACATCGCCCAAATGAAAAGATAAAGGGTGCAACCATGAGAAATATAGGCAGCATTATATGGAAATACTGCTATTGCTGATACTGTTACTACAGCAACTGCTACTGCTGCTAAAACAATATCATCACTTTCACTGCAACTGTTTCTGGGCCTGCGTGATCAAGTTGGTCAGTATTTTTATATCACTCCAGAAAATTGTTTGTACTGGCAAAACATTGAGGTTATCTGAGGTTAATCCAGTCCACGACACAGACAAACCAAGCAAGGTGCTCTCTCTGATTTGGAAGAAATTGGTTACATTTATATGCCATAGAGGGAGATGGTCACTGGGTTCATGTCTCTGTGAATACACAATTTGTGTGTGTGTGTGTGGCAGATGGTGAAAGGGCCTGCTAGGGATTCTACAGGGTGGCATGCAGAGGAAGACCACACATCCTAATTACTAAAAGACACACAAACATGCACACACACACATACATACACACACACACGCACACACACAAGCATAACTTCCTCTTTAGTCTCCAAGGTAAACCAACCAAACACAATTCAGTCAAATCTTTCAGTTCAGTGTGCTAATGTCTGTGTATCTCGTCCACAAAAAGTAAAAGTTGTGTGTTGTGTGTGTGTGCCTGTGCATAATCTGTGTGTGTGAAATAAGTGTGCCATCATGTTGTTTTCTGGGCCATGTGCAGATGTTGTACAGCAACTGTATACCAGCCAGTTGAGTTCCTATTGGCCGATGGAGGGGGGGGGGGTACTGACCCTCAGTCTGATGTCATGTTGTTATGTATTTTATATCCAACTATTACTGTAAAACAAACTCATGTCTCTGCATTTAGATTTGTGATCAGAAAATGACTGTAATCACCATCACCTCTCTACATTCTCTGGTATGGCCATGTTCTGTATGCTAAGGATGATCAGTGAAAGGGGATTAAAGCCCCACCACAGCCATCATCACCTCCCCCTCTGTGGAACTGAGTTGTCTTTTCTGAAATGGGAAGTTAGTGAAACGCAGTCTGATGCATAATGACTGACCTCAGAAAACCTTTTGAAACTGAAATGCCTTGAAAATTAGCCTCTGTGCGTATTTGTGTGCTTCATATGCGCTTGATCTCTCACCTTCTGTAGCAGTTTAGCTCCAGAGTATCTGGCTGACAGGGCGGCTATCTCTTTGCCGAAGGATACGGCCCACTGCTGCACGCTGGACACATGAGGAAACATGATCAGTGACAGATGATCAAAGCTGTTATTGCTGTTATTGATTGATAGAATGCAAGAAATTAAAAGGCAAGGCAAGCTTATCGGCGTACGGCATTTCAACAACAAGGAGATTCAAAGAGCTTTACAAAAGATAGATAGAGGCAATTAAGACAAGATATAAAGACTAGCAACAATAATAACAATTTGTAGGGGTTTCGATCTGAAAAAATTGTGAAACAAATCATATGAAAAAAAAAACAACAACATAAAAACATGAGTTAATAAGACCGTCTGCTTTGAAGGTGACCATGAACAAACACTGTAATTCATGTCAGGAGGTTATCCTGCATTCCCCAATAACAGATTAAAACAGATTACTGTTAAGGTGACAGTAAAAGCTGACAGTCTGCTGGGTCAAGGGGTTACTCTGTGCTCAATAACATGCAGTAACTCTACAAATCCTCCATGTGAATGCAGCCAAGGTAAGGTAGTCGAGGTTAGAGAGTAGACAGGATGTGACAGATGGCATAACCTATGGGGAGTCAGCCAGCTCGCTGCTAGTTAGCGGGCAGAGATGTCACGGACAGCCTGCCAGCCTCGGTACTGAAAACTGGCTGATGATTTGTTGACTTGTTGATATGTTTACACAGGAATATGAGTGTGGGTTTAATCTTAAATGTGAGGGGGGTGTCGCATTGTAAATATTCCCATCAAAGGTCTTCTTGACTCTTGCCTTGAAATGAGTCAGATCACTATAATTGTTTTAAGGAAGCAGCAAGAAAATGTTTTGACAGTTAAATGAGGAACTGATTCATTTAGAATACAAAAACTGAAAGGTTTGCTCCACTCTCGCTGTCATGCCTGTTGCCTTGGGCTAAAGCACCACCGTACAGGCCAAGCAAGGTCAGATTAAGACACGTAGGTCAAGCACAGTAATTAACTCTTCACCAAAAGGGCAAAAGCCACCAACTGTGAAACTGAGAAAACATGTCTGCTTCTACTGAACAAGAAAGTCATTACTTTGCCTAATTTCATTTTCAGGAATCACAGCTTTTGTGTGCTGTTGGTGTCTCATGCTGTCAGCTGTCTGTTTCACTCGTGACAGCAGAGCGATGTTCCATCCAAGGCTAAAGATTTGATTGTCTTGACCTGAAATGTTCGGGTCAGGACGTGCTAACTTCCAGAGCCTGTAAGGGCCCTCCTGCCTAATCTGCCCCAGGCAAAGCAAAGCATTTTGGGCTCTGTGACCTGTGTTGGCCTGCTGAACCCTGCTGTCTCCAGAACTTTAATCTCTCTCGGTCACATCAGCTTGTCCAGAGACACATACACACACACACACACACACACACACACAGCATTTATGGTTTTGGCTGCTAAATCCATTCGATTGACCAAACTGTAATTAGTGCAACTACAGCATTCGGTTACTGCGAGTATACTAACGTTTTTTTCTCTCCTCTGTCCCTCTCAGCCTCGTCCACTTCAGCAGACACACACACACACACACACACGACCACACACACAGTTAATAGGCTATTGTGGACTGACAGCACTGTATCGATTTGCTAGTGTTTTAAGTCAGCAGGAGGTTTGAAAACTGTTCAGGGAAAACAGATTCGTTTGGCTTTTGGAGAGCAAACAAAAACAGCCGTTCCCAAAGAAATATAAATAAAAGTGAAAACAAAACACATTAGTCATTATGAGTTACTGCAAGTCCCTTGTGTAAAAGCCATGTTTGTGTTTGGGAAATGTGGAGTAGTTAATATTTGGTTTGCACTGTTTTTCCAACAGTAGTTTCCAAAATGGTTTTATAATAAAAGGCAAGCACATCCTCTGATGTACAAACAACATTAAAGAGTATTTTTATATAGAACCAACACATTGGCAGTGAATTCAATTAAATCCAATCCATTACATGCAGGCTGAGTGAGGGTAAGTTAGAAACGTTTATACTGAAGGGGACTTCATTTATTTGGTAAATTTCAGAGCCTATAAAATGGGATTCATCTCCAAAAAAAAGGTTCTTTGGAGATGAAGACATTCCATCCACCGACCAACAGGGAAGAAGTTTAGTTTTAACCTGCTTGGGAAAACATTTACGGACAGGTATGAAGCTGTCTAAAGATATTGTTGCTAAATGTGAATGGTCTTAACGCACAGGAGAAGAGAGGAAAGGCCATAACAAAACTTAAAACGAAAAAGTTTAAGAGCCACTTAATCCAGAACCTGAGAAATTTAAATTAGGGGTTCATATAAACAAGGGCGTGTAAGAGGGTTTCAAATTTATGAACTAGAAATGTGTTTGTGAAGGGAGCGCTCGAAAAAATGTTTCTGTGATAAATGTATACTTCACATCTCTACACCTGCCTGTCAGAAAAAGACAATCTGGAGGATTAATGTGGAAATATTAATGAATCTTATGAATGTCTATACAAAATTTCACGGCAAACCTTTCAACAGTTGCTGAGACATTTCCCTCAGGAACTGAGGGAAATGTATATGTCAGCTTATTTGGCTGTAAAAGGCTGTATGACAGTTTGGCAGAGAGCTCCACCCCACAGGTGCCCATATGGCCCATACGTATCTGTGTGGGGTGACCAGCCAACACAGAAAGAACACTATTGACTCATCCATCTGACGTATGGCTTCAGGAAGGGTAACGCTGCGTGTCCACCGGCCAGCGTGTCCACAGGGAAATGACCTTGTACAATTGTTGTTGTAATGTCTTAATAAACCACGCGGCTTGTAATCGTGTAACTTGTATTTTTCTTCTTAAATGGCAGAATAGGACAAAATAATAGCAACTAATTGGGTGAATTTAGTTAAAAGATTTGCAGATTTTGATTTATTCTACCTGTTACATGCAGCATATTGTAGTGAGAGAAGTGCAAGAGATGGACAAGCTACTTCTGCAGTGTTTTACACCCTGATCAGACTCAGTCAAGCTAAGATCGTTATAATGAATGTTGTGCAAATCGTAAACCGCACAGTAAACAAATGCAGAAAGTGAATATTTTCATTATTTGAAGTGTATGTACAGCTTTTACGCCGATGTTAGAAATTGATCTGACTGAAATGGTTCATCCTGGTGGTTCGGTCCCCGGGAGGGTAAGAAGTCAGCGTCAGGGTTTTCTAGCACAAATGTGACTCACGTTTCTGGTGAGATCTTCATCTGGCCATCGACCATCAGGCACAGCGAGCTGGAGAGGATAATCCACAGCAGCATCGTCATCAGCCTCCCCCTGTGCGGCCCACTTCTGTCCAATTTACTGGCGTTCCCGGCGTTCCCCCTGCCCCAGTGATTCATCCCTACAGCTGCTGCGATCCACATCCGTCCAGCGATTGTTGTGCTCTGGCTCCAAGAGAAAAAGATGAAATCAGGACAGTGCAGAAGTGAGGTAAGAAGTGATCAGGTCACAGTGCAAACACAGAATGAGGGAAGCATTAAAGGTGCGATGAAGTGACTAGTGATGTTCATGTCAGTGGGAGTAAACCCCTAATAGTGGCTTACATCCAATCTGTGGTTTGTGTGAAAATCAGTAGAAGAGTTTTTGAATAGTTCATCTAGAGAATTCTACTTTTTCTCAGTAGAAAACAAAATCTTACCTAAAGTTGAAAGATCAGAATTGAAGGATATAGTTTGCACATTTGGTATAACCACAAATTTACATACTATCCTTGAAGTTACTCATAATTGCTGATTTTTTTGAGTGCTTCAAGGTAGCGAGAACAAGCTGCAAACACAAGAGATTTTAACAGCACTTTATGCATCCAGCAGTTATATACCAATATTAGCCTTCTTTTGGAGTTTCCGTTTCTGGCTTCCTGGCAAATGCAAGTCCAACATTTACTCTCATTTAGGCCCGTTTTTTGATCTCTGCCGACCTCTGAGAGAAATATCCTGTTCCACCATATTAACCGGCTATCTGCTAGCTTTGTCTGTCTGTTGTTTGGTCCTGAACACAACAACAACTACGTTATGAAAGTAGTGAGAGTGAGTGTACCAGTAAAGCTGTGGGCTGTCAGACTGAAACGTTGTGCTAAAAGAAGCTAAAAAGCTCCACAGAGCTGAGGGTTTATTTTTTATGGGTTTGTCACTACAAGCCACCAATGTATGTTAATGTGCAATCATAAAGATACCGAATGGGATATCATATTTGTGCTACGAGGATAGTGAGTAATTTTGAATTAGAGGGGAAAAATGTAATCGTTATAAAAATGTAAAGCTCCAATCTGCAGTTTTCTCAAAGACGTTCATGCGCAGCTCAGATTTTGAGACTCTCCAGAGACTTGAAGAAAGGCAGACTTTGAAACAGAGCAGCGTAAGACACACGAGGATCCACAGAGACATGCAGAGAATCTGTGGCAGTCTGAGGTCTGCCCTGCAAACTATCCAGGACGCTCCGACGCAACATCCAACAACAGAGAAACAAGCATGTCATCCCAAAAGCGGTCACAGGGTTAATGCTTAGAATGATACTGAGAAACCACAGCCTTTGAGCAAAACGACTTTAGAGCTGCTTTTCTTGCGAGAAGCAAGACTGAAACAATCCCATGTGCTGTCCAGAAACGCAGGATGCTAATTTTAAAAGAAACACAAGTTGGAGCCCAAAAGTGGGTTTCAGGAAGATTAAAATACTTCCCCAAATCATTAGTGACAGAATGGTACAGAAGATTACTCACTATGTCATGTGGTTAAAGCTTTAAAACCATTTCCTGTGGGACATGAGGGTCTGGAAAGAAAGTTCAAATGTAACAAAAAATAAAATGTCTGATTATTTGATGTCAGCTCGACTGTTTGGAGTGTAGAAAGTTCTTGTCTCCAGTGTCAAAGGTCACTTTTGCACACCAGGAGTCACAACAGAGTCTTGTCATATTCCTGCACCTCTTAATGCTGTTTCTACGCCTCCCATCATCCACTTCTCTCCTCCATGCTCCCTCTCATGGTTCTGAGGGATACTGTGGGGGGAAAAAAAAGCAGAGCGATTGAAGACTTGGGTCGTCCCGGTAAAACTTCCGTCTTCACTCGAGTTCAGTCCTTGTTATGAGGCGGCGAAGTGTCCCCAAGCAGAACAGAAACACACACACACATTTATTCCCAAGAGACAGTTGTCCGTCGTCCTTTTACTTGAATAATTTCGCCCTTTTCTTCAAAGCCAGAAGACTCTAAACCAAAATCATGCAGCACGGAGACACGAATACGCTACCAGGTGGAGAGCAAGATGGATGGATGGATGGAGTGATAGTGGGACTTCCTCTCTCTCTCTCTCTCTCTCTCTCTCTCTCTCTCTCTCTCTCTCTCTCTCTCTCCAGTGCATCTCTTCCTGCTCTCTGGCACCAGTTTATACCATAATCCAGGCAGGATTAAACCCCTCCTCCTTCCATCCCTCCTGCTCTCTCTCTCACACACACGCACACACACACACACAGACACACACTCTAACATAAACACTCTATCTCTCTCTGACTCTCTCTTGCCCTCCTTATCTTTTCTCTATCGCTCTTTGACCTACAGTCTTTCTAGTCCTGCTCTTCTTTCCAGT
Organism: Scatophagus argus; assembly: GCF_020382885.2. Lineage (NCBI taxonomy): Eukaryota > Metazoa > Chordata > Actinopteri > Scatophagidae > Scatophagus > Scatophagus argus. The sequence continues at coordinate 7,749,524 of NC_058514.1, read as the reverse complement.
GGTGTTTCTCTCCCAATTCTGTCTTCCACTTTTCCTCCTGTTTCTCGCACATCTATGATTTCCTTCTTAATCTTTCTCGTGGTGTCTGTTTTAACCGAGAAACTGAACAAATGGAAGACAAGGTGGTGATGGTCGGTTTTAACTGAAGTCACGGTGAAGATGAGAGGAGAGCGGAGGAGAGGAAAAGAAGCTAGAGGAAGAGAAAAGTAGAACCTGGAGCGAATGGGAAAGAAACATGGAGTGAAAGAGAAGAAACTCGAAAGAGTTGGGGTGGATGGTTGCAGTTTCATTCGAAGGAAGTCGTGATTTGGGGAGGGAGTCACAACTTGGCTGACACAAATATAAACACACTGAGACACCTAGTGGACTCTTATTGCCTCACACGCATGGACACACACACACACACACACACACACACTAACTCATGTGGCCACCGGACTTCTCACAGGCTCTTGCATATGTCCTCTTCATCCCATTCCTGAGCTCAAACCAACTCAAACCAAATTTTACAGCTGCCTGTACATTCAGTGATTCGAAACTAAAATATTCAGACCAGAACTCATACAGTTGATATGAGCATTTAAAGGTGTTTAAATGCCGAGTGATTAGGAGTTTAGAAGATAGAGTTTAGTCAGTGTCTGTATTTCACGCAATAAGCGCACAGCATGAACTTTTCCTAATTCATACTTTTCTTTTATGGTGAGATAAAAGCTCCAACCAAATGAATGTAATGTAATACAATTATCAGCCATGCTAACATTTTTTAGAGAAATGTGACGCTGAAAGGACAGCCAGCGCTCAAATGTCTGCTGTCTGCTGCTGGGACCACTGAGCTACATTTAACTAAGCACCAGTGACACAAAGTCAGACATACGTACAAAACACACACACACAGAAACACACCTAACCACGCAGTGTAAAGCTAACTTGCTTATGACATCACATATTATAAACATGTACGCTCACACAGTAAAACATCTGCTCGTGCTGTTTGTGGAAATTGAAACACACACACGAAGCAGTAATACTGCAGTAAGGCGTGTGTGCACATTTATGTACATCCATGCACACACACCAGCAGTGTGTAACAGCTGTGGGCTCCTCCTCCTCCACTGACCCAGATCACTGATGGTGAGGATGAACTCTGAGCCCCACTTACACACACACACATACACACACACAACATGGATGAGCTCTTTGTCATCAGCAAAAGCAGTTTCATGTCAAATCTACTCTGAATGCAGAACTTCCACAGTCAGTAAGTTAACAATCAAAAGCCCCCCAGCCTTAAAACTGAAACACTCTGTTGAGATTAATCAGAGTAAACGCTTTTATCCTTTGCTGACTTTCCGTACTAAATCTGTATCCATCACAAATGGATGTATTTTGCAGCAGAAGGCTTTCAAACCACCTGCAGGTGTGAATGTGACAGTGCTGTAATGTGCTGTTTGTGTGAGCGCCACCATGGACAGATCATTTACACACCGCGGGTTCCCCTGATCTCCTGTCTAATGCATGCCAGGGTTGGATTATGAGTGTGGTGGAAACGAAGAATTTAAAATCAGCACAGTTACAAAAAACAAAACAAACAACCCCTCCCCCAAAAGATAAAGATAATACAATAAACTTATATATTTTTGCAGTTTTGTTAGGAAATTGAATTGTCATTCTTGCCTGGTCTGATTGTCGATAATCTTGGTAAAAACTTTGATAGTCCAGTGAAAGATTTTTTTTTCATGATTCAGTGGTGCATCTTCCCTGCTAAAACATACAGTTTAACAAAATGGGTTTTGCAGAGATCCTCTCGAAAACAGGCAAACCTGTTGTAGGAATTTCCTGTTGTGGGAATGTGCAAACTATCATCAAAACCAAAACGAGAATGTGGAGTGAAAGAATCATTTTTAACTCTTCTGTTTAGCTTTTATTTAACTATAAACAAAAGACACTTTAAATTGATGTCATTTCCCAATTAAATATTTTTAAGGTGCAATACTTGTTGTTGTTTTGTTTTTATGTCAGCTTTATTTGTCCATTCAGCAAAGCCTCGATCTTATCACATAAACACATTTATAAACACACTGAACTACAAAGATCCTAAAACTGCACTGAACTCCAGAGTAGAATAAACACGTCACATCACTTACCTGTCCCCCTGCAGAGCTAAATTATGGTTCCAACTTGTCTTGTCTGAGTGTAGGAGACTGAAAAAAATGTCCGTGTGTGTGGGGAAGGATTAGAAGCCTTAAAAAAGACAAAATACCATAAAAAGCAAAAACAGTCAGAAAAACATTGAATTCATCAGGTCTTGGATTGGGAAGTGAGACCAGGTGATGCAGACGAAGTCCTCCATCTGAGAGGCAACAAAACTGGTTCAGACTCCTCGTGCAAACTGAAGACCCTGCCTCTCTGGGTATGGACAAACACACACACACACACACATACACACACATACACCAGAAATCATTGATTAGTCTAAGCCAGGGCTAATAGTCAGCCCTTACATTTAGCTCCATCAGCTAAACCAGCGGTCTGGAACCTCCTAGTCTCAGAGGAAAGAAGATGTGTGTGTGTGTGCGTGTGTGTGTGTGTGTATGATTCATGAACAAGCAAGAAGTTTGGAAGTCCAATGACATTATATGCAACGCATCTAACAACATGTTTTTTTCCAGCTTTTTTGTGTATGCCAACTGAAGCTGTTTCTGGTTTTAGGAATAAAGTAAATCCATTAATTAATTACCATTCACGACACCACAGTGCTGGTCAGGGGTGGAAACAGGAAGGAAGTGAAGAGGGAGAGGAAGCTAAGTTCCAACAGAAGTGAGCAGCAGACTGATTGGACTTTGATCCCTTCACCCTACTTTTCCCACTTGTGTTTGGCTTCCTGGCTGTTATTGGGCAGCCATTAATGTTCCTCTTAAGATAACAACAAGGCTAATTAGTGCTAATGGACTGATGTAACACAACCAGCGAGAACGCCATAAATTTCCTAAGAAAACGCTAATCAGAAGGGATTTCAGAATTACCGTTACTGAATTACTGTTGATTTAAAGAAACATATTGCATATATGCATGGGGACACAGTGATTGACATGTCATTATCACTTTGTCCAGAGAGTCTGTGCTCGCCACTGGGGAGAGCAGCCGACGACTTCTTTATCTCAAGGCCCGTTTTCTTTGACTCAGTCAATAAGGCCGTCAGTGAATCAGCACTTTATTTTGTGTGATTTGTCGTCAGTTCGTTTTCTCAGAGCCATTAAGTGCATTTGTTGCACGGGAGCTGAAACACAAAAGCTGCATTGTGCGATTCACCATCGCTGATGCTGTCAAAGTAACTAAAGTAAACCAAAAAACCTAACCAACCTAACGAGTAAATATTTTATCGTGCAAGCATATTTTATATTTCTTTCTTGTTTGAACGTCTGAAGGAGAACACTGCAGTTTACAGTAGACTGTCAGAGGAAAGCAAGCAAAGGTAGACAACATAAACAGGATATGCACATATTCCTTGAGCACAATTCATTTCTATGGTGTGATTGTTTATGTGCAATCAGCGATCAGTTTGGATATTTTCATAGACAAAGTGTCAGTCTCAGAGATTAAATGGGAATGAATGAGTAATTCAACAGCCCTAACAAACACACTGACAATATGGACACCAATTATCTTCCGTTTACTTATTCCCAATTTTTCTCACTTCTTCACCAGCAGCAGCAACCTGAACACAGCTGCTGCTTCATCTGCTGATGGAATCCTGATGGATCTGGACAGAAGATGTTGCCTAAACATAAATGCAAATGGATGGCCCACCCTCTCCTCTTCACAGGAGGTGGCCTGTCAAATTATCACCACTGCGTCAGCAACCCTGTGTTATCGGCTTGCGCTGTGTGCTCAGCTAAGCGTGACGGAGACACAGGGTTTCACATTGGAAGAAAAATGTTTTATCAAGTCTGTTCGAGTTAATTGGGCAAGGTCCCTCAATAGTGCTGATTAATCGCTGTAGACATTATGTCACAATATTGATTGTGGCAACGATATGACATTAAAGCAATAACGAGTGTACCTTTACTGTGATTAGTGTTGTTTGAGGCTGGATCAGTCTTGAACAGTAACAATAATAACCACCATAACACACAGCCAGGCATGTGACATGACAAAAGAAGACAGTAAGAGACAACAGAGGTGGTTTGAGAACTTTTATTATCCAATTAAAATATATTCCAGTTCTGAGAGCAAAACATTCCTGACAAAAAGAAATAAAACTTATGTAAAAATGTTTGCATTAACATTCCAATGTCTCATATTATTTCAAATAACAATGTTTTAAAAAAAGATCACGGATGACATCGGAATCTGAGCATTAACTGTAGATATGTAATGTATGCATCACACTACCATCCTCACTTTTAGCTGTAATGTAACATGCTGGTTATTTGTGCTAACAATACACTTTGCTTTTTGAGTACAAAAATAGGGAGAAAACAATTGTTTATGTATTTTCTTTGTGTTGTTGCTGTTGTTTTAATGTACTCTCTGGTAGCTACTGTATAGCCTGCCTATACATGAGTTTAGCACCGGGAGCTAAACACAACCTTAAACATTTTTATTGACTGCAGCTTCTGCTGTACTGACGTCAAGTGGAAAACTTGGTTTGTCTGGTTGATTTTTACACAATTAATACAGCATAACAGTATTTTGGAAATGTGTTTTTTATAATATTTCCTGCCATACCTGCTTTGAACAGGTCTGTGAACTCCAAATAATAATTATTGGATATATTTACATACCTTCTTTGCTGCTTTTTCTTGCCTTCAGTATCAATAGTAAATCATTTGATCAATAGTGATTATTCCCTTTGTTATTTCCGTGGAGAATTTCTGCGAGTTGTTTTGCTTGGCAGAGAGAATCTTCAGAACTGAGGCATGAATGCAGAATTACTACATGTTAAGTAGTAATGGCCCTGATGGGGGGAGAAAAAGTGAAAATCCTTTTGTACAACCGAAATATGAATCCAAACTGGATTATCTAACCTTTAAAACAGTGTAGTCACTCGACTGACAATCTGCCGCTAAGTGAAACCACAGATAAGACCTTCGAACTAGCTCTTTGTGAGGTAGCGCAAGTTAATATTCTCCTGTACTTTCCTTGGATACTTCATGTTAAATGGATACCATGTCATTTTGAATTACTGGTTGTGATAATGATAGTCAATAAAGGAGAAATAAAACTAATAAAGCACTAGTAAAGTTATAAAGTGCTGTGAAGAGTTTCTCTTCTATACACCTGAATGTGTCTTGCTGCAAGCTAACTTATCCAAATATTTCACTCACAATAAGTCAACAAGGCCAGGGATGACATGTAGTTACTTTAACTAAAATGCCAATGTGCTGTTAAAAGAGAAAAGCATCAAAATGACAAAGTACCATTTTAATAATAACTTTAAAAGAATCTGGAAAGTAAAATATATTTAAAATCCCTTTAGAAAGCAGCTGTGTAAGAACTTAATTTTAAAAAAAAAAAGTAAATTCAAATCCAACAAATTGCGATAACATTTAAAAGTTCTTACTTTTCCAAATGTACAGACAACAAAAACATGTTTAACATGTTTTACGACTTCAATTTAGAAGGTGGTTTCAAGTCAGTTGGAGCATGTAATTCAGCGTCAGCTCGTTGACCAGGAAGACTTGTTTTTTAAAGCCAAAAAAGGCTGCTGGTGTTGACGTCTGAGTCAGAGTAAGAACTACAGATTATAACCAAAAACAGAAGAAAACATTTCTGCTACTCTTGAAGAAAAGAAATAGTGCAAGTAACACTAAATCCAAACACAAACGCAAGGCTGCAGCTTGATATGTCTTCTCTGAGAGAGATCGAGAGTATATGCTTCACTTTCTGATTTACTACAGGTGGGGTCAAGACTGTAGCGTTAAGCCACATTTTTCCTCAATCTGAGAAAATGTTTTTCCCCCTGGGGAGTCACAGGATGAAACTTTGTATTTTTCTGATATGGAAACAAACACTTCTAATAATAAAAATAATTTCTAAAAATTATAGTAATAAAATCTGTTGCAACCGGAGATACTTGTTTTGTCATGAAGAGAGTCAGGTTGACTGGCTATACAGTTCATAGGTGATACAATGAGAGAGTGTGTGTGCCTGTGTGTGTGTGTGTGTGTGTGTGCGTGAGAGAGAGAGAGAGAGAGAGAGAGAGAGAGAGAGAGAGAGAGACTGGAATGAAGGTCCAAAGCAGGAAGTGGTACATCCATACGAATGATCCTCTCTACTCTGGACAGGATGTACACACAGACAGAGGGGGGTGAGGAGACATCAGAACTTGCTGCTGGAGTTGTTAGCAAAGCGGCTGACGTAGGCCTTGTAGATTGTGTCCAGGAATGAGCTGTCAGTCTGAAACACACAAGCAGCAATCATCATACTCTGTGTGTGTGTGTGCATGGATGCCCAACAACTGAAATGTTAGAATAAAACAAACATATGTCACAACAATGTGTCAGTGTCAGCAATATTAGTTTCACCTGGATCAGATTCAGAAGTGTGGACTGAAGCTGGCTTCTGGACAGAATTCTGATCTCCTCCTGTTGTGGTGGTCTGGACAGAGCTGAGGGGACAGGGCAGCTCTCCTGGGCTGCCACCGTCAACCCACCACTAGACTTTGCGTGAGTGAACACACTGGGAGAGAGGAGCAGGTTGGCAGCCACGGAGGCTGGTATCCGCTGGGGGGATATGGCCTGGACACACAGGGACAGTTATTTCTTAAACATGGGTCCCAGCGAAAAACACAAATGGTACACAAGTCGACTGCGAACACAGTTCACAGTGCTTACCTGAAATGGCAGCGGAGCATTCTGGCCTGCAGTGGCTGTGGTCAGGTTTGGGGCTGAGCCTGAACCTTGACCCTGAGTGGCCCCCAGAAATCGAGGGGCTAGTCCTGGACTTGGTCGAGGGGGATCCTGGGAAGCCAGGCTTTGCTCCTGCTGGACCAGTTGGAGCTTTTGCAGGAGCTCATGAGGTGACACCACACCGGGCATCTGGGAAGACTGACCTGACCAGACAAAATGATGGATCCAGTGACTGGAATTATTTTAACAGCCCACATAGTAAAAACTTCAGAGTTCAAATACAGAAATGTAGATAGATATATTTAAAAGCCTGTGAAAATATTACATGAATATAACAGTCAATAGATTCAATGAGACACAAACCATTGGCAAAAACTTGGATTTACTTCAACTTTGACCAAAATTACTGTCAAAGGAGGCTGGAATGCGTCTCACCAAACAGCGACAATTAATAACTTCAGGGAAAGTGATATCATACTTTGTGAAGGTTGAAGGACTTGGCTGTTGGTCACCTGAGAAGGCAGCAAACCTGGTAAAAGAGGGAACATAGAATTAAAAATTATGGAGTTGTTACTCTTTAATTTTTACACATTATGTGATTATTATTTATACACTTCTTAAATAGTACATTTGTCAGAGAAGTAAACTTATTCAGTACATGGTCAAACTACTTATTCATGGCATTTTGATAACATGTAACAGGTCCCACCTGTTCCCTGTACAGTTGAAGCTGGCTGGCAGTTGTGCTGTGCCTCTGGTTGAGGTTTAGGTAGGTTGAAAAACAGGTGCTGGCTTTGTTGCCCTTGAACATGGGAACATGACACAGAATCCACCATAACAGGTTGCGAAGAGAGATGAGGGGGGTTGGAGTAACACAGTGGAGCAGCAGAGGTGAGGGAGGTGGAGGAAGGAGGAAGTGGCTGGGTCTGGAAAAGTCTCTGGATTGGGTCTGGTTGAAGCTGCTGCTGATGTTGTTGTTGATGATGATGATGATGATGATGGTGCTGCTGAGGGTGATGGAGCAGATGGTGATGGTGGTGATGCTCCAGCGGCACCCCGTTGTCACACAGCCTGTTCTCAGGGGACTCGGACACGGTCTGAAGCACCCCTACAAGCCCCCCGACTGCTCTCTGTCCTTGCATGAGCTTCTGGATGGCTGGGCAGTGCTGAGGCTGGTCCTGCTGCTGATGGGCAGCAGCGGGATTCGGCAGAAAGCCCGCAAAAACATTTCCACCATCCTCTCCCGCTGTTCGTCCTCCAGTCCCGACTCCTCTGTCTGAACACCCAGCCACGGCGATATTCCCCTCTTTGGAGGTCGCACTTCTGCTAGACTTCACCGCATCCTCATAAGTCAGCGTGCGGGCTACGGGTGGGCGGGTGACTTTCCCCGGTGATGTCCCTGCCAAAGGGGCTGCCAAGGGAGAGACTGGGTCAGGTTTTGACGAGTGGTGGCGCTGGTGCTGAGAGCCAAAAAGAGAGGCCAGAGAGAGAGACTTGGGTTCACCACCTTCACTGTCCTGGATGAGACAAAGAGAGAAAAGGGTAAGAGAGGGAGGCAGGGGAGTAAGCGTGAGAGGACAGCAGCATGATGTACTTATTTCTGAAGTATTTCTAACAAATCAGACTGCAAAGGTGTTTAAATGGCAGTAAGATAAAATGGATTGAGTTTGTAATGGCAACACTTCCTCTTACTGGTTGTAAATACTTGATGATTTAAACTTTTTCCTTTGGTCTCTTGTGGGCCAAACACAAATTTGATCACTAAGAGGCCTGCAGTGGAACAGGAAGTGGGTGTGGGTGTTTTACCTGAGTGTTGGGTTTAACAGGTATCGGTTTGATCAGGTTTGGATTCCCACAAAGAACACTGCTGCCACCAATCTCCTTTGGCTCGGATGTGGATTGCCCCTGCCAGATGACACGTGGAAAGACATAAAATGAGATAATGTGAAGCAAGGAGAAAGACAGAAACTAAATACTAATCCAAACCCCTTCTGTTGATGTTTCCCTACCTTGTCATATTCTGTGCGCGCTTTGGTCAACATCTGGATGATGTCTACTGACTTCGCTTCATTTCCGCCTCCTCCCGGGGACAACCATCCACCTTGACACGGAGCCATGGCCTTTTCCTGCTGGTTCAGACTACAAATACACCCACACATACAGGTTCACGAGGGAACACAGAGGTCTACACAGGACAAATAGGTGTACTGCTGTCAGGATTAGACTACTTTATCTTTCCCTAATATATGCAACTACATTTGTCATTTGTAGGCTATTTGTTGGCTCTAAGCCCCAGATTTATAAACACATGTGGTCTCTACCATTTGTACACTAAAATATGAAAGAAACTTTCTCAGCCACAAAGGCTGATGTTTTCTTTAAGTTCTATATACATAAAGTTTGTGGTTATATAAGCACTCACAACTTCATCCTCTGGGCAATGCGTTGACAGTCCTCCTTATCGTAGAACCAAATCCCATGGATAACCACTGTGGGGTGGAGGAAGAGAGGGAGAAAGAAAAGAAAGAAAGAGGAGCAGAGAGAAAGAGAGAGAGGTGAACTTGTGAACACGCTTCAGAACAAACATGTAACAAATGTCCTGGTCTGGAGCAATGCCCCAGTCAATGCTAAAAAAATCAAGTTAGCTTGTAAAATAATGAAACTGCCTGTCGAGTTTTGAGATGCTCCAGCCAGTCCGGTCACCACCAGACAACAAAATGAGTTTTCTGACCTGCCATACCCTCACAATCAAATAAATGCACAGACATGCTGCCATACACATCTGCTGCTGTGACATCAGCACAGGCACGACAGACATGTAAACCGTTTATTATTAGCCTTGATGGTTCTAACCCCGGGGTTTAAACTGAGTCATATCCCCACGGGAGCACAAGCCAGCAGCGCCATTACGGGCCCCAGGAATCTCCTGAACTACGTAAACATGGTCAACGAGGGAGGGAAAAAGGCAACACTAACACCCATTTGTCAAGACTACTCTGCAGGAGTTTGCATTACATTACATGGTGACTCATTTTGCCATTTTCCTATAATCATATTGAAAGAGGTAGGGTTGCGACAATGCCAGGAAATAAAAACAATAATTGTTGAATGAATGAACGCTCAGATCCCACAGTCCTTGAACTTCTTTCATGTATCCACTCAAATGAGTCTCTAGGAGGCATTGTGTGTACATTATTCATACTAGTCCCAAGGTACCTGATTGGTGTCAAAAACCTGTTTTTTTCCTTCCAAAAGCCCTTATAATTGAATACAAAAGTCAAATTTCTGAAATGCTACATTTGGTCTAAACACAAGAAGCTGAGCAAAAACTAGACTGGAATAAAATTCAGGCAACAAATGGAAAAAATATGATTCAAATAACAAACTGTCTGATCAAATATTAGGCTGAAAGGAGCTCCAATCTGAGCTTTTCAGTTCAGACACATTTCTGTCAGTCCACATAAGCACTGACGTTTGATATACATGCAAGAGACAAGACAGAAAGACAGCAGGACATCAACTCACACCTCAACACACTTACTGTCTCAAGTGGATCTCAAGAACAGATAAGGCCAAACCCAAAAAGGGAGAGAGGCAGAGTGTTAAAGACATGAACAAGTATAAAGAAGGAAAAAGAAACACTTCTGAATGAAGTAGAGAAGCTAGACCTAAAGCCAGTGAGACACAGAGAACAGTGTGTGAGTGGGGTCTCTACTGTACGTGGTGGACAAAGTTACCACCATAGTCTTATCAAACACACACACACACACACACATTCCCACACAGACAGACATGTACAAAAAATACACAGTTGGCTACAAAATGAATTTAGACAAGCCACTGAGGTCAGTGTGGATGAGGGGAACAGACAGAGAGAGAGAGAGAGGCAGGGACCCACACAGAGTTCAGTTGAGCCTGGGAAAATCAGCCCTGTACCAAATAAGTAACTGCAGTGGGAGACTGCCTGGTGGAGTCAGGGCCACTTAGTGCTCACTGGGGATGAGACTGTTTGACAGAGACAGAGAGACACACAGTCAACGTCAAAGAACTGGAAAATTGAGGAAAAAATGAGTGAGACGGATATAAAATAGGAAGAAGTGAGGTGTGTTAGAGAAGAGATTATCAACAATTATCCAAGAAGGAAAGATCTAGTTCTACCAACTCCCTGGCTGTCAGGAAACAGCGGCTGAGCTTTGTCAGTGAATATAAAAATATTGAACTTGCGTGAACTGATGTGAAAACACACAGAACAGGACAAGAACCTGTGGTACTTTAAATATAAGACTCGTCACTCCCCCACAAAAGAGGAGAAGAGAAAAGGAGATGGAAACAGTTTGATAGGGGAGATTCTCACAGAACTTTTTAGCTGCCCTGACCAACCAAAAGTCGAAACCTTAACAAGACAGAAAAAAATCCTCAGAGAGAGAAAGGGGAAGAGAGACAGAGAGAGAGAGAGAGGGAGAGAGAAAGAGGGAGTGGGAGGAGGAGGACTACAACTAGTAGCACCAACAAAAAAGTAGCCGTGGCCACAAGGTCAAGCTTTCATGTCGAATGTTGGACAGAAAGAGAGCTATCTGGGTTGAATAAGTGAGGCAGAGATCCAAAGTCAGGCAACTGGACTGTAAACTCTGGACAGAAAACATCAACAAAAGGATGACCAAAGCGTGAGGCCACTGTTTGGAGGTGTCACTCTACTGAAGTTTGTAAGTGATCCAGGACTAAAGCTGTTCCTTCAAACACTGTGACTACAACAAACCAACCAAAGAGCGAGTGCCGGCGCACATGTGATGTAACTCCGTGACAGGACTCCGGTGGGACTGGGTGCATAGAAAGAAATTTTTAAGTTTAGTAGGACTTTTTGGGACTGTTTTAAGTTCGGGAAGCTACACTTGAATCCATCATTGCCTGTTGTAACTACTTGAGACTTCAGTAACTTTGCATTTACCAGGAGGTATAAATCCTTTCAGTGCACTGCTGGGACTACTCACAGATTTCCATTTATGTTTTGTTTAGCTTAAGTACAATAAGAAATGCAGACATATTTGAAGTGTTGTCCAAGATGGATTAGATGTGCTTTTGCTGTAGTATGTGATCATGCGATTCGTTGGGAGAGCTCAGTGCATCAGTTGCGATGAAAAGTGTTGCTATTCTTCTAGCCTATATTTAGTTTGCTGGAAGTTAGTCAGGGGTAGGTGCTCTTACAGTAACTCACACTTGGAATTACGATTCTCTGAGAAGAACCATCACTTCCTTTACTGGTAGGAATGGAATTCATGACGAAGGAGGAGTAAATATTGAGATTAATAGACACCAAAACTACAAGTGGTGTTACAACTATGCCTTCCACCTGAGGACTTGACTACAGGTTCAGTTCAATTGCTCTCCTGGCTTTGCCACTACTGCTGTGACGGCTGTATGTGCTGCGTACAGGGACATTTCCACAGTATTACCCAGTGCATCGTTCACTTCAGAAGAAGAAAAATCTTACTCTCTTAGTAACGCATCACCTTCATTGATCCATTTGCCAGATAAGAAATTTTTGGCGGTGCAATTTAAGGTATAATCTGAGAGACTTTAAATTCTGAGAGAGTGACTCAAAGAGGCACTTACTTGAAACGATTGAGAGACAAGAGGAGCCATGCTGAGAGGCCTGTTTCAGAGGAAACCTAAACATGAGAGACTGGAGGAGGAACCCGAGGTCAGATTTAAAGGCTCACTGGTGTCAGAGAAAGACCTGGGATATACATACATCCGACCTGGAGGTAAGACTGTATGCACCTGATATACAGATTATACAGTGCTAATGTTAGCCACATCCAGGATATGCATCATGCACGCTACAGCATATATACCAGTTAAACTCAGGTCCACAATGTAAAGCCAGATAATGCAGTAAATTAAGGCTGCAAATAAGAATTGTTTTCATTATTTATTAATCTGCTGATCACTTTCTCAAGTGACCGATTAATCAGTTGGTTGATAAAACGTCTGAAAGTAATCACTGTCACACTTTTCTAAAAGCCAAGGCAACGTGCAAATTGCTCCTTTACAGAACAAAACAAAAAGAAAAGCCAAAAACAACAATTATTCACAGCAGAGGAGCTGGAACTTGGTGATGTTTGATGTTTATGCTAAAAAATTAATCAAACCATTTACTGATTATCAAAATAGTTGCAATATAATTGATTATTAGATCATTAAACCTGGATTTTCAGCCCTGTGATGAATGAACAATTTAAATAAACATCTTTGGGTTATGCTTTGAAGTACCGTACTTACAAAAAGAGAAGAGAGAAATGAAACCAATCAAATCCAACCAAATTTTAAATCAAATAAGACATTTAAATGATTTGACACCACTCAAAGTAGGTACTGCGGCAAACCACAGCCAAAAATCAAGACACTAACACTGTCAAGGAGGCAGATAATGGAGTGGCCAAAACACTTCTTGGGATTGTAGGTGCTTATAGGAAGGAATGTAAAAAGCCTTCAATCTGTCCCTCTGCAATGGAACATTTACCAGAGGAATAATAACTCGCTCAGGCTAAAATTCTCTTGCCTGAATCTTGCCTGGTTTTCTGGTATATCTCCACAGTTTATTTTTAGCCTGGGGTGCCACTTTTGTGCCAACTGCCATTCCAGGAAGTAACAGCAGCACTGAGGGCTACATGTTTGTCTAACGATAAGATTCCACGACTCTTGCACACAGAGGTCACGACACTGCGGGACTGGCAGCATTACCGACAGCCAGGGGCCTAAATAGTCTTACAGATCAGATGTGAACCAGTGAAAAAAAACATCTGTTATGAGCTGAGATGCCTTCCTGTTTATACAGTGGGCTGTCGGGAAGAGATTCCTTCGCCACTCACACGGTAAACGCTCAGTGATTGTGGCTTTTCTCAAGATGTGCATGGGAGGCTTGACAATTTGATGTCTCTTAGATGCATCTGAGGTGCTGTTTCACCGGTTGTGTGTACATGTGGCTTGTTAGCTTCATCTGGTAATCTATCAGAATGCTAAGAATTTCATTTAGGGTCCAGCAATCCTTGTCAAACACAGCAGCTATGGTGATAAAAATCATTTTGATTACAACCATGTCGCATAGCTCCTTGTTTGGGTGTTTTATTATCCGTCATAAATTAGTGTAATCGACTGGAGCCGCTGACCATTAAGTCTGATATGTATCCCACTCAAGTCTTAAAATCACATACCCAACGCCCACTTTCCTCTTTCATCAGAGGACGAGGTCATTAACTGAGCTCCGATTATTGGTTTAATGTGGTTTTTTTTTTTCCACAAAATACTCAAGTTGCAACGCAATGAACTTGCAGTTCATTCCAAATCACTGACGCACATCAAGAGCCCAGTATTATCATAGATCATCCCTATAGTGTCCTGAGCGCAACCTTTAAACTTTACATAAAAAGTGTTAAGAGGTCTCAGAGAAAAGTTTATGTCGTACACATTATTTCAATGAGACTTCAGGATGTTTAATGATGGTCATGCTGTGTATGTATCAGCAAGACTAATGAAATACTACAGTATGGGGATCAAAGAAGGCGTGAGGAATCCACTGGTATCTAAAAACAAGGCTTTCCACCTGCCTCTCGCTGAGTCTGACTGACGGGGGGAGGGAGGGAGGTCTGTGTGTCAGCGACTCCTGAACGAGTGTGTGTTTATATTATCAGTGACTGTTGGGTTGTATCTAATCTCGACTGGCTGGTTTTGTAGTGCTGTCAGGCTCTTCTCTCACAGGCACACTCTGCAACGTGTGTGTGTTTCTAAGCCAGATGTGGGTCTCAGAGGGAGACAGGCTGATAGAACTGAAGTCACCACAATACCTCTGCTCCTTATATGGAACTATACTGTGTCAACTGAACAGCATGCTGCTTTACACTTTGGTCACGCTCTCAAATCGTTCATCTTACATCTTACTTCCCCTCCCTGTGGCTATCAATACACCTGTGATCACCAGCTCTTCGAAGTCACAAAGATAGGGTCTCAAGTGTATTCTGAAGTGAGTTATACAGAATCCAATGTGCAAAGCTTACATGCATATAAGCAATCCAAACAGACTGTTACAAAATGTGATTAAGTTGACCAAAAAATAACAAGAGAAGAAGCACAATTCCAGCATTTGTTTTTGCCTGTCTTAATATTGTCCCCAGTCCTGCTCACTGTCTACCTCAGTGTACACGGTACACTATAAACCCAAGGCTCTCTATTATATATTTGTCTTTTCATCCATCTCGCTGTCTCTATCTTTTAGTAAGTTTGTCTCACTGTGTCTGGTTGCTTGTACCTCTTCAAATTATTTAGTCTATGTGGCTAGTCCTGGTGTTTAGTCATCTGCTTATGTCTCTGCACAGTCCTACCAGTGTTAGACAGACTGTCATTCGGTATGTTACCAAACCCTGTATAACTAAGGTCTTTCACATATTTAAAATAGTTGCCATTCCAAACATCCCTATGCTAATTTCTTGACTTTTTCAAAAGTTTGTTTGATATTCAACACACTGTGAGCTCTTTGTTTGGGCAACAAAAATGTCAGATGAAACATATCACTGTGGTAATGATAATTACAATTTTCTGCAATGACTACATTAATGTCAGTGGGAATGAAATTATACTAAATTTGCCTGTGGTTATAGTGAACTCAACACAAACACAAAACGTGTCAGACCAAAAACTGAAGGAAACAATAATTAACAGGTAGACATAAGAAGTGTATCAGTGTGTATCTGTGTGTCTTTCCCCTTACGTCGTGCATTGCGGTAAAGCAGAAAGGGGTGCTTGAGCTGCAGGTCCAGGTCTTTGGTGATTGGCTCTGTCAAGTTCTCCATACTGAGTCTGTTCATTATGGTGAAACCATGCCTGGGAGATGCCAGTCTGAAGCACACAGAGGACACAGCATAGAAATGCATGCAAATACTTCAATAATAATAATTTAATCACATTAACCACCAAAAAGGAAATTCTGGAAAAAAAGGTATTTATTGTTAACATTTAAATAAGACTGCAGTTTCAATATGAGCTTTAAAGGCAACAAATAACCTAAAAAATGTTTGGCATAGAAATCCTTAGACTCCAAGATATCAGGATCAACTTCACTTACCTTGTGTAGATAAAAAGGGTGCCTTCCACCTGGGTCTTCTCCTAAAACATGCAAATATAAAAAAGCACATCGATATAACTGACATAACTGGTCAGCCAGCAATTGCGTGTGTTATTCTGTCAGCAAAGCCAAACGATTTCAAGTAAAAAAAATCCTCCATAAAACGTTTATTTATGAAAACAAGCAGTTGATTTTAAGTCACATTAGACTGTCGTCTGAAGAACAGGGTGACAAGAAAACGAAAATAACTTTACGTGTTTGTTGATAAGTGTCAATATTTCTCTTTAAGTATCATCTCATAGTGCAGTAGTCCAGTGATTGAGATAATAGTGAATTAAACATTTTCGTTTTTGCAGGAAACAAACATTTAAATCCTCCACAACTGTGGTTAAAAGTACTATAACTTTATTTGAGAGTAAATCTGTGTCAGCGACAAAGCGCGCCTATTACGAAGGATGACGAAGCTAAGCTAAGTTAGCACACAGTATCTAAAACCAAAGTTCAGGCTTACCCACTCATTTGTCCTGTTGTTGTAAGTATACAGAGCGACTTGGCTAGCCACATCCACAATATTATTGATGTACGGATCCTGTCGCTGCAGAGCTGCCAGACTTATGTCCAGTCCTTTAGCGGGGACGCAGCTGCTGCTACCTGCAGAAGTCGCTGTCATTGTTCCCTATGGAGAAGTTAGCCCGCTTACCTAGCTTCAGCGGCTAACGAGTCACAGGAAGATGAGATAAAAACCAAACTAGCAACAACAAGGTTAAGACAACTAAGTCGGTATTTGCACAGCGGCTTGTATGGCAAATTAGGATGTGTAAATTCAAATAAGTCAAACGTTATCGAGTTCTAACTGCCATGAGTGTGTTTGTCAACGGCCATGTTTAGCCAGAGAGAGTGTAAACAACCAGACGTGAGTAGTTGCGCAGCAGACCTGACGATAGCAGCCTTATCAATCAAGTGCGGGAAAATCGATTGCTAATCACTGCTGTCAAGTGAGTTTTCACTATTATTTTTTTAAACAGTTAATGACAGTATCAGCAGAAACACGACGGTTTATCAGGCTGAAGTGTGCAGATGTCCAGTTTAACGTTACACTTTATTTTAAATCATTTCTTACATAAGGTAAGTTAAATTCATTGCTACTTGGTTAGTATGGAATACATTTTTTATTACTTATTTTTTTTATTTCCGTCTTTACAGATGTCTGTAAAAATTAATCTAGGTATGTTTTTGTAGTGGTAAGTACCTTTTGGGAAAACTGCGTGTGTGACACATTTTGTTGGTTCCCTCATTATTATAAGGAAACAACGTTATCCTGTTTGATTCTGTTTTAACATATGTCCCTTTCACTTCTCCCTATAAAAGTAAACATCTGATGATTCTTTCATCCGCGTCTTTCTTCTCTGTATATGGCTGACCGTTGGACAACATATTAAACGCTCTGCTTACTGATGTTTCCTCAAGTCAAGGTTACATTTCCCATAAAATGCACCAGGGGGCGTCAAAGAGACGGCTAAAACGCAAACACCCCTGCTTTAGTCACTTACCGCCTGGACTGAAGCTGATCTGAAAGCCCAAGTTAGAATGTGAGTGTATGTTTGTAAGTATCCCCCAAGTGTCCTATTTGGAAGAGAGAACCCATGAAAGAGTAGTTGCACCATGTTACACAAACTCCCAACAGAAACACATACAAATTTGTTTCTGTGTTTTGGACTTTCGGCACAGTTCAGGATATATTTCTGTGGAAGCTCTCCTGTCCTCCTGCATATCTAAAAATAAACAGCATGTTTGGATTTGTACTGAGTCACTGCAGATGATTTTCCAGCTATTTGTAAATGGATTATGATGGAATGGACACAAATGAAACACACCATCTTCTTCTGAAAAATGTTTAGCACCTTGTTCTTGTGGCCAATTATGGTGTGATTTTTTTATCATAAAGGAGTGTAGTCCAAAATTTACAATGGTGCTGTTATCAAATTTTTGTCTAGCCTACATTTCCCTCATGTTCATTTGTTTAAATCTGTTATTTTTCTGCACATATTTTACTTCTACCTTCAACAGTGTTGCTGTCCCTGTATGTTTATACTGTTTTGGAAAGAAACATTCGTCTTCAGATGCAGTATTTTAAAAAATGCACCTGCTCCAGGGTTCAGAAAGGCAGCATATCCTTCCTGAAATTAATACTGAAGGGCAGAACAGCAACGGCTGCAGGAACAGGACTTTCAGGACTGTAAGTTCTAGAAATCCACATGAGCCATACCCACATCACACAATATCAGCTGGATCATTTGACAGTGAATCTACATATTCAGTTCACCACCTCTTGCTCTGTTGTAAAGATACTTGAAGGGACGTATCTACCACTTCAACCGAACACACATAATCCTCTTCATCCTGTGTGCATTTGACACTCGAGTACTTCTTTGTAATCAGATAGACTTACTTCCACTGATAAAGACATCATACATGGATTTCTCTTCTATCACTAAATTACCACTATTCAGCATAATATATGGCATATGCACGCCCCGTAGCCTCTGTAGTGTTCTGTTGTAGTTGTTTCAGTGATTAGATTTATACTGTCACAGAGCTACAACAGCTGGTGCGCATCCATCAACATCCACGTCAGAGTGTCCTTGAGAAACACAATGACCATCCAACTGCTCATTCAGTTTAAGCAGCACTGCATGAAAATATCTGCTTTAAACAATTCAAACAACTCTGAGTGAAGCTCTTCCAGGTCGGACTATGACACGTCGGCCTCCCCATTAACATGGAAATAGCTGCTTTGTGATTCAGTATGGGCTTGTTTGCCTCTTGGCAGGTATGTCTAGTACTTTGTCAAATTGTTAGTGTACTGTATGTGCATGTATGTCGTCAGGTGGCATCTATCTGTTTGTCAATGATGAGGCTAATAAGTTCTCCATCAGCGGGTCAAATCTGTCAATAACCATTCAGTCAAGACTGAGTGCTTGACTCTGATTGGTGGGGGATAGGTCAAGAGATGCTGATGATTAGCTCACAGGCAGGAGGGATCATAGCCAGCAGGCAGCTTGTGGTTGAAGTTTAACAAGAGCTCATATGCACTGTTCTGGGACGGACATTGTTATTTGCGTTTCCATACTTGAAAAAAATGTCCATCTTACCCAAGGGTTTGGAACAAGTAGAGTAAGTGTTTTTGTACTGCAATGGAAAATAAAAGAAACAAAGGAGATTTTACAAAGCTTAAATAAATGTTTTTAAGGAAAGTACTATACTGAAAGTACTACTGTATCAAGCAGGGGACTGTATAATCATTGGGAAACAAATCTGTAACTCACATAAGAAATATACTGCCTGTTAAAGTCACACATAAGGATGGACGTGGGTCCAAAGTAAAAGGGACACAGTGAATGGGTAATGGATAGATGGCCTACCTGGAGAATTCAACATAGGTCCAGGTGGAGACATTATATTCCGCATCATGGTCCTCATTTGAAGCTGAATTTAAGAGTCAGAGTTATTGAAGTTTGGCTGAAATCTCTTTTTCACAATAACCTGCTCTTTATACTTTATCATATAGAAATATAGAAAGGCCTGGCAAATGGTGTCTTATTGAGGGTCAGCAGCCCCACTTTCACCCATTGGTTTTTTGTAGTCTTTTGTAGATTGAAACAGATCAAGGTGGACCTCTAAAGAGGCACTGCCATCACTAACCATCTGAAGAGGTAATTTTATATATCTCACCGTATGTATATTATATGAGCATTTATGGAACAGACAAATTTCTTCAATTGTGTGAAAACGTCCTCATTTTAGTCGTCATTTTACTACCTGAACTTGTCAAGGTAAAAAAAAAAAAAAAGACTCTTCAATTTTAGATTTTCTTTATTTGATATTTTGCATAACCAAATGACATGAACCATACATGAAAGTGCAAAATTAGATACATAAAACATTTTTTCTTAGCTTGTGAAAAACTGAAACTACTCTGTTGGTGTTCTACTACTTTGGTAGTTAATATTTTAAAATATTTCCTTTCATTTCCTTTCCTTTTCATTGCATGTCATTTCATTGCTCTAATCTTTATATTTATAGCTTATTATTTCTACGGAGGAGAGACAGGGCTCCAAAATAACTAGGAATACCTTATTAAAACAACATTTAAACATTTTTTGTGGTCTTGGATCCAAAGAGAAAGCTTCTGGTTCATATTAAAGGTGTCAATCTTCTTGTCAGTAAATTAATAAAGGTTTAATTAAAAGGTCTCACGTTGTGACTAAAGTTGCTTTCTCCTTCACATGGGGATTCCCCTTTGACTGACCAGCACATAGTTGGTTTCCCACATGGGATGCATCTGAATGTGTTTGTCTGTGCAGAGATTCCCAGAGACCAGCCGAGCTTTAGAGTCACACACACACAAAAGGGTCGGGAACTGCAAATATAGAACAGTCATAAATAGAGCAGATATTCCATGTGCAGGCTGGATTACAGAGGACATTTGTGTATGTGCGCTTATGCGTCCCCTGGGCACGAGTGTCTGTTCCCACGACCTGCCCTCCATCCCTTCTTCCTTCTTTCAATCCTTCCTTCCGTCTATCCTTCCATTCACTGGCCAGTGTAATCAAACAGGGGCTTGGTTTGGCACGAAAGTGAAACGGAGACTCGGACGGCTGTTATGCCATTCAAGGTCCATCTGTCTCACTTTCACCACGAGGAAGTCACACCACCACAATAAAGTACATTTTCTCAACTGCTATACCTAAGTACAGCTTTAGATACTACTACTCTAATACATTTCATAGGGAAATGTTGTGCTTTTTACTCCACTTTATTTATCTAACAGCCATACTTACTAGACACTTTCCAGATTCAGATTTTAAATAAAACCAAAAAAGCAGTGATGGGGGCATCTTGTTCCAGTTTCTATGAGTTCTTAGCAGGTCCACCAAAGAATGATTTCCTCTGTAAACTTCTCTGAAGATCCAAAGAAGAAAAAGAATTTCACAATAAAAAGCAAGGATTAGAGGAAAGTACAAAAATAATCTATATTTCTGTAGTAGAACTTATTTTTTTATTCTTTCCTATTACATTAATGCCTTGGTTGGTAACAAACTGAGCACTGATTTAACAATAACCTACATAAAGTAGCTTAAACTAGCTCCGCCTTTATTAGCTTTAACAGTAAAACACTATGTATGCATCGATGCACCGGTATTCGGCAGTCACAGGAGCCATTTTTCTGCAATTCTTAACAACTGCTTTAATAAAAAAAATATGATCAGTATGTACAACCAGAAATGAAATGTTTCCATGCACTCATCCACGCAGGTTTTCAACGATCCCGACTTTCCTTCCAAATACGCAGTTTATTAATTAAACATCTGCATCACAAAACTCTATATATTGTCCGGAAAAGAACAATTCATCTGTCAAACGTCACCAATAGAATCATTTATCAGCTGTCTCCCTGTCTTTACTATGTCTACAGTGACACATGTAGACAAAAAGCTTTCTTCTATTACAGGATGGTGGGTGGTGATTTTGTGCTATGGCACTGAACAAATGAATACAGGCTGGGTTGAGTCATCAGATTCACCTCCTGATTATAGCCTGTAGTGAGATTGACATGAGGCCTGCACATTGTGAAGTTCGTATTCAGTGTCAAATACAATTATATGGGATGGCCAGTACCATAATTAGAATCTGAAAATGCTGCTCACTACCTTCAGCGCATCATGAACCCAACTGCTCTGTTTCGTGAAGCACTGCCATACTTTGTTTTTCTCTGACATCTAAAAATGGGGCAAAATGTTTTATTTCGCAAGTATATCCATAAACAGACAGGAACTGCTTTTAAAAATAAGGTCAAGATCCTTCTGAAGTCAGAGTAGATGATGGGAAAAAAATTCTTTCATTTTATCTTTTTTATATCGAGCTGCCTGTGGAAAGCTTTTAAGAAAACAGCTCAGTTTAAGAACCGACATGTTATTTGTGCGAGCAGCTCTATCCAAAATCCAATTGGAGCCATGGAGCCAAACTGACTCAGTGTCATCAAAGCCTGAGTCCAGAGCTATTTAGTTAAGAGCTGATGTTGACTTTGTTTGACATTTTACTCCCAAATGAGCTTCATTTCATTGTTGTGTTACCTAAGAAAATGGGCCCATGTCTCCAGAAAATTACTTTGTGTGCTTTAGGGGCGAGGACAAATTTGGTCCTGGCCATGGAGAACAATGTCGAAACATACTTCACTGTCCTGAGGGCAAAAAAAGAAAAAAAAAACAAAACATAATTGAATTCTGAAAAGGCATTCTGTTGTCCTCTAGATGAAAAGGTCCACATTCAGTCTTGGAACACTGACCTTCAGCCCATCTACCTTGTGAGCTTCAGATGTGTATTTACACAGCATCCAAAGATCTGAAAATCAAGCTTCATTGTGGTTTCTCCCTGTTTAAAAGAGCCATGAAAAGATCAGAGATTGAGTCATAAAGGAATTGAAAAAACAGATGTTAAGTGTGTGTATAAACACAGACTTGGCCAAAGAAAAGAATGCGGCTGAAACAGTCCAGATGTGTATGGATTATGGGCAAATCAGAAGTAGGTACAACATCTCTGATCTCTGTTTCTTCCTGCAGAAGTCCATGCAAGGCTTGAACTATGGACCATTATCCGCCTTCCACCTCTCTCTCTCTCTCTCTCTCTCTCTCTCACACACACACACACACACACACACACACACACACACACTACTTTGGGTTCCTACTTCCTCTTGCGCTCTATCTTCTGGTCTGTATCACATGCATGGGTTTTGGCCACCTTTTCTTGCCTTTTTCATGTCTTTTCACCAACCCTCTCTTCCTTTGAATATGTTGTGAGCCCTCCTCTCCTCCCACGCACACACTTCACCAACAACATCATCATCATCTTTGTCTTCATCATCATCACCACCACCATCATCATCATCATCATCATCTGGATACCAGCCGCCCGTTCTCCACTGTTGCCGATACAGTCTCTCCCTCTTTTCTGTCTTTGGCACACACAGACACACACACACATACATCTGGAAACAGTCAAAGCGTCTACACGCGCGGGGAGGGGGGCTACCTCTCTCTCTCTTTCTCTCTCTCTCTCTCTCTCTCTCTCTCTCTCCCTCTCTCGCTCTCTCTCTCTCTCGGTATCACTGCAGAGCTGAGCTGCAGGGGCAGCAGAGGCAGAGAGAAGAGAGCTCGAACTCCCGACGATCAGTGAGACACAGGCAGACAGACAGACAGGCAGACAGAGAGACAGGCTCCACAGACTGACTGACAGACACGCCGCCGGACCATGATGGACTGGATCAGGACAGAGAAACCCGTCTCCGGATGAGACAGGACGGCCTGGCTTCTGATTTTTGGGGGGACTCTACTTTAGATACGTGGAATAACCGACAACCCATTGGGAGATTTAACCCCGTGCTACCCGTGATGGAATATTTACACTCTTCTCATTTTCTAAATTTTCTCCTTTCCTCTTCCTCCTCCTTCTCTTCCTCCACCACCTCCACCCCCTCTTCTTCACCACCTCACATTTTGACACGCTGCTGAAGATGCGCACGAATGCGTCTTTTGCGCACTTTCATTGCGACCGCCACTGACAGCGCCCGTGCTTTGTAACCTTTTGAAAGCTTATTTCTGGTTTTTTTTTGTTTTGTTTTATTTTTTTGTTTGTTTGTTTGTTTTAAGAACCAACAAGAGAGAGGGGAGAAAGAAAGGGAGAGACGGAGCGAGGTGTGAATTGAATTGAACGCGGTGCTGGTCTCATGTTTCTCGCCTAGGGCCCGGATGTACCGAGAGATGCACCGGTGCGTTTTCCCAACCGGTTCCGCCGAAAGCTCTCTCTTTTTTCTCGCCTTCACCTCCATCATGGGGATTAGGTAATATTCACTCCATCCGAAGAAACCCTTCCCATAAATAAGAATAACGGAATACTCAAAAACTGTCCGTGTCAGGCAGTTCTTTCTTCTTTTTTTCCCCTTTTTAATTTTTTTTTTAATTTTATTTTTGGGGGGCTTTTTTCCTCTTGTTATTTTCCCTCCTCCTCTCCAGCTTTTTCCTCTCTCTCTCTCCCTCTCTCCTGCATTCACCCATAGGGATAACGCCGGACTACATTTATGGTAAATGAAAGCAAAAACATGTACATCCCGGAGGACACCCTTGAGAACCATCAAGGTATGTGGTCTCTTTTTTCTTTTTATTTAATTGTCAAGTGGTAAACATCTTGTAACTGTGCATGAGAGAGGGGAAGGAGGCAGGCAGGGAGGGAGGGAGTAAGAGAGGTATGATGATCTCGAAATGGGGATGGGATGGGGGAAGAGGAGGTGAAGGGGAGGGGGAGTGACGGGAGGTAGAGGGGGGGAAATAGGGAGAGGGGTGTTAGCCCTTCTCCTCGTTTTCAACAGATGGACAGATGCAGTTCTCAGTCCTCCACTTTCCCTCTGTGTGTACTTTGTTTATTTTTCATCCCCCCCGCCGCGCTGTGTGCAGTTTGTGCAGTAAGTGAACTTGTGCCGTAATCACGCAACCAAGGCTGCAGGTAACCGCGGAGAGATATGGATGAGGCCTTTCTCTTTCTTGGTTTAGTCCACTCTTGTGGGTTTGACAGGCCCAGTCCATCGCAGAAACTGTGGCATAATGGGTGGGCAGTGGTCATATTTAGCCAACAGGCAGTTGTAGGCGGGGAGCATTATTGTTTAAGACACATTTCCAACAGAAAATGGCAGCAAAGCGTGTCTGTGCACATTATTTGGCAGATCTTGTCTCCCCGAGGTTTTGCGTTTTGGGAATAAACTAATCTGCACGTAATGGCTTGCGTTTTGTTGCCCATAATGTCAGAAATGAACACAGCAGTTAAGGAGCAGAAAATTGAGCAGCGCTCATCGATACGCGCACTCGATCACCATCGACCCTCCCTTCTTCTATAATCAATAGTCGTATTTGTCACGTTTTAATCCAAGTTCTCGCGTCCGCGGGGCGCCGTATGCGAGAGAAATCGCATAGAGATGACAGGTGGCAGTAGGAGGGCCTACAGGACTTACTTGTCTGCTGAGAATTGGGTTTGATGGTGTGCTATTTTGGGGGGGAAGGCAGCGGAGGACAGTGGGTTGTTTCGCACAAGACACGACCGAAGTTCAACGTGACGACTTTTGAAGTGTTCCAAAAAACAAAGCAACACATGCAAAGAGTGAATCAAAATGTGGAGGGCTGTGGTTTGTTTTGCGGTGAGGAAAGGGTCTGTTTGCATTGCGCAGTATTACGCGTCGCTCCTTCCACCCACGTTGCAGAGAGCAAAGCCCAGCAACGCGCTGGTTCGTGGCAGGCCGGACCTTGTAATTCAGCGAAGGGGGTTATTTATACGATCACCATTATCATCTTCATGAACATAACCATCATCGTCGCTCGTCGTCGCCGTCGTCCACCGCTTCCATCACAACCAACATACCTCTCTGCCTCGGCGACAGGTTCCATAGCAACAGGGTATGAGAGGAGGGGTGGCGGTGTGTGTGTGTGTGTACATATATATATGTACACGTATGCATGCGTGTGTACGCGCGTGCATCTGTGTCGCAGCGAGGCACATTCACCAACAGTTTGCTCCCAGGGGCAACTAATGGCGGGTTGGATGTTACCTGCACAAGTTTGATTACAGGCAGCTCGGAACAGAATGGCATCATCACGAAAGGGCACGAGTGTGTGCAGTTGTCGTGATTACCGTGATGTTTGTCTGTTATTATCATCAAAAAATGGACAAGGGGGGGGGGGGGGGGGGGGGGGGGGGGGGGGCTTTAGTCTATGTTGTCCAGATAAGTAAGAGATCATCATGAGACAGCCTGATCATGGAAAGTGCATAACAACCCCAGAAGACACGAGTGGACCCTTGTGGTTAACAAGCAGATCCTTAGTTTAGCTTTTCAGAGCCAAAACATGAAATTCTTTCCAAGATTAGGGGCCCCCCCATAGCTCTGCATGAGGTGATCAGACCCACTCTGGAGTTACTACTGCCTCCTTGTAGGCAATTGTTTGATCAACTTATCAACATAACTTCAACATAAATCAACAATCCCTTTTTTCCAGTTGTTAAGGGTAGTGCTGAAGTGGCTATTAGGGAGGCAGGCTTTGTTATATCAGGTGCTTAATGAGCTTCCTGCTGATGAAGGATGACAGCACTCTGGTGTAGTGCAGTTATTAGAGAGACCATCCTTTGACCAAAAGTTCCAACAGTTCAGGCTTAACTGTAACCCACAGTGCCAAGACAGAGAAGCCCCCCACCAATACCTAGACGCTGCTCCGTGCAGCCGACACAGACCGATAGAGGCCAATGAAAAGACAAATTCTTCCGTGAGGGATTCAGGAAAAAGTTATTCCTACATATAAAAATAAAGAAGAAGAAGAAAAATCAGAGCAAAAGATGGTTGCAGTTCCTGATACCTGACAGCAGCTCTCTCGTTATCGGCTCGTTTCCATCGTTACGTCAGCTCTGCAATTCAAACAGAGCTGATGTTACACACGAGTGCACCGAATGCTCACTGAATGAACCAATTATACTGCATCTACACAATCCAGAGAATTTGTGTCTCTGCGGATTTCAAATGAGCACACACACACACACACACACACACACACAAGGCAGAAACACAACTCACAGACTTGTCATCATACTGTACATGAGATGTGGCTTTGAAGTAACTACACACCTGTGGCATCTCATCTATTTGCATGTAGAGAGTAGAGAAATTGTTTGGAACACACACACACACACACTCACACACACACACACGCACACACACTCATTACAGCAGCAGTTTTTAGCAGCATAATCACAGAGTTGATTTTCCCTGTGGGTATTGTGTCAGAGGCATGTTACCTCCGTTAAATGATATTAATTGGTTTCCGATGGTTACGCTGGAGCGCTGGCCACCTGCCAAATCACCTCACTACAATAACCTGGCTTGATATGCTCACTGATTCCACTGAAGTCCCCTCAAAAGACAAGTTGCAACAACCACGATGTGCTCGCTTGATATGCAGCCTCTCACACTGAGCTGTTATGAGGTAATGTGTCTGCAGAGGTTTTTCAGAGCGGCGATGCTCACACAAGCAACTTTTCAAGAGCATTAAAAAAATCTTCCACTCTCTAAGCTGGACTTAGACTTTAAGGTAGACTGAGTTTTTTTGACACGGTTAACAACAGTTAAAATTAAGAGTATCTAATTGATTCACTTATTTATTTTTTTTTGTGATAACTGCAAACTGCAGGTGCCTTCTACAAATAAAGACATCAAGCATTTCTTTCAAAAATGTTTTAATTAGAATCCACAGGGGCAAAGAATAGCTGAGCGACCTAAGACATCTATCAGTGTGCTTGACATTGACAGAAAGCTGGGCAATTAGGCACTAATCTACCATTACTCAATCCAGTTGTTGCTCAATATCAGGTTGGACTAAATTCCTGGCGATGTGGAGAGCATTTCATAACTTTTGACTGTGTGGCTTCTTCTTCTTCTGCCTATGTATGTTAGTGATGAAATAGTTTGGCACCTTAATTGATTAAAATACTCTCTGGCTTGTCCCTAAATGTTAGGTCACATACTACATGTATAGCGTGTTCCATTAAGCCTGTTTGCCTGCAGAGATGATAGCAGTGAAGTAATTTAATCTGAGTCCATAACCCTTTGTAAGCACATTTTATTTTCAGTGGCTGTCCTTTCTTCAAGAGCTTGGCAATTGTAGAAACAATCAGAAGGGTTCAGGATTCGTTAACAATTTTAAGATTGCCATCTTGGACAGTGAACACACACAGTGATAAACTTTCTTATATATTCTTATATAGTGTTTCAGTCGAACGTGACCCATTTTGATCAAACAATAACCCCCCACTCCATACACCCACCCTCACTCGGCAAAGATGACAGCCAAAATGAACTTGCTTTTTGCTTTCACACACCAGAAGTGTGTGTGTGTGTGTCTTTCTGTTATCTAGTGTCTCTCTGCAGCAATTGTTCCTTGCCATGGTTCACAGAGGATGTTCAAACCCTTAATAATTCAGTGCAGAGGCAGAAAAGCTGAAATAATATGGCAAAATTGTTGCATGTGTATTTTAAGTTTGGTGCTCTCTCTCAACTTCGCCGTCTCATAGATTCGTTCAGCCACGGTCCTCTGCTGCTGCTGCCCACTGAGCTGCTTTACCAGAGGAGTTGGGGTTTAGTAGTTCTGAATTCACTAGTTTTTTGTGGGTTTTTTTTTTTGTGGTTTCACTTACCGGTAATTTGTGCTTGCTGAAAAAGAGCATGTACACAGAGCTACGTTTAGTTAGATAAAATATAGAAATATGCTATATACACTCAATATAGACAACCTGCCCAGCACTAAATAGCAGACAGACAGCACCTAGCTAGTAGACATATTGGAGCATTTAGCAGCGAAAGAGCCAGATATTTCCCTCAGGAGTTGGTGGAGACCAAAAACAGAGCAAAAACAGAGTAAATGTCAGACTTACATATGCCAGGTGGCACAACTCCAAATTAATGCTGATGCCGCTGTGTCTTTGCTGGATGTGTAAATCAGCAAGTGTTTGCTAAAAGCCCACTGTATCAACTTAAAAGGAAACAATATGTCAGTGTTGTGTTTCTGAGGATTGGCCAAATAACCTGTTACTGAATGTTCAGTTTCACCAGAATTACACTGAAATATCATTTAATGCTTTACTGGACCTCAGTACCCATAGTCCCTCACACCAGTGAATCCAGGCATGATGTAGAGCACCCTGGAAATAATGAAATGGGCACAACATAAGTATTGTGGCAGAAGAGAACGTCTGCACTTCTACTTATTCTATGGTATATAAAAATAATTTAAAAGAACTGTCTGAAAAGTTAAAATCACAACTTGTACACCCTGCAACAAGGGGTCCAGGCTAGTTTAAGATCGCTTTGTATTCAATGCTCACAAGGAAAAAAAAGGCTACAAAACACCACCGTATACTGTCAGTGCTTTTATACTATGCACTTAATGTATGGGGGCAGAATGCAGTAGCTACTGTATGTGTGTATAATGATGTGTGAGTCACAGCCAGGTTGCAGCAGCTGTAGCGGAGGAAGCACTGGAGAAGTTTATATCAGCGCCTCAGACTGTGTCATGACTTTAACTTAAGGATGTGACTCAACAGCAGCTGCTCTTTAACGTAAAACACCATCTGAGAGACAAATAAGACACATGGAGGGGAGCGGAGGGGCAGATTGAAGGGGAAATGAAAGAACAGAATGAGAGATTGTTTTAAAGGGAATGGGAGAGAACTGGAGGGAGAATATAGACAAACAGGGGAAAAGAGGGACAGAGAGGAGCACATGGAGGAAGCCAAGGGAGGGTAAAGAGGGACCTGTGAGAGTGAGAGAGAGAATAAAGGGATGAATTGAGCGAAAGAACAGAGACAGAGGGAAGGCCATAGAGAGAGAGAGAGAGAGAGGCAGAAGAGAAGTGAGGGAGCACAGGAGGAGGAGGAGAAGGAGGGAGGATTATCTGTGACTGTCTTGCTTAAGCCTCTGGCTGCATATTGGAAATCTATCCAGAGGCTGTCCTCAGCTCTTAGCGCTATCGGGCCTCAGTCTTCATTTCTGGTGGGACAATACACCAACACCGGCAGAACCACATGAGTGTGTGTGTGTGAGAAAGAGAGAAAGAGAAAGCGTATGCAGTTGCAATCGGCCACCTGCCCATATGCATTGTGCTTGCTTGGCTGCCTCCGTCTTTTAGTGTGTGTCCAGTCTCCGCTCACTTTGGACATGTGCTTATGTGTCCTACCTCTCTAACACACACACACACATCCTCCAAGTCTATTGATCTAGCTTAGGGCAGCAGTGGAAATAATGACTCCAGACCTGTAGCCTCCTCTTTTGTACTCCCTCTCTCCCTTTTATTCTCTACGTCATAATCTCCATCCCTCCTTTTTACTGCATGTTCTCTGTCTTTCATCTTTCACCCAATAGGTAACCCTTAAATTACATCTCACTGTTTTAGACAGAAATTAATTTTTAAGTGCTAAAGGGCTTAAAAATCCTCTGAACGCCATTGCTGAAAAATAGTGTAAGGGCTAGACTTACCAAATCATAAAATCACCAGAATTTACGGTTTGATTTACTCACTAAAAATCTCTCTCAACAGTACCATCTTACTGTCAAACAGCCATAATCTAGATGAGAGAGTTGGTAAGAATAATAGTAATCTGTTATCTATTGCCTTGATTGGTATCATGAGCTCATAGCAATAAGCTTTATGAGCAGGTGTGAGTGGACTTTATGGGCTTTTTTCCCCATGTTTTATGTGTCAGGCTACTAACCTTTTGCACTACGTTATATGTTTCTTGGGAAATTCATCATTTAATCTATATTTTGACCTCATTCTGGCAATGTGTGACTATAATATTCCCTCCCAAAAAAGAAACTAATATTGAACCAACATCAACGATATGTCAAGGTGTCTTCCAAAAGAGAATCATCAGTAAAATCACTATTATAAAGTTACTATTATAAAGCAATATTAGTCTGGGGCTCAGACTGGGATTGGAACCTGGAACCCTCTTGCCATGAGGCAACAGTGCTAACCACTGCACCATAATTTGCATGAAATAAATGCACAGATGCAGCACTATGTATCCACAGTATATTAGTAGTATAGAAATAGGATTTTATATTATTCAGATAGCATATTTTCAGTCATCTTTTTTCTGATTTCATTCCGCCTTCCCGCGTCTGAAAGCAAACCAAACCACCGCTCTCGCATTGATGTATAGAAGCTCCTTAAATATTGCAGTCTTAAACGTCGGTTACATGTTTTATGTGAAACTTGTAAACTCCCTAAGGAGTGCCGCTCCTTGTATGTTCAGCTGTTCAGAGTGTGCTTCCTATTCTGTCACATTAAAATGATGCTCCTGTTTGCATGTGTGCACGTTTCCTGAGCTACAGGGATGAAGAGAGATGAGAGTAGAAGGCAATCTATATTATTCATACCCAGCTATGCATTTCTCCCCTCTGTCTCTGCATTGTCTGTCCTGTCTTATCCCTTCTTTCTCTCGTTATCTCACAAAGTGTCTTGAACCGCCCTTACATTTAGATAATGTGCTTTGTTCGCTCACTTTTGACCCCCCTCTCTTTCTCTCTGTCTTTTTCTATCACTCCATCGCCCAGCTTGCCTTTCAGCATTAGCTCATTTGAAGGTTTATCGTTCTGTGAGACCGCATTTCCTTTTCTCTGTGAATCCATCAGTTCATCTGCCTGCATTTACAGTAACAGCCTGAGTAGATCAAACCACAGAAAAGCATGACACAAAACAGCATTTATTGTCCCAGTGGACGAATTCAGACGGTAAGCTCATCACATGAAACACAGTACGGCACAAAGTGGACGACCCACAACTCCCTCACTTAGAAACCCAACTCGTCAGTGTTCCACATGCAGAAAGAGCGGAAGATAACGTGTCCTATTTAGTAGGCAGTGGTACATCTAATGTATTCCTGGATGTAAACATAAGTAAATCATAGCGTTATTTAAATCCACTTTATCTTGTTTCTTTATGTGAAAAAATTAACCATGTGAGCTTGATATTGTAAAATGACAGCCATGGTTTTTATTCTTCAACTTTTGTGAGTCTTTGTTAACAATAGTAGAATAGAGGCAGGGAGATAAATGAACTAATCGTACCTATGTCTCATTTTAAGACAGATGGGTGTGTGTGTGTGTTGTAGCTGCACACAAAGTTCTGCATCTGAATACTTGCCTCACATCAGTTATGTAACACTGAATCTTCATAGCAGTGAATCTCAACTAGCTGAGTCTGAATAATTACACCAGAAGGACAGAGGGGATAGCAGGCATCAAAGACGATGGAGACGTTTAAAGATTCTGCAGCACTGTAAAGTTATGCTGCGAGTCCACTGTCCGCTGCATCGATTCATTATCGATGGCACACAACAAGCTTGACATCTGTCAGTTTGTCAGAAGATGTCATTTCTTCATCTCTCAGGTGTTCCCTCTCTGTTTGACACCTGACAACACAGAGGACTGACCTTTAAATCATTTTCAACTTGATGCTGTACCAGTGTTTTTGTGAGTTTGAACTCCTTAAGTAGAAATCATGAAAGTTGTCAGCTTACACTTTATCACCACTGCTGATCCATTTCCAGTGCATTCTGTAGCGTTTCTGAGGCCTAAATGTGTTCCCATCCCTCCAGACAGCCATCAGCCTCTCTTCCTTTCAGTGCAATATGAAATTCAAGCATCTGACTCTTGAAACTGCTACAGTAGCTATGCGCGCTTCCACGCTGCGCATCGGCTTTGTTATTTTTAGTTGTTCTTGGTCACACCATATTGCAGTAGTAAGTGCTCTGCTTTAACCTCCTAACAGTAACTTTAACACAAAAGAATACAGATTTCATGTTGACTGTGATGGCTTACGTAACCGAGGATTCTACTTGAAATAAAAGCAGTAAAAATATATTATAAAAGAGAATGGTTTGTGCAATATTTAGCACAACAAGCCTCTGAAAAGCCTCTGGTTTCAAAAGTTTTTTACTCAAAATTAAATAATGAACAAAACACTCAAAAACTCAGCTAATGTGCTTTATCAGGAAGTTCATGTTATCTGAGTTCCACCCACTTTACAACAGTGAGAAAAGTACAGACAAAACAGGCCAAAAACCTCCCATGTGACCAACCAAAACAGATTTTGGCATAAAATGTTACGTTCTTGTCACTGTTATGGTTATTTAAATAACTCATCTTCATTTTTAAGACTGTCATGGTCTGATTTAGCTGAATTACATTCCCACACTTTTCTTTCACATGCCTTAGTTCTCCCATTCTTGCACAGGACGATAAGTTTAACTACAGCTTTGACCTACATTATACTTCACTGCACAATTGTGGATTGTCAATAGTTCACACCCACTCCTAACAGTAAACCAAGTACCCAGACTGTAGCTGCCACAGCAGCCTTTGCTTTTTGCTCCAGCTGGGCGTTCAGGCCTTTTGGGGAACTGAACTGTGTGAACTGTGGGAATAATGAAATCGCATGCAGTACAGTATATACATGAGCAGATTCACCAGACATGAGGCTTACCATCCCTTCCCATTCATTTTTCATGTGGCTAATTTCAGAGTGTGAAGCGGAAGGCAGAGAGAGAGAGAGAGAGGGTAAAATGGACTCAGAGAAGAAAAAGGAAGAGAGGGAACAAAGGTACAGAGGGGGAGGAATGTTAGTCACCCTCAGGCTCTGCACAGGAACACCACCAACTTCTTCACGACAAGCACACGTATGTGCTTCTGTTCTAAACCTTGACCTGTCGCTTTAAGAGGAAATGAGCCCTAACAGCCGCACGTGGCTCTTACCTGTCGAGCAGAAGATTAGAGTTGAAATCCTGAAGCTCCAAGTGTGTCTTCTTTCTAATTGAAGCCCCATAAATTATTTTATGAACAGCAGAGTGTTTTACAGTACAGTGAGTGCATGTATTTTTAGCCTTGTGGTCCCCAGCAGGGATTTTGTAAAATTGAACATATGAAATAAGGTTTCTTATTCCCAGCAAGCTGCTACTGATTGTACAACATTCAAGTGGTTTGAAAATTCATTTGTAACATCTGTCTTTCCAGCAGCTTGTAACGTGTAGAGATAAAAATGTTTTTGCTTTCTCCCTGAAGAAACTGTGACATAAGTGTTATCTTGCTTACTAGTAGCCTTTTTAGGCAATTTAGCCCCACAGGAAGCAAGGTTTCGAGCACAAAGGATGTACAGTCATGTTTGTATCAGGCTCTCGGTTCCAGAAATCTTGTTAGTCGGGCCTCTGGTGGGCCTGTCATGGATGGGTAGCTGAACTACAGACAAGGCAGTTTGCCGCCATATGCCTATATCCACACACACAGACACGCACATACACATCCATCCACACCCTCTGCTGCGAGCATCACCCTGCTGGGCGACAGCACTCAGCAAAGATAGATTAAACCAAGACTGGAGTGATGCAGGTCTACGTGTTTGTTTGTGTGCGAGCGTTTTTTTCCGCCTCTAGGTGTGCTCGTGGATGTGCATTTATTCGGACACTTCCTTCTGTGTGTGTGTGTGTGTATGAGTGTCTCGAGCCAAGAGCTGTCAAGTCACTTCTTGCAGCTAAGAATCATGGGTAACAAAAGCCTGTTGTGTAGCCTGGAGATCCAAGCACTTTCTGTTGGTAGTTTTGTTATACACCCAGAATGGAAAAGGTTAAGTAACACCTCAGCATAAGAAGTGGAAGGGCATTTTTTTTTTAGAACAAAAACAAACCGATAAAAACATCTGCAGAACCTCTGAGAATATTCAGTCTGTCAAATTCGAGTCTCAAACCCAGTCCCCAAGTAATATGATCTTCATGTGCAAAAGAGTGTCCCTTTAAATCCTATGTAGCTGCTGGCTTCTGGTTCGCCATATGCAGCCCAAAGAAACGTCTCAGATGGATGTGACCTGTCATTAACTTGATTAAGATGCTTCCTGTTTCTGTATTTTTGTTGTTCTGTCCAGTCTGTCTGGATTTGTGTTCTATTTTTTCTTTGCATTAGTTGTTGTTAGTGACGGGGGCTGGAAATTAGAGGATGAAACTAGAGTTAGGAGGCAAATCTCTGCTGTTTTCCCTCCTTCCTTTTACCCCCTTCCTCTTCATCCCTCCTTTCATACTGTATTAAGACAAGGGCAAGGTGTTCTGGGATGAAATGACCCAACTATATAGGCCATGAGAGTGTCCTTGACTGTCTATGTGTGTAAAAGAGAGGAGGCTGGTGTGTGTGTCCCCTGCCTTCCCATCTATCTAGGCCAGTCTTGATGTGTGTGCTCCATGGACCATTTCCCTACAGACCACACTGTGTGTGTGTGTGTGTGTGCGTGTGTCCGTGTGTGTGAGGGAGAGAAAGAGTTAGTGTGTACGTCTGTATAGAGCAGTCCACTTCCCAAAAGACCAGACTCACTTTCACACTCTGGAATCATAATGGCTAAAACAGGCTTGTTACGGGACTCCTTCTACAGTGTGTGTGTGTGTGTGTGTGTGTGTGTGTGTGTGTGTGTGTGTTTCCATCTCCAGAGCAGCATCTGTAATGAGCTCCAGAAAGAGGAGTGGATTTGAAGAAAAGTTTAACTATTTCAGGTAGTCCACACTTTTAAGCCAGACTTGAATATTTTTTTTTTGTGTGTGTGTGTGTTTAAGGGCATGAGTTTCATTTTGAGCTTTCTTTTCTTGTATGTATAAGGTTATTTCACATTTACTATTCATGTATTTCATGTCACACACGCCGAAGAAAGTCCTTCAACCTGTCAAGCGTAAGCAAAGAACCCAAAAACGTCTACATGTCAGGCCTTTCTCCTCGCACAAAATTGATTCTGCAAGTGTGTGTGTGTGTGTGTCTGTGTGTGTCTGTGTGTGGTTTATACCAAAGTCACCCAGTATGGAAATGAGAGTGAACACACACTCCATTTCCGCTGAGTGAAGGGAGATGGTGGGCGTGGCAGTAGTTCAGATGTAAGTGTGGGCCATTCCTCTGCTTGCCTCTTGTCTATTTCTTCTTCTGCTGCTGCTTCTTCTTCTCTTCTTTTTTTTCATCTCCTCGCTCCACCCCTTCACCCTGAGCTCATCTCCTCTTGTGATTTATATTCGAGATCAATATGTCTGAGAGGGGAGAGGAAGAGAGGAGATGATAGGTTTTTTGGGGATTGGCTTGGCGCCTGTTGTGATGTCATCAGAACAGGAGGCGCGACATCGTCTGTTGTCATGTCAACCAAAAGAGATTCGCCGTGCTCATAAAGAGAGAGATAGATGGATAAAAGGAGGGGATGGAGAAGAGAAATAAGGAGAGTATAATGTTTTCATTTTGCACATGAAAACACAGACTTTCCTTAATGGTAATTTAAAACACTTAACAGGTTATATTACACCCATCACAGCTATATGAAATGGACATAAGGGATGACAGTAAATGTATAAAATAGGAACTCTGCTCCATCTGTTGTGTGGCTGCCATAAAATTAAAGATCGTTGGCACGGCATAACCATGAGCCACACTTACGTAGCCACACCACAGTCATGTATACTGGGAGACAGCAGAGTATGTAAAGAATAAAAATATCTTTCTCTCTTTATGCAAGGTCACAAAGGAGGTAACAGTGCTTTAAATACACCAGCTCAGAGAGAATGGGTCACTGAAACAAATTATTAAGACGGGTACCGCTGAAAGTAGTTAGTACCAGCACAGAGGAAAAAAATCAAAGCTCACCATTTTTTTTTTGCTTATTCTTTTCTGATATTTTCACATTAAAAATGTCTAAAAACGCACCCAGAGAAATCTGTGACTTTATTTAAGGTAACATTTCACTTGGTCAGGTGTTGGTGCTCTAAGAAGAAAGTGCAGTGAAAATCGAAGGACAGTAAAAATGTTTATGACCGCTGTTGTTTAAGGGGTGTAATGGTAAAGGGTTGGTTCAGACTTGTAAATTAGAAAGTCTTCAACAAATGGAATAATTCTTCTAAGAGTTGTCAGAATTGTGTGTATGTTGTTTATCTGTTTTTGTGAGTCAATCATGTGTGTTTGACCGTGTTAAATACATGCCTCAGCCTGTTCACTGTCGCTGCTTGACACCTTTAGATGTCGTTCCCTTCGGCATTTTCAGCGGCGGACAGTCTAAAATGTCATAGTTGGTCTTGTGCATGCAATGCGTCTGGTTTGCAGTGTGATAAAGTTGATGATTAATGACATTTCCTCAACGTGGCAGACGGGTAACTATGGCGAAACCAGATTAAACAAACACTATGTTCCTACAGAGAGAGAGAGAGAGCGAGGGAAGGAAGGAGAGAGGAGGATGATGCTTTTCTGTGAAATTCATTGCAATGTCGTGATAGCTTGTTCTCTAACAACAGTGGAGGCCAAAATACAATTCAGACCTTGAAAGGGTCACCACAGTCAAATAATGAATTGCTACCAGGTCAGGAAAGAATGACATAACCGCTTTTCTGGTTGTTACTGGAACTGTTTTATGGTCACTCGTCTACTGAGTGATTCAATATCCTGTGGTTTCTGAAAGCTGTTACAAACCCACTTATGATTAGAAGCTACTTCCATCTCACATCGTTTTCCTCTGATCCTCTGACCGTTTTTGATCACCTCTTCTCCCTTTCTGTTTCTGCCTGCTCATCTGCGGTTAGCAGCAGTCTTCTCAGCCCCCAGCCCCACCTCCCTTCCTTTCCTCTCTTTCGTCCCTCTGCCGTCCCTCCTCCTCTGACTGCTATGAACTCTCCTGTCCCCCCACTAATGAAGCTGAGATCTGCTTGGAGCCATTTTCCTCTCTATCAATATTCTATGCCAATTACCAGGGTTGGGTTATTAACACTGACACAAGGAACCATGTCGCACTGCTCAGCCTTCTTGTTATCTTATCACACACACACACACGTAAATGTACAACAAGCACGCAGGCATACGTGGTATCTCATATACACACACTGACACATATTTGTGTGCATGAGAGATGCCAATAGGCCAATAGTCCTCATGATGCATCAGGGAAAATACATGCAAAAGATCCTGGATATCTTCCAATGGGAGACTCTATAAGGGCTGTTGAGGGTCATGTGACCTGCAAAGGGTGAGCTATTCTGCTAGTGTGACCAGCACTGTCTGCACAGAGATATTACTACTGACAGTTACAATAGCATTGTGTTGCATTGTGTTAATTTCTCCTCTGACCTGAAGTTTTAAATCCCTCCAGTGCTTGTTGTGTTGTCAGGGAGCAGGTTAAGAACCATACTTTCAGGTGTACATTGTGTTGAATAAACAAACAGTCACCCCACTTTTCCAAATAGGTGCTAAGATAATATATACTGCTTTCCAGGTGGAGCTAATCAGCTTTTTCATTTTTTTTTTAATCAAATTGAATTTTTTTTTTCCTCATGCAGACAAAATCCCGGTGTAGCAGCAGTGTAATAAATGTTCATTTTCCCACATTTAACTTATGCTAATGCTAATTATTGCCTGTGCTAACAGACATGACAGCAGGTTGCCAAGTGTTAATGATGCAGGTAGTTATGTCGCAGCACAGTAGGGCTGATTGCAGTGCAGATGTTGAGGAACTTGGTAGACTGGTTTGTAAGGTGTTTTCCTGAATTGCACTGGGACCTGACACAGACACGAAAAAAAATCATTGGTCTTTGAAGCGCTCTCACCATGGGATCTGTAATCAAGTTAGCCTAAATATGGCCGACTTTCACTGTAGGAGTCATTAAAACAAGCACATAATTAGCTGCAACCAGTGTGGTGCTGTGAGGAGGCCCGACTTCTGGTCACTAATATTTGGCAACAGCAAGATGCTCACACAGACTGTCATGCAGAAGAATTCAGTTTAGACAAATATTCATTTTCAGTTCACAGTATGTAACGGTGTGAAAGACTTGACCGTGTTTTGGGGTAAGTCAGTATAAGCTGCAGTTGAATTTCAGTCAGCATAGCCAACACAGTGTTATGGAAATATTTTGGAGCTGACACATGACTTACTCAAACTGCTGGTCAGAGTTAATATAGCAGTATTTCTGACTTATGGAAGACCTGCCAGAAACAAGTACTTGACCCATGTCTAAAATTATTTAAATGGATCCAGATTTAGACTGTGGCTGGCTAAATATGAGGGATGTGTATTCCAGCTTTCACCCAGTGATATAATGACATCCAACTATTATCTGTCTCCTTAAATATTCATCTGCTGGTGTATAGCCTACATTTTTCCACAGTAGATTACATCTGTCATGGTAGGCTCTCTCTCTGCCGAATATAACTCTGCAGAAGAGTCTGTATATTGAGATTTTTGTGACAAGTGGGCGCAAGGTTTTGGTGTTTGGCAGTCCAGACAAGCAACATCAGCCAGCCCCACAGTCTGAGCCAGCTGCTTGTTGACTGGCCAATCTGATAGGCCTGACTGATAGAGGGCTTCCATTGAACACATGCAATCACGCACACACACACACACACACACACACACACACACACACACACACACACACATATATGTATATATACATACATATACAACACACTCAAATAATCAGTAATCAGTCAGCTAAGGTAAATGAATATCAGCATTATAATCTCTTTCTTCTTCTTCTCTCTCTCTCTCCCACACACATGCATGCACAAATACCAGAGAGGAAACAACATCTGAGGCATCCAGCCAATGAAAGCTATGATCCGAGGTCACATCAAAGCCATTCTGGGGGAACGTGACAGTCATCTGTCCTCACTCATGTGTTGTTTGTTCACCAAAAATCAAGCGCAGAGGGAAAACACTGCCTCTTTCTTTTTTTAAAAAAAAAAAAAAAAAAAAAAAGAACAAAGTCAGTTCTCTGTAGCACCCGCTGCACAAGCAGAATATATATACTAAAAACATACTGTATACACATGTTGGACCTCTTATTCTCCCACACTCACTCCATCTTCTTCATCTGTCACTCCCTTTTGTTTGTCTCCTTTGCTGTCGTTCAGCCGCTGTCACTCACCTTGTCTTTGCTCTGCTGGCTGTTTCTGCTGTCTGTCTGTCTTCTGGATTAAACTCAAGTGAGTTCGGGCGTGTGTGACTGTACCTCAGAGTCAGACATCTGGTGGCTATCAGAGTTAATCACCCAAGCTTCCTACAACTGCCCGCAACGCACAAGCTCACGCAATCGCACACAGTGACACACAGACACACACACACACAAAGTGGACCACGACAGCACATTAGACAGTATTGGATTGGGGGGGGGGGGGGGGGGGGTGCATTTTGGCCAAAGTGGCAGGATGAAGAAATGGAGGGTAGCGAGAGGCCAAGGGAAAAGAGAAGAATGACAGATAAAAAGAGGGAGAAAGGGTAAGGAAGGTGTCAGGGATGTGTGAAATGAGCTATCACACATTTGGGCATTCAAGAATAGAAG
The DNA here is from genome assembly GCF_020382885.2 of Scatophagus argus. NCBI lineage: Eukaryota > Metazoa > Chordata > Actinopteri > Scatophagidae > Scatophagus > Scatophagus argus. The sequence goes on along the minus strand of NC_058514.1, from coordinate 7,709,579 downwards.
GACTTGATAATGACACTGCTGCACTGCTTAAGTAGATGTGAATGGGAGGTGTGAAATGCACGGACAGCAAAAGCGGCGTTCGTTTAGTGCGCTGGGGGGCAGGTGAATGAGTCAGAAGAGAAGTACTTGAAAACAAACATGCCAGACTGCCCACAACAGAGTCAAGATTCTTCTTCCTCATTTGAATTAATGTCTCAGTAAGTAATAATTTCAACCATGTAATCCTGCACATTCTGATCACCAGGGGGCTCAGTACCAGGGGTAAAAATATCTATATGCAGAGGTCAGCATCAAAGCCAGGTTTACTTTAATATCACAAAGACTTTCCATGGGCAGGGTTAGCAGTAATTTGCAGGGCTGAGTCGAGGCAGGGCAGTCCTGTCAGGGAGGACAGGTCAGGGCCTGGAAATGATAAATCCACTTATGGAAGTAAGACAGGGAGAGGGAGACAGGCGCTTCTGCTCTGTTCTTTTCCACTGACACTGCCTCCTGTAGTCTCTGAGCCAAGTGACACCACAGCAAGTTTCCTTTTCGTCGGTGTCTTGTTTGTACTAATTTTGTGTTCACCTTTGGCTGTCTCCGTCTGGAGTGAAACTTTCCATTATTGATTAGCAGAACTGTAATGTGAATTTGTCCTTGCTGTGTGTGGGACTGACTGGTCAGCCTCAGTAAAGCCTCAGACAGCTGAATTCCTTCTAAACTGTTTACTGTAAAATACACAAGGTGTGGTGCACTCCAAACGTGTCTCATCCCTTTCTCTGACTCTGTCTTGTTTTGTTACACCCTCCCTTCATCTCTCACTGTCATCTCTGTTTCGTTGTCTCGTATTGAGCGCAGGTTCGCATGCTGCACATTCTGGGGCTACAGTGAGAGCTTTGTCATGTATTTTTTATTTCTCAGCTCATGTATTCTGTGTCTACACATGTCCACATCTCAGCAAATTTGAACACAAGGTGGCCTGGTCAAATATATACTGAAAAGAATAAAATACATTAGAAGAAAACGACAGGAGATTGTGTGTCATGGGTATCATGTTTCACCAACTGTTAATTGTTTGACCTTAGAGCAAAAGCTTTCATTGATCAGTTGTTGTCGCTGTCATCTCCTCTACTGTATGGAGTGTGTGTGTGTGTGTGTGTGTGTGTGTGTGGTGAATACGTCTTGAATCGTTTCCATGGCAGCCATATACTTGATATCACAGAGTGTGAATAGATTTTTTTGTCTTTTCACACTGACGACAGAAGATACATTATGTAGACAAAAGTATCCAGACACCCCTCTTCATGGGGCTGGTGTTTCAGGGTTTGGGTTCGGCCCTTTACTTCCAGTTAAGGTAAATCTGAATGCGTCAGCATACCAAGACATTTTGGACAATGCTGTGCTTCCAACTTTGTGGCCACAGTTTGCTGAGGGCCCTTTTCTATTCCAGCATGACTGTGTCCCAGTGCACAAAACCAAGCTCCATAAAGACATGGTTGGATGAGTTTGGTGTGGAAGAACTTGACTGGCCCACACAGAGTTCTGACCTCTACCCCACCCAACACCTATGGGATGAACTGGACTGTGAGCCAGACCTTTTTGTCCAACATCAACTTCACAAATGCTCGACTTCTCACAGAAACACTCCAAAATCTTGTGGAAAGCCTTCCCAGAAGAGTGGAAGCTGTTACAGCTGCAAAGCTTCTATGTATTTAGAATGCAATGTCATTAAAGTCCCTGTTGGTGAAATGGTCAGGTGCCCCAATACTTTTGTCTATAAAGTATATGAGACATGGCAAAGATATAACTTTGCTGATTTTGCTTAATATTTGTTACTGGGCTCAATGGGAGTGCTGAAGGTTTCTGTTGTATCAGAGATAAACAGACAGGCAGACGCAGTCAGACATGCTGACATCGCCGCAGGGACTCTGCGGGAGCACAATATGGAAGAAAAACTGGTCCCACCACTTACTGTCCACTGTCTGCTTATCCTTCTCCTTGCACCAACATGCAGACACACACACACACAAAACATACACACACACTGCTTTCCCCAGTCATGGCGATCCCTCCTGGGATCAACGAGAGCAGCTGTGCCAGCAATGCAGTCGTAGTAAATCAGACTTTTTCTCCTAATTGACCTGCCAGCTTAAATAAATGTAAAAATGAAAAAATATATAAGCATGTTGCTAGAACAGGAAAATTGTTTAAGCACTAACAACTAAAACAAAAATATTTTTTGACAGTGTTTCATGTAATTAAAAAATGCAGTTTTGATTGGAGTTTCAAAAAAGTTATTAAAATGTGCATTTTTTTCAAGTTTAGTTAAGTAGAGCTGCTTTAATCTGATTCATTTTCAGTTCTTGGCTGTGATTTATAAATAGCTTTGGTGAGCTTGAAACACTCACAATAATACACACAGTATAACTACCCGCTCATATGTACGAAAAATATTGAATTCATATATATTTATATCTTGTGTTGAGCAGTGTATTGGAAAGCCTCTGTGCAAAAGACTGAACAAAGTGTGTACAGGTACTGGTTTGCCTCGCCTGTTTGCATTTACTTTTTTCATTTTGATCTAGAATTAACGGTCAGTTATCTTTTTTTTTTATAATCACCGCTCCCTTCAGCCTTTCGTCCATCGCATCACAGACTATTGTTTAAGTTGTTACATGATTGTCCTGTGTGAGCGTGCTCACTCGCCTGTCTTCCTGTGTTTGATTGGGTGGAGAGAGAAATACCATAGCAACAGCCAGCTGATGGATTAAAGCCATAATTGGGAAGAGAAAGTCACTATGATTACACACATGCACACACACGCACACACACACACATTTAATTAAAAGGAAACTGATTCCAGAAGACAACTTACTTTCTCTTTCTGTGTGGCAACCATTTATGGTACCCAAACATATGAACACACACACACACACACAATCACACTGTCACTCACTCAGCTACACTGTGGGAATGAAACATGGATGCTTCTCCCTCGCAGAGTTTTCCCCATGCCCCTCCATCATCTGTGTTAATCAGCACCGTGTGGAGCCACTCCACACTCATTACTCCTTGATTAATCCATTAATTATGAGAAAACTCTGTTCGATTGTTACTGAACAATATGTGTGTGGGTGTGTGTGTTTTCTTAGCATGTGCTAAGCATGCATATATGTATATATGTGTGCACATTGGATTTATGTATACGTGTCTGTGTTTCCTGGCATAAAAGTTTGCATTATGCTATGTATGGAAAATATTGGTAACTACACGTGTTAGCTTTTGCAAGTTTGTGCGTGTGTGTGTGCATGTGTGTGTACATGCTGAATACATTAAGAAAGTAAGAGTGGGAGTAATTTGCGGTGGGCAGATAGAAAGTGGTCATGCAGACAGGCCTAGTTGTGCATCACAAATTACCACAGCTGGCTCGTCCCTCAAGGTGACATTCAGCTCTGCCTTGTTCACCTGAAAAGGTGTGTGTGAGCTCCAATTTCATTTATGTCTTGGAAGATTCCCTGTCGACAGAGGAAAACACTTAATAGTAATCGAGCCTCAGCTGCCACTTGTAATCAAGTTTTTTCTTTTATGTCCATCTTTTGATGGATCTTCATGTGCCATGCGTAACATTCATGGGGTAAATGGTCCCACGTTCCCCTGAGAATATCCACTCATCAGTATTCAGTCTTGAGTAAGAGTGCGGGTTTGTGTGATAATTGAACCAGCAGAATGGCAATTCTTTCTCTTTTCTGAGTCTGTTAAGCAGGGGCAGCAGCAGGTAAAGCAAACAAATTGCCCCAGACATCCTCACATCCTTTGCCCCACTCGCGTCCTCCAGCTCTTTCTGAGGCCTACAAAGACCACAGAAGATATGCAATACCTCCAGCATGTTTTAGGATTGCCCTGAGGTCTTGGATCCGACTTGAATACCTCCATGAAGTGGCATCCAGGAGCCATCCAATGTCTGCACCACCTGAGATATTCCACTCCAAGTCTCAATCTCCTGGATGTGGAAGTCCTCACCACAACCTCAAGGATGACTCGGACAAACCGAGAGAGAGAGACTAATTTCAGCAGCTTATATCCACTTTCAGTCACAACGCAAAGCTCATGACCACAGAAAAAAGCTGGGGCTGTAGATCACATGATAGATTTTACTCCTCCACTGCCTTTTCTGTACCGTGTCGACCCCCAAGATACATGACCTCGTCCATTTGTGGCAGCAGCTACAAAGTGGCCATCCACCAATTTCCAGGGGACTTGGACTTGCTGACCCTCTGTTTAACTGCTTCATACAGCAAAGGCATATCTCTAAAAGCCAGAAAACCCCATTTGGAATGAATACATGACCGCATCTTGTCTGGTTGTGCATCGGTACAGGTGCGTCAACCGACAGATTATATTAAAAGGTGCAGTAACTTAAACAGCAATACTAATATATCCACATTCAGTATAGAGTCTGCCCGACAACTTTGTTTTTCTATTTCCTGTACTTATTTCTGCCTATCTTTTCCTTTCTTCCCTTTCTCTTTCCCTCTCTATTCACTTGTCTTTAGTTTTTCCTTCCCTGTTTTCACTCACTTCCACCCCCCCTCCTGTCTCTCTCTCTTGCGGTGGATTATTTTTGGGCTGCCTGGTTAATTTCAGTAGGAAGTCAAGCTCAGTGCCAGGGAAAGTGGAACGCATATAAAGAAGCCAAAAGACAAACAGAGACATCAAAAAGCTTCTCGTCTTTTTTCAGCCTCTCAGCAAGACACTGCATTGAAGCATTGTCTGCAATCTCTGCGTGTGTGTCTGTGTGTGTTTCGTAAGTTTTTTGTTTGTAGCTAAATAAGGTGATTAAATTCTCCTTTCCTTTTTGAGCGACACCTTTGAAGGTGACCATTTGATCGCATAGATTCGAGTTCTCATCAGCAGCTGAACAACTTCTGCCTAAAATAAAACCCTGCATTGAAGCAGAGTTGCAACAAGGTAGCCTGGTGTGTCTATACTAAACAAACTGACAGCTTCCACCCCAGCATCAGATAATATGTCCATCACACTGCTATGCAACATGCTTCAGTGTCCTTGATCAAGACACTGACACCTCCCTCAATCAGTGTAATTTACTTTGGACAGGAGCATCAATTAAACACTTTGAACGAACTCCAACAGTTTCACCGCCTCTCCAGGACAGTTTTTTTCCCCTCCTTTTTCTCGGTAGCACCAAACCTTGGGTTGTGCTTGTTTAATAATTCAGCTGGCAGCAGGCCTGATGCTAATGAATGTCGGTGATCCAGTCAACAGTTAAAGTGGTCTGCCTGAGTGGAGACGGCAGATTATACTGTATTACAGGCAAAGAGGATGATGGCAGTTATTAATTTAATAACACCTAATGGAAAGATGGAATGTGTGTGTGTGTGTGTGTGTGTGTGTGTGTGTGTGTGTATGTGTTGGATTTGAGAGCATGAGCACTGTTTGTGTTTATGTATCAAGTGTACACGTGTCCTTTGTATGTCCGCGTGCACATTGTATACATGCACATGTGTGCTTGTGTATGTATTCCCTGCTGGTTAATGCTAGCTCTGCTTACGGCTGTGGCTCAGCGTGAGTAAGATTTACACTGTGTGCTGCGCTGACCTGGCTTATTACTGACTCTGTGAGAGTATGTGTGTGTGTGTGTGTGTGTGTGTCCTGCAGTGTATTGTCCTCTAAGCTGATCATGTGCCTCCTACATACGGAGACCATCTAAAGTGTAACCTGTGGCTGTCACTCTCTCTCTTTCTCTCTCTCTCTCTCTCTCTCTCTCTCTCTCACACACACACACGCACACACACACACACACACACAGGTGTTAATATCCTCTTGGGCAGGTCTGACTCACAGTCTACTCTCTCCCTCTCCATCGCTTTAACTGGTGACTCACAGAGAGGTAGATATTGCCTTCAGGTGTCATGGCGTAAGATGAATAATTCACCCCAAGGACCCCTTTACCACCCTGTCCCATCTCTTTCTCTCTCTCCCTCTGTCTCTTTCTGCCCTTTCTCTCACCCCTTTTCTTTCTCTCTCTCTCTCTCTTTTCTCTTCCCCGTCCCCCCATAATTAGTCACTGTGTGTGAGGGAAGTGGCAGCATATGTTGCAACTGAATCAGATGGAGAGAGGCAGAGAGAGAGCTTAAAAAGGAATGGAAACCATAAAGAGAAACTAAAAATGGATGGACTGAGGAAGCAACATTAGACAGTTGGAGGGATAATCAGAGTGAGCACCAAGGTACAAGAACAGACAGAAATACAGAGCGACCATATGAAAGTGTGGTGTGTGACGGCGTGCAGGTGGAAGTTTTCAGCCCCTCGCTCTCGTACCCTTGAACGAGGTCAGCCAGCGGAACCTGGTCACCAGGTGGAACAAGAAGCAGCACACAAGATTCAGTCTCTCCGTTTGCTCAGCACCAAGACACAGAAAGGGCTATAGAGTACATAATATTAACAACTGAGCCAGCAAGTTGTGTTTGGATGGCTGTCAAAGGACACATTTAGAGTCAAAACTGGGCAGCAGAGCAAATGGATGCATTCGACTCACACATTACACATCGGTCTTCAGAGAAAAGATCACTTTCTCGCCTCACATGGAGGTTTTGAAGTAACTGGACTAGTAATTGAAATAATTCTACTGTTGTCCTCACAGTCAACCAGTCGGAGGAAATGAATAAAGTCTTGTCTTGTCAAATTGTGAAAGTGCAGATGTTTATAACAATTTTTTATATTATTGTCTCAAATATAGCTTTAGCAACGCAGCCCGGTGCTGTTTTTGCTGTCGTGCTTGTTTGGTGGTGATCTTGGTGTTGCTATTTCATCGATATAAGCAGCCTCTTAGCTTCCCTGCTCGCTCAGCACATGTGGATATGATTGTGAGCTAAAAGGCGAAATTTTTAAAGCTGAATTCCCAGAGGAAGGCTTGATGCTAACAGCAATGACATCTTTTATTCCATCTAACTTTCTCATATGCTCGGATTTTCTGCCTTCACGAATCGCAGGTGTAATTTTCCCTGTTTTTCGATTGGCCTGCTTGTCTGTGGGATGATCTGCTGTGTTCCAATTTTGTGTCCTTAATACATCAATAAAATGTCAAACATAAAAGAAAAGATGAGATAAAAATATCTGTTTGGATGACTTAAGAAGCTATTTCAGTCAGTTTACCTTTACTTTGAAACCACATGAATAGACCCATCTGTGATTTTTCTCTTTCTTATTCACTCAAGGATCATTTCGAAACAAACGCATTTTCTCTCTCTATCGCATACTCAAAGATATACACTTTACAGCAAATCCACAGCAAAGAGAAACACAATCACAGGCGGCACAAGGCGCCACAGTGAGACAGTCTAACAGCAGCATAAAGGAGTGAAAAATGGGTGAGAGAAAAGAAGCAGACAGGAGACAGAGGGATAAAGGAGATTGTTCAGTGTCAGCATCCTTCACTCTGACTTCTCACTTTCTTCACCAAGTTCACTTCCTGCTTGGCGAGGTCACATCCTCCCTGCTGTGACATGATTGGACGAATAGGTACCATCTTCTCCTACACACACACACAGAGTCTTTATCTCTCTCTCCTCCTCAGCCTTTTTTTCTGCCAGTGTCCAAAAATACCTTTAAAACCAATTAGTGGAATTAATTTCACTTATAGCAAGTTAATTATTTTGTGATGGATTGAAAAAAGGAGGAGGTGAGGAAGAAAGGGAGAAGAGGAGGACAATGAAAAGAGCAGAGGAACCTGAGAGGAGTCCTAAGGGGAGAGCTAAACTTAGTCTCTTTTCAGTCTTTCCGTCTCTCCGTCACTCCTCCGCTTGTTCTTTATCTGATCTGTCTTTTTGTCTCTGCTTCTGCCTGTCTCTCTTCCCCTCTCTTTCTTGCCTTTCTCCTGCTCTTGTCCCTCTCTGGCAAATTATTAATAATTCACTGCAACAAAGCTAAATATTTGTTGCTTGTTAATGACACATTAAGATTGACCCTCCAAGAGGTCCAGCCAGCAGTTCAGATGCGGACAAAGACCAAAATTGTTTGAACTTGAAACTGTCTAAAGCTGTGAAATTTTTTTTGAAGTTCTGCGTTTACTGAAGGTATGTTGGAGGACTGAACACCATTCTTCCAAAGAAATTCATTGAGTCATTGAGTGGATGTGTGTGTAAATGAGGGGGCAGTTTGGATGTTGTGGTAAAAAAATGACGATTATGGTAGTGAAGTGCGCAAAACTCTTGAAGCACACTTGGTATTCCAGTGTTGTGTCTTATCCTTGTTTGGATCTTTTTGCGATACGATGTTGAAACCAGGATTATTTGTGTCTAACAAATAAAAACCACAATAAATAAATAATGGGATGCTCTTGTACTGGGATTTTCGTGGGTTTGTAAATATGCCACCAGCATATAAAGTACACAACAAAAGCATTAACCCACTTAAAACTTTAAAAATGGTGTCTTTTTGTACAGTTTTTCCATATACATTTTTACATCCTCATCATTTATAAGGTATGTGTGTGTGTGTGTGTGTGTGTGTGTGTGTGTGTGTGTGTGTGAGTGTGTGTGTGTGTGAGTGAGTGCGTACGGCAGACATTTCCTTTCACACCCCAGGTCACAGCCCATACATCATTATTGATCAGAGGAGAGGACGCTGAGGTTTAGAGGTCAGGGGACAGAGTAGGTGTTGCGCTTTAGTGTTATATATTGTTACGTAATGATGGTGACCACACACACACACAAACACACACACCAACACACACTAACACACTCTGTTTGGCGGTTAAGAGGATCCTTTCATATGTCTTTGATTTTCCTTCTCTGCCCTTGTGTGAACCTTCTTTAAAAGCCTTGGAGCAATTCCCAAACTTTTCTGGTGGTAAACTGGTCGATCAGCTCGCTGCTGTGCGGCGACGAGGCGGGTGGAGGGTTGACCTCTGTGTGTGCTGCATCTGCTGCTTTACAATGCTGTCAAGATGATGCTGAGCGAGCTCATGTCTTCCCCTAAAATGCAGTCGATGCCCTAAAAGCTATTGCACAAGACTGAGCTGATGAATGTTGGGTGCTACGAGGTCAAACTACCAACAGAGGAAAAGGTGTCTCGAATGGAAAGGCTGTTATGTTGCTAAGTACTGATGTAACAGTTCAGCCTGGAATGTTATTTACACAACAAGCCTTATATTTCTTACCTTTATATGCTCTTGTGCTTTAGTGAGTGATTCCTCTCAATTTTGTTTCATGTTTTATCCATTGAGCAGATTTTAGCTTGTGAAATAGTTGAGCTTTTTTTCTTTTCTCTTCTCTTCTTACCATTAGTATCCACAGTCATCTGTGGTTTTCCCTGATTTCCCTCCTCTCCCCTCCCACAGTCAGTCTGGGAAAACTTCCAGTTCAAAATGCCACATGGCTTCCCAGTATTCCAGATTTTTCCAACTGGAAGTGTCGACTTCCAGCAGAAATGTTGTCCCGGTTCTACCATTACCGCTCCAGTCGAGGAATGCCTTTGGGAAAAATGCTTTAGCCTTACGTGTGTGTGTTATATCAATTTTCCCGTTATTTAAGCGAGGAAAATTCATGACAAGCAGAGAGAAAGAACACAAAAGCAGAGAGCAACGTAAACTTCAAACAGCACACAAGGCAGGCCTGCATACAAAGTGGAGAAAGCTTGTGTGAGATGGCCGAGCTGATGGCACTTCAGTCTAAATGTTTAGAATGTGACCCTTTGGTTATGAAAGGAGGAATGTAGGACAGAAAAAAAGTCTGTTTGTGGCCAGCTAGCTAACAGCTTAATGACTCAGAAGTACTGGCAATCATGAGGTACAATTGTTCTGTGCGTGTATGTGTGTGTGTTACAGTCAAGGCTTGCACATGAGAAGTCAGTTGCTGTTTATTGAGACATCAAACCTCCCAACCACTTTGCCACACACACACACATACAGAGCTCATACTGACACACTGTGGTTTTCTTCTCTTGTCCCAGAACCGAATGATGATGTGCAGAAACAGGGACACACACACACACACACCTTCAGGCGAGGGTGGGTGGAGGGGGTGTGCGTGTGTGTGTGGAGGGGGGCGGTGGCGTGGGGGTCGCTTTGGCCTCCGACTCTGTGTGTGTTGAAAGTTCTCCAAAGAGACTATAATCATACCAAGATGATCTGCTCACCCCAAAACTGAAATGTCCGATTGCTCAACCCAGCTTGAGTCAGGCACAAACCCTCCGCTCCGTGTGTGTGCATGTGTTTATGTGAGATTGTGTGTGTGGTCAGTTCATGTCTTGCTGCAGAATAGTGAGTAATCTTTTACCGCTCGTGGTATTTTGTCTTTCATTCTGTTGTCTTTTTTTCCTAGTCTGAGAAAAACTCGACAGGGATGATTTGCTTTTACATTCCTCTGATTGGATGAAACAATAACATGTAACCTATACTTATTGGAAGATCTATTCTGCTCTCAGAGAGTGGTATCAGTCTTCTGTAACTCTTGGCATGAAAGCAAGTAAGCGTACATCCCAAATACTGTGTGTGTGTGTGTGTGTGTGTGTGTGTGTGTGTGTGTGTGGTCTCGGAACTGCTTGTGCTTCAGGCAAGGTTACTACCATGTAAAATGCATATAAAAGAAACCAGCGCACACATGATCTCAACCAAATGCTTTGATGACACAGTGGGAGGGTCTGGTTTAGTTTTGCTGCTGTAACTGTGTTAAAAAAGAAGAAAAAGTGTGACCTGAAAAAGAGAAACAAAAAAGAGAGCTAGAAGGAGAAAGAGAGTGAGAATCAGATAAAACGAGAAAAAGGGAAAGTTAGATATGCGACGAGAGAAAGATGATGCTACTGTAGCGCTTGAGGATGACTCATCCATAAGCTAGTGATGCTTCATGGACACACACACACACACACACACTCACGAGTACACACAGAATCGTGAATCCTCAGACACACACGCACACACAGTCCGACACACTACACACAAATATTTGGTCATACGCTTGAACACATACGCAAACACACATTCGTACACACACCAGTACACCAGTCATCCATTAGTCTGATACTGATTCACGGAGACATCAGTGTTGGTTCAGCAGCTTGTTCCTAATGAGCCAAAATGGCCGCTGCCGCACCGCAGTTTCCAGGCCAGAGCAGGAAACAGCCCCAGGGGCACAGAAACTGGGCGAGAGGAAGGATCAGAGGGGCTGGATTTAAATGGAGCTCATTAGCTCATGGTAGCCATGAGAGGTCCCTGCACACTGAGAAGGAACAGACACACACACACACACACACAGATAAAAGCATGCATGCGTGCAACTGCAAATGGATTGTCTTGTATACATACAGTATGGGCACACGCAGGCACACACAAGTGCTACTCAGTTATTTTTGCAAGAGACCAGAGAGCAGGACAGACAGAGAGGGAGAGTGCATCAAAAATGTGGGGAAACAGAGAAAAAAACAGGGTTGGTGAGCTTCGGTTGGATGGGACGACTGGCAAGGTAGTGAGCACTGCAGATGGCAGAGAGACTTGCATGTGCATTTGTGTGTGTGTGATTTTCAGCCAGTCGTACCCCCTTCCCTGCCTTCCCTGCTTGTCCACCCACTCAACATATGTCCTCCTCGCCTCGCCTCGCCTCTCCTCTCCTCTCTTCATCCTTAATCTTTCTAATCACCATGTATTTTGTCGCGTCATTTCCCTCACTCTTCTGTATAAGTATAAATGTGGGTGGCACGCATGTTTGTGCCCTTTTTGCTCCACTTCAGTGCTTTCTGATGTATTTATATCCATAAACACACACATACACACACGCCTTTTTCACTCTGCAGCCAGACTCTCATCAAAGGGGTGTTTGATTTCATCTTCTGTTGCCCAGGCCCCACATGTCCCAGTAGGGTGGGGGTATAAAGTGCAGGGAGGGGCTGAGCTGTAAACCCAGCACCCACTAAGTCTCAGAGCTATAAATCTGAAAAGAAAAACACAAAAAACAAAACGACGCTTTGTGTTTGTCAGTCAAACGTTTTGCTAATCTTCGCTGAGGAATTTCACATCAGATTTGTTGTGTTTCTGCTCCACTTTGTCGGGATTTGTAGAAACGCATTGATAGCTGGTGGAATGCAGCCGATGTACAACAAAACACATGATGTTTGCTATTGTGTCACTGCATTTGTCACATTTTATTTATTCGGTTCAGTTTTTGATTTTGACTATGTGCGACAGTGTGTGTTGGAGTATCTTTTTTGAGAGATTTTCTGTGAAGAGGAATTGACTGATCCCAGTGATGAAGTTGTACAGGCAAGATATCTAGATACTGCTGTTCAAGAGAAGCTTATTGAACTGAATGGATTTTGGAGTGGCTCTTTACAAAATGCTAATAATACTACTCATGAATAAAGTTTATTCTTGCAGCACTTATCAAAACAAACATTAAAAGTGCTTCAGATAAAGAATGTCACAGATATAGAGCACCAGCAAACTGCAATATCAATGAAACAAGTAAAAACATATCATTATCCAAATGGGGCTTTAAGAAGTGGTTTAAAAAAAGACAGCGAGACAGCAAAAAAAATAAATGAAATTACTTCCTCAGGCAGTCTAAATATCCTGACAGGAATAAGCACCATTCACTCTACTCTTCAGCTGAGGCGCATAAACAATTGGTAGGTTTTTTTTTTCTGGAGACAGACCATGAGGTGCCTTAAAAATCAACCCTAAAATCCCTAAAACAATCAGTTAGACAGGCAGAAGTAAGACAGATATCAGATCATTTAAAATGAATCTCGTGGCTATAGAAGCTTGCACATTATCACACAAATCTTTCAGTCAGTATTTACAGTATATGGACAAAAGTATTGGGAAATTTGACCATGACACCAATGGGGACATCACATTCTAAATACATTGACAGCTTTGCAGCTATAACAGCATCCACTCTGCACTTGATTTTGGAGTGTTTCTGTGGGAATTTTTGCCTAGTCATGCAATAGAGCATTTGTGAGGTTGATGTTGGATGAAAAGGCCTGGCTCGCAATGTCCATTCCAGTTCGTCCACACAAAGTTGGAAGCATAGCATTGTTCAAAATGTCTTGGTAGGCTAACGCATTAAAATTTCCCTTCACTGGAATTCTGAGGCTGAGGCCAACCCCTGAAAAACAGCCCCATGCCACACCTGAATTCAATAATAAACAGGTGTGTTGTCCCAATACTTCTGTCTATATCGTGTATCAGCATCATAAATATCCATGTTCTGAGGTTTGTAATGTGTCGTCATGCTGAGAATAAAGTAAGACCGAAATGTATCCATTGCTTTCAAAAAATGACCTCCAGTTGCATTTCTTCATATCACCGACCGTCTGTTGCACAACTTAATTTAGAAAGGCGCAGAGTTTCAGCCGTTGCGATGGTCCCACATCTCCTGATGGGAGATGTGCAGGGTGGGCAGGGCCTGAGTCATAAACCTAACGCTCCCTCTGAGACTGTGGCAATGCCAGACCGTCGAGCTAAACTATGAGAGCACATTCATTAGCGTTTTATTGCTCTGTAGTCTCGTCAATTAATCACAGGCGGGTTCACAGACGTGCACGCGCTTTGTTTTTTTTTAACTGTTCTAAGCACAAAAACACATTGTACAGAACCGAGACACGCATTGTGTGTCATCCTCACTTTAAGACGCACAAAGACATTACCACACACACACACACATGTGTTCATTCGATGGCTCCCTGGTGTGTTGTACATGCAACTTCTCTCAGGGTCTTTATATCTGTTCTTCTGAGATCACTTACACACATGCACACGCACACACACACACACACACATAATGTATCTGTACCTCCTGTGAAGACACTCATTGAGCAACAGTAAAATGGCGTCACCTCAGCTCTCCTCTTCTCTGCTGGTGAAGGTTTTATTGAAGGAATCTTAATCGTGTTAATTGTAGTTTCATTTATAGTTTCAGGGCTGTCTCTGCTTGGAGTGGATCTGCTTATAATTAGTATTTCAGGAAAAAAATTATGCTGCTTTTAACAGCACTTTTGATTTGCAGTAATAATGAATTTCACAATTCAACTGATCTGTGCAGTTTAAGTCAGTTCTTATTTTCTTTTCTTAAAATACTGACTGACAAACTTAAAGACTATGTGAACACTTTTTATGAAGTCAACTGTTCATGAGCTACCTCTAAATATAATCTTGTTTTAAAGTCTCAGAAAGGCAGAAAAGGCAGATACAAATAAACAAATTAAGGTTTCTCTGCTCTTGTTTCCTCTTTATTTGGCTGCATATTCTTAAAATGATAGAAAATGATAGAAAACTGGAGCAGACACTGAAGTAAAAAAAAAAAAATCAATCAAGCAATCAATAAAGTGAAAGGACTTGCTTTTACTTCACAGCGAGGACCAGTTACAAAATTTCTTAGAAACCTATGTCAGTTTTTGCTTAAATTTAATTGCACGTGTGTTCCTTCTTGTAGACCCTGCTGTATCAGAAGGCACAGGGTCTGCTTAAAACTGTCAACGGACGGTCAGGTGCAGAATTACATTTTGACTCGGGGCTCTGACGTAGACAGATCACAGTCTCTGCACAAGGTCAAGGACAATGCGTTGTATCGATACGTGAGAGACAGGAGAGGAGGCAGGAGACGATACTACAACTGTCCATTCAGCACATGCAGACACACACCCTGTGTGTTCAGGCAGAACGGCTGAGGCTGTGTGGAGGTACACTGAGTGACACACCATGAGCATGACTCCTGAGGATAAGAAAAAAAAAAACAAAGCCCACTTGTGTACTGTTATGAGCAGGACTAAATTAAAACTTCACACATAACAAAGAAGTTATTGCATGATGCTGTGTGAGGATCCAGCCAAGCGCCGCTGCCGAGCGAAGCCGTGGTAAAACGCAATTTATTTAAGCAGAAGCCTGAAACACACGAGGAGTAAGTAATACAATGAATGTTGTTATTTTTGATTTTTTTTTTTTTTTTTTTTTGCGATATTCATCTCAGATGTTGGCTTAGAGGGGGAGATAATGTGAAACGATTTCCGTGGTCTGATCAGATGAGCATCCAAATAATGGTGAACTGGTGCTGTTTTGTAAGATATTTGGGACATTTGTGTGTTGAGTAATTCGTCATAAAAGAGAACAACAAGCTATACTTTCTTTTTTTGAAAACGGCAGACTTGTAGGCTTGTGGATTTGTGTAGAGCAGCTGTGTATGGTGAGTTTTTGTTAGCTTACAGAGTCATTAAAAGGAGAAACACAATCATCATTCTGCTGTAGGGTTGTTGTGTTGTTTTATTTTTCCTCAAAAAAAGCTTAATGTGTAAATTTGCATTTCATTTGAAAACAGCTTTGGTTATGGTTGATAGAATTATGGCTCTGTTGAGAATTATTTATTAATGGTGTTGTGTTAAACAAGTGGCTGTGTTTCTCTCAGGCTGAGACTCCTCCGCTGGGGCCTGTTAAAGTTCAGGAGCCTGGCAGTGTAGAAGCACAAGTCAGAGGGACTCTGACCTCCTGAGTCTCCCAAAGCGGCTCAGTGTTTTCATACACACTTTGTTTGTAAATGTGGATCTGTGCAGTACCCTACAAAGTTTTCAAAAATGCAGACCAAATGTGAAGCTGTGAAATATTAATTTTGTTGCCCCTTAGATAAACACAAAATATTGATTTTTGACTTGCTTTGGCCCGGCTAATGAAAAGTTAATTTTCCCACAGGAGACTATTGTAAAAAAAAAAAAAAAATACCCCAGTTTTGTGTATCAGAGTACAGTAAAGTTTGAATTGTATTTTTCCCTTCAAAAAAACAAGCAAGTATAAACCTTCCTTAGAAATACCATTATGTACACTTCAGTTCCACCATCTGTTAACAGTTCTGGCAGCCAAATATTCCATGAAATATACAAAGTCAGTTTGGCTAACATCATGACATGATAATCTATGTAACTAATCCAAATGTGCTTTCCTGAAACAGCTATTGTGTGTGTGTGTGTGTGTGTGTGTGTGTGTGTATCTGTGTTCTCCAGAAGCATGTATGTGTGGTATACAGTTTATTTTTGTCATTAGTATGCTGTGCAGAACAGATATTTCAGCAGGGATCAAAACATCAGCACATCAGTAGCATTGGGGATCTTCTCTAAAATGACGCTCTAATAAAAATCAACAAAGTCTGGCTCTGTTCAAACTTAACAAATTGTGTTGTTATTGTCTTGGGACTCCTTCTCTCTCTCAACACATAAAGTCCTCCCTTTCTGAAACTGTGAGACTGATGAAGGTGATTGAAAACATTTGAAAAGACTGACACCTTTTTCTTTCTTTCTTTATTTACTGGCTCCATGGGTAAATTCTGCTGCCTCGTTTTATCTGGGGAGAGTACACGAGTGTTTACTTCATTTTCATCAATGCTCTGCTTCACATTAATACAGCTCCACACACACACTCCCTTCCTGGCAGCTTCCCAGTGCAACCACAGTCTCCTACTGCTGGCTGCTGGATGGTCCCAGAGGAGCAAATGAGGCTTACATTCCTTGCTCGAGAGTTGAAAGGAGAATGTTAGTCAATCACCTTTGTCCGTTCAGATTTTTCTTGCATATTGTTGCTTTTTTGCGACAAGCCACGTCCTTTACACACCCACTCTCTCTTCTTGTTGACCCTGCAGCAGCTGTAACAGTTGGTAGAAACACGGTTTGCTCATTTTTGCAGTATTTTTTTCGGGGAGTGAGGTCGGGAAGTCCTGCTGGCACGCTTGGCAATGACTGTAAACTAGCCAACAGAACAGGAAAGCAAAGAAACAACCTTGAAAGTGTGCTGTTTCCTTCCATCCTCATTTTTGTCCTCAATTTCAAAGCATATTAAAGTAGATTTTGTTCCTGTTTCTAGTGTCACACAGAAACTACAAGGTAGGTTGTTGTGAGGGATGGAAACAGGGTCCCACAAACAGAAAATGCAAAATTTGCAAAATACGTATGAACTGTAACAGGAGGGATTTTGTAGATGATTCATCTGTGCAGGGTAGCTAATGTGGAAATATATTTGTACTGTGCTTTAGTTCTTAGAATGTTGAGTCATATGCAGGTCCTACACAGTGTAGTACACAGTCACACGTACTGTATACTCAGAAGAAAACATCTCCATGTAAAAGGATCTTTTCTTTTTAAAACGCAAGTTTCTTAGGTGGAGATGAGCTCAACTATTAGTTAGTCAAAAGAGGCCACTATGTTCAGCCAAGAGCCTTTGCCATGGTAACCCATCCGCTGTGAAGGTTTATTTTCAGTGCACTGGAGCGTGTTCATTTCAACAACAATGCCCACAGTCGCCCAGAGAAGTTTTGAGCTTGATGTTTCCGTATTTTACAGTCAAATGGTGTGTTTTTACAAGACGACTTGAGGAAGTGAGCGACTGAATGTCAAAACGATGGTTTGGTTTGCTGCCAAAATGGCATGGTTGGCAGCCAAAGCAGTGATTCATCAGTGTTTGGATTCTGGTGATATTTTCATAGCCTGGCTGTAGAACTGATACAAATCCAACAAACCAGAAATATAAAAAATAAAAGTGGCAATGGTTGTCTTTTTATGGTTTCTCATGGAGAGGGCAAATGAAACTAAAACCAGTAATTGGGACAGACAGTTGATGGGATAATGCCTTCACATGTAACAGTACAAATCTGAAGTTGTTCTTGTGCATCAGCAATGTGAAAGAGAGCACATCATATTTCAATTAGCAATTGTACAGAACTATACACACAGGAAGTACCCAACTGTGTAATGTAAATCAGCATTTTTAGATGATGCATAACCGGCTCGGCTCAGTACATCGTGCATGTGTACTCGTTGTGCTTCTCTTACCATATGCTCCCACTTTAAATGGTGCCTAAAAAGCGGTTAAACACAAGTTTGCTCCTGATTTTCAGTGTCTCATTTTGTTGTTCTGTGTGAAATAACGTCTACAGCTCATGTATGGAAGCTAAAACGCTCCACAAAGGCACTGCACACACACTGTTTGTTTCTGTGTCGCACAGGTGGTCATGTGAAGGTTTTGCATTGTAATGACCTTGTCAAGGTTAGGAGGTCCACTCAATGAGACTACACACAAAGAAAATTAATGCAATTACTTTACTGGGCGCTTTGGATGAAAGCCCTGCCTGAATGGTATGTGCTACACATGACTGGAGTACAGTGCAGATTGGAAGGAAGAGGGAAAAGGGTTGAATAAGGGTTATGGAGAAGAGGGCTGGGGTGTAAGAAAATATCAATATATGTGAGCACCTTTATATTATGTTTAGAGTTTGTTTACCTGAAGAATATTGCAAGTATCTTAATTTTATTTATTTATATATTTCCCTTTGCTCAGATTTCACAAAAAATAGTGTTATGATGTTGGATAGGATTTTGATAAATGCAAATGCACATCCCACTTTTTTCCCTTTTTTATTTACTCATAGTTCATGTATATGGTGCTTTCTTCTTTATATTCTGAATTAGATTAAATTGCAAGCCCTATGTCTTGTATTTTATCTGTACATTCACAGCCCCAGAAGAGAGAGAATATGACAAAGTAAATATTGAAATGAAACAAGGCAACATTTAATATGGATTAACATCCCCTCTGGATCTAACAAATACTGCATCAACTTGTTTTGCTGAATTTCTATCGCAATTGCCAGATAAATCTTTCACACAGACTGTGGGCAGTTTAGATACCTAAAAGTTGTCAAAATCGGTTGGATTTTGGCCGACCTGTCCTATAATCTTTGTGGCTCAGTGTGGCCTCATGATGCAGAAACAGAAGCTACTTGTTTCAGTCACAGCAAATTGGATAAAAGTGTCGGCTAAATATGTACAGCGCAAAGACAAACTGACGGGGATCACGAACATGAGGAGCGACGCACACAGAGAGAGAGACAGGTAGAGAGACGGCTTGTATCTGGGTTACTCTGGCCTCACATCTCTCCACTGCAGATGAATATTAATAAGGAGTTATTAATATCTGCTGCCTGCACTGTGCGTGAATATGTGTGTATGCAAGGTCGGCACGGAGGCGCAGTGTGAACAAGCCTTCCTCCTCCTCCTGCTTCTCCTCCTTCTCCTCCTCTTCCACTCAGCCCTTATCTCTATCACTTTTTGCTCTTCTTTCCTCCTCCTCATGCTCACTCTGACTTTTCTCTTTTTCACAAGTTCTTTGTTTTTCTTGTGTTCTTCTCTCTCTCTCTCTCTCTCTCTCACTCACTCACTCACTTGCTTCATCATTCTTCCTGTCTGTCTCTGCTCCTTATGTTTCAAGGAGGGATGCTGATACTGACGCTGGTTTTGTCATACATCAAAGCAGGGTGACATAATTTTAGCTGTTTTCTCAGCCATTTGATACATGTCCTCAATTAGAAATATCTAAAGACATTTGTACAATAAAGTGCTGTAATTGTTGAATTGTAGTATGCAGTGACAGCAATGATTGGTACACGACTCTGCATCTCCTGTACCGAGCTGATAGTGTTAAGAACTGACATCAGCGCTGCAGTCATCCATTTTTTGCAGCAGGTTATTCAGTGCGTCACTTAGATGACATTTGTCACGTTGTCTGTCAGCCTTTGTTGGCTGGTCGTAATGTTGGCTTCTAGGATTTTAAGTGTAATCAGCTGTTGAATTTGTCTGTTCTGGGTTAGAAAACAAAAGCAACACAAAAAGAGGAGCTACTACACCTGATCGAGAAATTAACCACAACAATACATTTTGATTTTTGTATAGATTAAACAGGATAAGGTGTGTTAATTAGTGGGCTTTAGAGACACTTGGACCATTCAACTAACTAACCATTCAACTAGCTCAACCCCCACAAAGGAGTGGTTTTACATGACCAAAGTATTACGCCTCTTAAAACCATGAAGTCCTATGTTTGGCTCAGAGTTAGCCCTCTGTGGATCACTGTTACAACAACTGTCCACTGAATAAAGATAAATGACAGTTACATTTTACATTCCCTGTGATCTACTTTTATTCATTTCTAGAAGCTATAAAGCATTTATTGCAAAAAACTGCCGTTAAAGAGGATTTTAAATGAATGTGAAACACAATGCGTTAAAATCCTGGTGCAGCAAAGGACTGATGCTGCAGACAGTACAGACGGAAATAAAATATACAACCACAAAATTCAACCATTTGACACCAACCATTTGATTTTGGCCATTTGATCAGCTCCTCTTTTAATTTTTGCAACCCAGCACCTTTATTTTTGTACCAGTAGCTTACAAAACTCCTTAGAACATCAAATCCACACATTAGAGTCACATTTTTTTACACTATGCTTGAAAGAAATGCAGTGCACCAGCCTGACCTTTCCTGGGAGGAGGAAAACAACAACCAATCGGTGCTTCAGAACCATGATTCATAGCTTGAAAGCTGGGCTTAATAAACTAGAAAGTCCAGATGACAGTGAGCAATGTGCAGAGCACGAATGCATAATTTATACACACGTATTCCCTTGGCATGTTGCTGTCATATCTATCTCATGTGGGGAGCAGTGTGCACACCCACATGCACACACACACACTCTCGTCTCCCCTCCACTTCACTTCCCACTTCAGACAGTGTGTTTCACTTTAATGAATAAATCCATGTATGATAGGGTTTTTATAGGCAGCATTCACCGCAGTGAAAAGTGCAATAATAACAAAGAGGCTATTGCAAAAAAACAAACAACAACAACAGCAAAAAAAAAAAAAAAAAATGTGTTGAGCATGACAAAAACCTGTTGCTCTTCTGTTGTTAGAACAACCTCAACGAAAAAAGTAGATGTGCCCATCTATAACGTCTTTTTGTTGACAGGGCAAAATGGGACAAATAGCTTGAACTGACAGAGGTGTGCTTACTGCTCTGTGGTATTCAGACAAATGAGAAGCACTTTATTTTCAATGTACAGTAAATGAGCAGGAATTTCCCCTGACAATAGGCCGTCCTTTTGTCCATTAATAGTGAATGTTCTGTACGGGATGATAAGTTTTCATTTGTCTGGTTGTCATGTTTGTTTAGCAAGCCTCTTTGGTCTCATAACAAACATGTGGTTTGCTGCTTTATGTGTTTTCCTTGTAAAGTTCATGCATGTCATGCTATATGGATATGTGGGTTTTTCATGTGTGAATGTCTGCATCAGGGCATACTGTAATAGATCAAGGGGAGCAGGTGTTTGTGTGTGTGTGTGTGGCATTCATGTGAGTCAGCATGCATGTGCACCAAGGGGAGCAGGTGTGTCTGTGTGGTGTGTTCACTCGGCCAGATAATGGGCACATATGGGCAGAGCAAGAGACACTCACATGTATGCACACACTCACACACACACACACAGGGTATACAGTATATGAAATGCATGCATATGTACACAAGTGATAGAGCCTTTTGCATATGTTCTCTGAATCCATGTGTTTGTGAATCAGTGGATGACACACATATTGGATAAAAACAATGCTAGGATTAAAACTGGTATTTATGATAATGATGGTGATGATGATAATGATAATGAAAATTAAGCATAATGGGATACAAGCCCTGAAACACAGCAAAGCTTTAGTTATTACAATTACTATAGGAAAAAAAATGAAACAAGAGGTCACCTCCATTATGTCATTTTAAATTTTAGAGTCTGAATGTGGATGTGAATAGCAGAGACTAAGCTGTGGGGTCTTGTGCATGAGATTGGTGATGGACTTCCCACTTTTTCTGACTACATAGGTGAGAAAGAGAGAGAAACTGAGAGAGAATACTTGTCAGCTATTTGAAAATGACAGAGAGCGTGAGAAGCAGCGAAGCAAGGGAGATAGAGAAAAATGGGGAGATGGGGGGGTAGACTGATGGAAGAAAGGAGGAAGAGTGTGTGGTTGAAAATGAACTTGTCGGCTGCTGGGGAACCAATGGAGGGAGTGACAGGCATATAGATTAGAGAGAAAAGAGGGAGGAAAGAGGGAATGATGAGGAGGAGAAGTGGTTAGGGGACGAGACAGAGCGATTGTTAATAGGTATGGAAGGATGAAGAGGAGAAAGATGTGAAAAAGAAGGGAGAAAAAGAGGAAGAGTCAGAAAGGAAGATATGTATGAGGTACATGGCCATAATGAGGAGGAAAAGGGACAGAGGAAGTGGAGGATAAAGATGTAGAAGTAGAGGTACAGTAGCAAAAGGAGGTCATCTTTCAAAAGAAACGACAATTCAGCTGGGATGGCAGATGACTGGTCTGTTGTGTGTGTGTGTGTGTGTGTGTGTGTGTGTGTGTGTGTGTGTGTGTGGGTGGGTGGGTTGTTGTCTGTATCAATGCGTGTGTGTCTTGTGGGATCCAAACGTGCTGGAAAAAAGACTATTGGTCAAGCCCAATTTTCTGGACCTCAGCAAGGCTGTTAATAGCATTTCTCTCTTTTTTTAGATCTTGAATTAGAGCTGCTGAAAGGTGTGTGTGTGTGTGTGTGTGTGTGTGTGTGGCTGAACATGCGTGTCCCCCATTAATTTGTGTCTGATCAGGTGTCATCATCAGTTAATTGACTGATAATAACATCATCGCTGTCCACCCAAATAGATCCCTGTTGGGAGGACGGCAGGGGAGCAGGAAAAGCAGATGGAGGGAGAGTGCGAGAAATGAGAGGGACGTGAATAAAGAAAAAGAGGAAAAAGAGGGGCACGCAGAGGAGATGATGTGGGAGACTCATGTAGGGGTGGATAATGTGAATGGTCCCCTTCGCTGTCTGTTATCTGGATGAGCCAATTAAATGAGGAGAGCAAAGACGGACTTTGGAAGGTTGAATGAGTTTTTGTTCTTCAAACCTTTTGGTGATGCAGTGTTTGCTGCTGCAAGTTTGCACTGGGACTACATTTTGTTGGTAAGCAATATTAGACGGAAGAATTTGTAGCATGCTCTTTGTGTGTGTGTGTGTGGAGCAATGATATTTTACAGAAGAGTGCTCAGAGTTGCAGTGATAGCATTTCTCTCCAGTCTTTATCATTAAGCAGATAAGAGCTGCACTGACTGGAGTTTGTATCACAGCTCATTACGGTCTGCAGTTCACTTCACACTGAAGTTCGGCTCAGTTAGGTTCATTTCCAGTTAAATTCTGATTGTTTTTATAGTAAAGTCTCTGAAATACTTTTGCTCTGTGCCTGCCCTTCACAATGATGGATTTCTGTTTTGTTTTATGCTTGTACTAACATCATCTCATGAATTCACAAGAGTGATTTTCATTGGCTTTAGTTTGTACAGTCGGTTTTGGTTTATTATTAAATATATCATATGCATTTAATAATGCATATACATTTTATGGACATATTGTATAGAGCACATGTTTTCAAGATTGTGCACATCTACAGGGGTGCTTTCAGTTAGTCTGGCTGATTATGCTTCTGCTTAGGTTGAAATAATAATTAGAATGAATAATGGTGCAATTTGTCCCACCTTGACAGGTGCAAGTTAAAGGGAGGTGCCATTCAAACACAGTCTCTTTTGCATGTCCATGCAGTCCCCTAATCAGCCAAAATAATTAAAATCAACTGTGTGGAGGGGCTTGAAAATTGTCCTTAGCAGAAGCCTTTTTCACAACAACATTTTGACCTGTCAAAGTTGGATGAATTCCATTTAGCTGCATCAGTTTAGCGCTCTGACTTTCAGTACTACAACTCATTGCACGTAACAGCACACAGCATCATGTAAAATAACATGTGTAACACCTGTGCTTTTTCCACCACGGCAAATCAAGTCTGCTGTGAGTTTTTATTTTTTATTTTTTGATTGTGCACTGATTACTACCAGGTGATCGAACCACCAAGTTCAATCACGATACAAATAGAAGAGATTATCTCCGAAAAAAAGTACCATACTACCAAAGCGAGTGTATGTAGTGGTAAAGTACACACTACAGAGCAGTGTTAAATTAAGCTTTGTCCATTTACAGTTACTGACTATAGTGGAGCTAGTATAGCCATTGACTACAGTACTTTAAAAACATTAACATAAAAGCACTGCGATATAACCAATATATTTAATGTAGTATTAATAAAAGTGATTGAAGTAGAGCTAATCCTAGACTGTAGTACTGTTGATTGGTTGAGTTACTGTGGAAACCTTTGTTTCCACACACTGCCCGCACTGATGGTAATAAGAGCAAATCAGTGTGAAATATTTTCAGCTGTGAAGTCATATGATGGATGGATAAATTATTGGATTAAGTCCTGTCACTCATGGTTAAGCAGCCTAAACCTCCACCCATTTTCTTCATCTTCCACCTTTCCTTCATTTTTCCTCTCCTTCTAGATTTTAATCTGTTCATCCTGTTTCCACCTCTTTTGCTTTTGCTGTATTTGCCCCCTCCCACCCTTCTTTATGATCCCTGTTTCTTTTTTCGCCATCCCTCTCCCTCCTCCTAAAGTATATCCACCTCCTGTCGTCTTCATCCTCTTTCCTTTTCTTCTTCCATTCCTTCATCCTTCCCCTCCCTCCCTACTTCATATTTCCATCAGGCTTCTGTTTTTTTCTCTCTCTCTCCTGCAGAATAAAGAACGGCTAATGGAATTACAGTCGCTCACATCAGCACGCAGTTTATCATACAGTGCGCACAAACGCACACACACACACACACACACACACAAACACTACATGACTGTGCATATGCATGCGACAGGACAGACACACAGAGAGGCATGCGGCCAGAAAGATTAGTGAGCTCAGTATTATTAAAGTTTTACTCTCTTCTAATCCTCACACTCTCACATATGGAGCGTGCGGACACACACTCCCAAATACTTTACAAACACACACATCCTCAGTGGGGTACACCCTGTGAGAGGGGCAGGCAGTGTGAGATAAACTGATCACGCAGCAGTACAATATGCTGAAAGTGATTAGGTGTGTGTGTGTGTGAGTGATAGTAAGCGATGATGATGTGCAACAGCAGTCAAAAAGCAGATATTAACTCACACTGGACTCTACCGTGTAAAGACAGAGAAAAATATTTTCCAGCAGAGAGCATCATCTCTGAGCACTACGATAGGTGCAGAGCGCAGAGCCCTAACATGTGTGTTTTCATGAGTGTATGTCTGATAAAAATACATTTTACTATTAACTTGAGTTCTCTTCTTTTGGAAATCTCAGAAACTCTCTAAAACCAATTCCAGAGTTTAGAGAAAATGGGGAAATATGGTTCCATCCAAGTAACGACATGCTCCAAATAAAAACCACAGTGGTATTTCCCATAAGGCACAGCTGCATCTAATAGGTGACTTCACTGCAGATGAATGTAAAGAACACCTCCTTGGGCACTGCATTTAAAGCAGACTGCTCCTACATATCTTGTGTTGTTGTTTAGTCAGTGCCTTTGTTTTAAGACTATCTTCAGGGCATTCCTGCTTTATTTTAACTGTAATGATAAAAAAAAAAAAAGTTTATTTATGTTGCACTTGTCTAAATAAATATTACAACGTGCTTGGTTTTAAACAGAAATAAAAAAATATCAAATTAGAGGAATAAAAGCGACAATAACAATAAAAATAAAACAAGTCCTAACATACAATTCTATTAACTAATATTAAGTATCTGGAACTAATTTGAAAATAGAATTACTGAAAGGCCATTTGATGATCATGAGTTTCCGCCCCTCTTCTCTTTCACCTGGTCACGTGAGCAAAAAGCAGATCAAAATATGATTACTTTTTCCTGTAAGAAACAGCGGTTGTGTAAGTGATGTTTATGTTTTATCCCACTGGATGGGAGTTACGTTTCATTGGCTGTTCAGATGGACTGGTACATGATGCTTAGACTGGCACAGCTCAGCTAGCCTGAGCCAGAAGAGGAAGAGGCTGTCTGGTAACCTCATGTTTGTCCAATTTACACGTTAGGTAGAATTAAGCCAGCGCGATAATAAGTTATTTTGTTTGTTGTTTCACCTTTTTGCTTCACTTCCGGGTGCGCCGCTTGTGGTCTCCAAGCTAATTACTTAATTCGCTACTGATTGCTAAATGCAGTGTTAGCTTGGCTGACTCGTTTTCTGACGTATTTCTAAACTTGTCAGCTTATACTTTACTTACGTATTTTGTTGTATCCTCGAATACTACTGCTACTACTGCTGCTGCTGCTATTACTACTGCTACTACTCTTACTACAAGAGCTACTACTATTGCAAGTGCTATTACACCATTTCATTGACAAGTATTGTAGCCTGCTCACATTATACAGCTCGCTTACTGCTACATTTCAGATAATTTTCATTTATATATACACATGCAACGTGTGGTTGTGGTGGCTTTGGACATGTAGCAAAGCACATGCTGATGGAGCAGGGATGAGTAACAAAGTAAAATAGGCCTTAATTATTAATGTAACTGATTGCTTTTGCTGTTGAGTAATTTGTGAAGTAATGCAATTTTTAAATAAGTAATTCATGTGAAGTAATTTATTGCACTATCCGAGTAACCAGACACTGATTATTAATTACCAGCACCTTTGGATAGACTTGTTTCACCAACCAGATTGTGTGTCTAAAGGAAGAGCACCTGTTGATATTTTGTATTAACGAGCTCCTTAGTTGCTTAGCAAGTGTGTTCACACTTTGGTTTTGTATATCACTTTTGGGATAATACACAATACGGATACCTCAATAAACATTCTTTCTACTGCAGTTTGAAAAACAAAATACCCATCCATGGTATCAGGTACAGTAAATACATAAGCAGTGTTGGGATCTGATGATATTCTCTCAGGCCATTATCCACTGTGAGTTCATATGTAGAAATGACAAGCTCTGTGAGTGAGAGGAATGGGATTTCAGCGGATATTGTAGCCGCCCTGTAATCGCGCTAAGCATACAGGATAAGTCTATCTCCCTCCGCCTCCTCTCCCTAACCCCAGTACATCTCCTCTCCCTTTTTCCTCTTTCTCTCCCTTTCTGTCTCCTTATCTCTGTTGTAACAGCACAGGTTGGATTAACTTTACAGGGGTTCTTAAAGTTTTGCGTTCTTTCTATCCCGAAAGTAGGTTTGCATTTATGGGATTTGTGACTTTGTCATTGGGAATTACGTTTGATCAAATGGGACTGAAATCAGCGCATTGATAATTTGCTCAAATACTGCACACATAATACAGTTAAAGCCAAGATTACGGTTTCTGTTCTCACTTGGGTGGCATTATAACAGCTGATGGTGTGTCATATTTCTGCAACCTTTAGTGATATATCCATTATGAAACAAGGAACACAAAAGTGTCCATAAAAGTGTCAATAAGAAAGTTTTGAAGAATTAACATAAACCTGAAAAAGGAATGTCTTCTCCCAGTGTGTGTAATCTACAGCGTGAGAGCATTTGTGGAATCCCAGATGTCAGATGTTATAACTGTCTTTAATCGGGCTAAGCATACAGTATGGATAATCCGCTCTCTCTTACAGTACTTTTACTCACTTAGTCTTACTCCTGCAATTTGTCTGGGTGATACAACTGTGTAATCTCACTGAGACTGTTGTAATTCTGTCTCTTATTTCTCTCTAACTTTCTTCTTTTATTCCACTGGGTAAACTCTGAGCACATTTTGTGATTTCTAAACTTTCGGCTGCATGAAGATGTTGACCTTCGGTTTACAAACTGAATTGTAGGGCAATTAAAAAACATGTTTTCATACTGTAAATCTGTAAAATTTGGACAAGGAATTTGTAAAATCTCTAAAAAAAATCTGCTCTTTTTTAAATCTGAAATTAAAAAAAAAATGTTACAGGAGTTGTGAGGTAAAATGACCATTATGTAATGTTAGCAAAGACAATAATCTTTGCACCAGCCAGTAGTTACTGATCTGATGAGTGGCGTTGTGTGTGTGTTGATACAAAGTGAATGGACTGCATAACCTATACAATATGCTGAGGAACTAAACAGCACACAGTTAGCTCTGTTGTACTTGCTTGACAGATGGGAGTATATTAGTCATCGGTCTATTCTACAGGCAGACACTTCAGTGTCTGGAAAATACACAGGCTCACTAACTGATATGTCAACAATTCAAACACTCCTTAAAGCCTCTGAAGTAAACTACCAAACTGTAAAAAATGTAAACACTGTATCAACTTCAAGGATGCTTATGTGATGTATTAAATCAGCAAATGGATCACTTACTGACTGAAGGTGGTGATTTAAGAGCTTACTGACAGATGTGCTGTGTGCTAACTTTATTTATCCTCTCTCTTCTCTTTCTTGCTTCTCTCTGTTCTAGGCTCCGACTACTCTCCCCCTCCCCCTCTTCCTCGCCCTCCTCCCCCTGGCCTGACCAATGAGCACAGTGGTGGTGGTAGCCATAGCGACCATCATGGAGGAGGGGGCAGTGTCAACCACGGGGTGGGCGTGGTGGGCCTGGCCCCGGAGCACATCCCCACCCCAGGAGCGGCCCTGAGCTGGCAGGCGGCCATAGACGCTGCACGGCAGGCGAAGATGATGGGCAACGCCGCATCGAGCGGAGGTGCTGGGCTTGGGTCGGGAGGGGGCGGGCCCATCTCCACGGCCAGCTCCACGCAAAGGAAGAGACAACACTATAGCTCTAAGCCCAAGAAACAGACCACAACTACAGCCACAAGGCCGCCACGGGCCCTGCTCTGTCTCACTCTGAAGAACCCCATCCGCAGGGCCTGCATCAGCATCGTAGAGTGGAAGTATCCTTTAAGGAGCCATGGGTGGTGATTTGTCTATAGGAGGTTGTAATGAGTAATAACATGCAACATGGTTCAGTCTCGCTCTCAGGGGAGTTTCATGTTTTTCAAATGTAAGACACCTGACGTGATAGTTAATTAATTACTTCACCCTAATTGGATACCTTGATTAAAAAAACTGTCCAGAATCTGTCCTCTTAAGCTCCAAGATGTCTGAGTTGCATGTTTTGCTCCAGGTTTCCTTCAGTTAGAAGAAGACGACAGAGAGAGATCGAGAGAGAGAGATGAGAATGAAAAACAAACACAAGATATAACATAAGATTATCTTATAACATGGAGAATGCAGAAAGTTTGGCACAGATTAAGTGGAGTAAGTATATGAATAGATAAGTAATTGTCATAATCTTTAATGTTGCTGGATTATTGCAATTAAAAGCATGTAGTGTGCCTTCAGAATCTGATCTGATGATCCATGTGAAACTGTGAGATGATTTGCTGCTAAAGCTTACAGACAACGAGGGGAAACACACATATTTCTTGAAGATCTCCCATATGTAGTATGCCATAATATGGGTTACAACCAAACCGCATCCCTTCAGTGTGGAAGGGATGGATGGCTAGATGCTGGATAGACAGATAGACGCAGGTAGAGAAAAAATCATGTCGAAGGCGAGGAGAAGAAAGAAGGGCATAAGGGACGGAGGACATAAACAGGTTAAGAATGCATCACACTTCCTCATTTGTACTTAATCATTTTCTCTCCTGTGTCTCACTGTGATTCTCTCCTCTTTACTCGTAATCCGTTCTCCCTTTCCACTGTCTGTCATTTGCTCTCTTTTGCTTCTCTCCCTCTTTCATCTTACAAACTGTGCCATTTTCATCCCTCCTTCACTCCTCTCCTCAGCATATGTATCTCCCTTAGCTCATTCTGACTGCATTCATTTACTTTCCCCCAGGTCCATCCATGCCCCTGTTCCTTCCTCGCTTCCCCCACCTTCCCTCTCTCATTTATTATCTTTCTTCTATTCCCTCTGTCCATCCAAATCCCTTTATTCCTGCTGTTCCTCCACCCGTCTTTCTTTTCTACCCTTCTTCTCTCCTCTGGATTTTTTTTTTTTAAGCTGCAGAACATAATGACTTGGTTTTCCCTCAGGGTGAGATAAGGGGAGAAAGGGAAAGGGACAGAAATGGTCAGTGTCACAGTCAAAGTGATCTATAATAGGAGAGGGTCCACATGAGCATGAACTCAGCAAGAGCACAGTCACACATTGTCCTGAGAGGGAGAGGAGGAGAGGAGGAGGAGGGGTTGGG
This sequence comes from Scatophagus argus, assembly GCF_020382885.2. Taxonomy (NCBI): domain Eukaryota; kingdom Metazoa; phylum Chordata; class Actinopteri; family Scatophagidae; genus Scatophagus; species Scatophagus argus. Next base: position 7,679,675 of record NC_058514.1, on the reverse strand, counting down.
GAAATGAGAAGGGCAGGGATGTGGGCAGGGCGTAGATGTCGACAGGAGAGATGATGGAGCTGAGAAGCTGAGGAAGGAGGGTGGGATCGAGGGGAGGCTGGGAAAGGTAAACAAGAAAAATGACAGAGCAGGGGGAGGGCAAATAATGAGTGAGGGGAGGAGAGGAACGAAGATAGGAGGATCATGAGGGAGGAGAATTGCGGAAAGCAGAGCGAATTGGAGAGGAAAAGAGGATGAGTTGGAAGTCATGTGTGCTTTATGTGCGTGCATGAAGAGGATTGTATTAGGAAATTACCAAAGTACAATTAATCAGAATCGATAACCTTGTAGACTGTAATGAGTGGAAATGCTGTTGATGATGACATAATTCTTTGCGACATGCTAATGATCTTTTATGTTTATCAAAGAACTACATTACTGTTTGGTTGTATTTGATCCTGTATTTGTTTTGATGGTTTTGCTCAGTTTAATGTGAAAAGTCAGGCTCTCAAGCACATCATGATAATATACATTTTTGTATATCACTCAAATGGTGTATTTTCTGAAACCAGAACAAACAAACCTCCAAATTTCCCATGGGAACAGGCCTGCCTTTCAGAGGTTGTGTAATTGCCCTCTGTGCCACCAACAGTGGATACCAGCAAATTATCCTTCTGATCACCTCTTGTATTTATAGTAATTGTTAAAAGTCAAAATGTCAACAGTAGACCTTAAGATACCCCATCCAGCTGTGCTTATGTTGTTAAAAAAGGAAAAAAAATTAATGGGAAAGAAAACATGCATAATCCCTCAGGGTTACTGGAGCAATCTTACACAATGACTGATGAGCATTCAGATCATTACCTACTGTTCCCAGCATCATTCATTTGAAACAGCTCTGAAGGGAGGGAACAAAGAGACAGAGTTGCAGAGTGAGAAAAGAGGGAATTGGATGTGTGAAGGAGAGACGGGGGTCATTAAAGAGGGCTCTTAGGGAGAATGAGAAACCAGAAAGGGAGGAAGAAATAAACAGGAGCAACAACATCAACAACAACAACATGGATATGGAGCAAACAGTAGCAAAATTCTGATAACATTTTTGTTCACTGGTTTAAAAAATCCCAGTCTTATTTCTAAGTGTATCCTATCTAAACATTCTACTTTGGGATGTCCTTCATACCTGCAGTGTGAACCTGTTTACATGCAGCCTGTGGTTGAACATTAGTCTGTGGGTGACATTGTGGCTGTACTGTGTGCATATGTTCTAGTTATGCATTCATGTGCTGTTTTTATTCTATAGACTTTGTATGTATATGTGTGCTCACCCGTGCGTGTGTGTGTACGCGTGTGTGTGTGTGTGTCCTGTGTTCTGTGAGTACCTTCGTCTCTAGAGGTAGTACATCCGAAATCTTCCTCTCTTCCTCCTCTGTTACCATGACAACAGCTGCTGCTCTCAACAGGTCGATGGGGCCCGTCTGAGCTCTCTCTCTTTCACACACACACACACACACACACAAACGCACACATAAACACTCTTGAAATTCACCACCATCACATGCAGAGTAATTATAGCATTTAAGTATTACCTGCAGTCCGCAAGGTCAGAGTGAGCGATGAGGAAGAGAGCAGGGACACGTATATGTTTAACTATTATGTTCTCTATATGAAATCACACTAAGTGGTATTTTTGAGACGGTGTCCTTGAGTTCACTCACATACACACATGAATACTCTCTGTTTCCCATCTAACAGCTTATATATTGCATCAGGTCACATGAGGGGGTGGCATTATTTGTATGAGTTTTCAGCTCAATCAGGAAACGGAATAAATATTCTCAGCGAAGCACAGAAGAGTGTTGAGCTTGCTCTCCCAGACAGATAATTTAAGTACTGTATATCCTTGCTTTTTTATTTGGGTTTGTCGAGATGGAATATCTGTGCTTTTGTGCAACTGTGGTGTTTATGCTGAGTGCAGAGTTTCCAGAGGATGTTGTTGTGTGTTGTGAGCGGATCTAATCCCAGTCTAACAATTTGTTGCTGTAATATACATTTAGCTTGTTAAAAAGCTGAATGTATGTGTTCAGTTCCTCAGACAGCTGGACATTGGTGAATACTACATCATGTCAGCCGTGAAACCTGCTGAGCTAACTGACAGCTGATTTCATTTTTTAATTCATTGCTGTTTTTTAGAGCTGTTTGCCCTGCCTCATTAAATTAAGACAGAATTCTTGCTACTAATATTTCTTAGCTGCTCTGTTGATAAAATATATTTGCTATAGTTATTCTGATCAATATACTGCACTTGGACTTACTGCACAAGAACTTGGTGCTTTATTCTTCACTCAGACACCTAGAATTTGTTTTCTGTTGTTTTGCTCTCAACAGCACAGCAAACAGTAGTTTTATTATCATGTTGATGGAAGCAACCCTCAAGGGTTTTTTTTAAAATAATGGGTCAGAAACCCAGAATGAGTCACAGGCCTGTTTTTCTGTGGGTCCCCACATGTCTGGAGTGTGTTTTAATGAGCCCCTGGGTACAAGGGTGAGTGATTAACTCTGATGCATTTTGGCCCCATGCTGAATGAGCTAAATGATCTTGTGGTTGATGATGTACAAGGGTCACTCCTTAATCCAAACATAAACTAAGTATTATCCCCATCATAAAAAGACTTTTTCTTCTCCTTCTCACTCTTTCAGGGATATTGCTAAAACAGCACTTAGGGCCTTAAAAATGGATAACAGGTCTGTTTCTAGAGGGGCCACACACAGCAAGGTTGCTGGCGTTGTTAGGTAGTAGAAGGTTGTTAAAGTCATTAGGTTTACTTCTTGTTTGAACTTTCTCTTATGTTGTTATTTATGTTGTTGCACTAGTAAAAGGAAAAATGTCTGTCAGCAGTAGGAAATAAATAGTTTTATTATTAGAATTGTTAGAGACCTTGAGGTGGTATATTCACTCAACTTTGGAAATTTAATGCAAGTATTGAAGGCCTGTTCTTTGAAAACAAAACACTCAGAGTTTGATTTTTTTAAAATAGTGAATGTACTGATGTTGAATCCGGAAGTTACAAGCTGCAGAAGAGTTCCCGTTGGTGCTTTTTAGCTTCTGCAGGCATTTCAGGTAGTTAACCAGGATCAAAGTCATTAAGGTTACAGCAATAAATGGAAATTCTCCTTCTTTTTTCAAACCTAGAGCAGGTTATTATCCCTAGCAAAGTGTTGAATCTGTTCATCTTTCCAGGCAGGCAGTCATTAGTTATTAATCTTATTGATCCAGTGTGTAACTGTACATGCACACTGTTTTGAATAGGCCCAGATATTCAAAGTAATCCATAACTGTGAACACCAGTTATGGTGCGTTTTTGTCATGTAGATACTTGGTAATGCAGATTTCCATTTTCCTCCTAATTGGCCACTTTCTCAAGTACTAGTGTCAGTCCTGGTCTTGGCAGGGTGTAGACTGTATACCACCACCGTCTTCTGCACATGTACCCCAAACAGCCATTAACAACTGATCCCTGATCAGCTTCCCACATTCTAAAACTGCCACTTGTGTTACATCCACTGCAGCAAACACTTAAACTTAGTTCACTAGCTAGGAAGCCCTGCAGCACTCAACTAATGTGTTGAACATGGTCATGGTTTGTGTTCTGTGTTTGAGATTCTGATAGTACAACTCATCAGTACATTATTGTTTACGTTATGAAATGACGTCTGGATTCTCGACTCATGTGACATGCAGCCAAGAGGTAAGGGAGAAGCAGAGGTAGAGCAAAAGGAGGTGGAGGGAGGCGACAGCAGTGGCACTTAGTAATTGTGTTGATGAGAACCAGACCTCCTTTATCTCTCCTTCACATTCCCTCCGTCCCTCCCTCTCCTTCCACCATTCATTCTCTCTCACTTTGTATCCCTCTCTCCCTCTCTGAGGCCAAAAATAATGAGGTCGCTCCCCTCTCAAGGACCGTTCCATAAAAAAAACTCTCTCCTCTCTCTCTCGTTCCCTCTCACGCTCACTCTTTCTCTGTCCACATCCCGTCTTCCACGCGACAGGCCTGCTCCTCGCTGCACCCATATAAGGGCAAGCAGTGTCTCTCTAACCCCCCTTTGCACACACAGAGGATCCTAAGTGACCCAATACGTCTTATTGTTAACGAAAAGGCAAACTCAACAACTTTGATGTCTCTTATTGTGTTCACTGCTTGTGCACTCTGCTACATGTGTATATATATACCTCTGCTTATGTAAGGATGCATTAGCTTGTTTAAAAATACCTCTTTGTTGAAATAACATGCCCAATATGAAGACGTCTTCTTTTGTGAAAGGCCAGAAGTCAGAGTCTGTATTATTTTCTACTGTGTGCTAGAGGTTTTCATGGATCATTGGAACCCTGTGTGTATAGATTCGTGTTTTAACAAAAGGAGCCAATCCAAACAGGACCTGAGGACAGGCAGACTGGGTTGGAAATAGACCTGAGGGTAATTAGACCAGGCTTTCTCCTGCAATGAATGATTATGATGCAATGCTTCAATCAGATGCACTCAGGCGGTCAACAGACCCTGAATGGTGGTCAGCAGACCCTGAATGACTGAATATTATTGACCTGTCTTCAGTTGAAAGTGTGTTAAGATATTCTTTAACCTTCCTCTCAGACCATTTGAGATCATCATCTTGATGACCATTTTTGCCAACTGTGTGGCCTTAGCCGTCTACATCCCCTTCCCTGAGGATGACTCGAACGCCACCAACTCCAACCTGGTGAGTAATCTCCAATGTTCAAACTGCCTTACAGTAAAATACACTTGTTTTCTGGTTTAGGTAACTGCTGAGATTTTTTTTTTTTTTTTTAATCCGAATCCTGGAAGGTTTTCTTGGTTTTTGTTGCTGTGGTCTCACACCTGAGTTTCCTTTGAGGCTGTATTATCTTGACTCATATGTTATTAGGTGTGTGGCTGATTTTCCTCAACAGATTTTTCTGTTAATTAGCATTTCTGAGCAGCATGTCATTTGCACATTCTACCAAGTGTGTGATTTACTGCCATGCATCTACGAGGCAGGAGTGGGAAATGGTGTATGACACCGTGACTGGTTCGTGAAGGTGAAAGACAAGAGGGGTGGAGTAAAAAAGAGTGAAAGGGAAAGAGCAGAAAGGAAATAAAAAGAAAGAAAATAAAAAATGAAGTGGGGACTAAGAAAGGATACGTCTTTCTTTGGATAAACCCTTTTTGATTTTTTGGACATGACAGAGCTGTTGAATATAATGTGACACTTTTGCCTGAATAAAATGGAAAGTTTCAGCTATTTGCACTGAAGACTGTTGAGTTTTGTCAGTAAAGCCATGTAAGTTGATTTGATCAAAGACAAAGCACAATTTTCTTATGGGCAACAGAAAACATTTGGTTAAGGACAAAATTAATGTTTCAACTCAGGAATTGTGAGGTCTTGGTGGTCAACTAACTCAAGTTCATTTGACTGAGGACTGATTTTGCGGTTGCCAAAATGTCTAATGGACAAAGTGTACTATAATTTGATAATCTTTAAAGGAAAACAGAAAAAAATGTCCTGGAAAACAAAGACATCTGTTGCTTGAAATACTCACTTTTTCTGACTGCTTCTTGCCAAAACGTTTATCTAATTACCTTAACCTGGCTGCTTCCCAGGGTGTGAGTTTGAATAAAAAGCAGTGTGTTGCTCAGTGTTATGTATAAATCAATATCCATCCATCCATTAGCTTTACCTGCTTATCCTAGAGCACCGCAGGTTAGGGAGACCGGAGCCAATGCCAGCTGACACTGTGAGAGGGTCAGGTTACACTCGGGACAGTTCATCAATCAATCACAGGGCTATGAAACAATATTACATACAATTTATGTGTGTGTTTGCATGTGTGTGTGTGTGTGTGTGTGTGTTCGTCAGCTTGCAGATGCACGCCAGTGTATTAGTGTGTGTATGTGGGGGGACACTAATCCCTCTGTGGCCGTGTAACATCTGTCACTCTTTCCTTCTGTTTAAGAATTAATTTGCCACATTTACTAATTCCTGGGAGCTCATGCAATACTATTGTTTTCAGATTGTGTGTGTGTGTGTGTACGGGCGTGCGTGTTCCATGTTGACGTGCATGATGTGATTGCTGATACAGAGATTTTTGTTTGTGTTTGGGAAGGTTTTATTGTTATGCTCTGGATAAGAAGACACTTAGGAGATCTATTGGTCACATAATCAAGCAAAATGACTCTTTTTTTTCCATAAAGTTACTTTGGGTTTACTGTACATCTGTTAATGGAAAAATAGCATGTGTTTGTATTTGTTGTGCTGTGTCTCTACCCTCTGATGTCTCCTTTAATGACGCAGTGTCAGGGCAGGTACATGAGTCAGTGGAAGAGTAAATAGGACTAAAGGAGGAAAGCAGTTTTCATCTTAAGCTTTGCCTCTCCGTATCTCTCTGAATTATGTTGGATGGATACACAAAGTAACTGCAATACCTTTTCCTGTAACAGAGCCAATGTACTATGAGGCTTATCTCTCAGTGATCACATTATAGTTACTGAATAAAGAATCTAAAGTGTTGTTTAACTTCTTTAAACTCTTCAGTAGTTCAATATCTTTTATCCAGTGTTCCGATCATGTCAAAAATATTGCAATTGCAGGCAGTCAGCTAATGAATGAACCAGCAAACAAGAAATTTTATGCAACTCAGACAGTCAGAACTTAAAACGCACTTTCAGATGCATCTGAAACAAACATAAGCAGTTGCCAATTAAAGCAGGTGGCACAGCCATTTCAGGTTGTAACAAACAAATAAATAAAAGGTATAAATAATTACTTTTGTATAGTGAGGTAGATTTTTGTTATGATAATAATAATAATAATAATAATGTTTGGTGTGTACGTTATTTATTTTCTCACTGGACAGTCTAGACAGGATAATAATAACAAGTCTAACTGTGTCTCTCTGTCTGTCAACACAATGAGGGGAATTTTAATGCTGCTCGCTTTGCTTTTTTGAAACAGTATACAGCAAGAGGCCCTGGCATGTGTGTGCAGACACACAGACACACGCATGGCCCTGGCATGAGTGTGCAGTTTGGCCTTCTAAATGCACCTATTTTCAGGTCCTCTATTCTTGTAGAGATATTTAGAACCCTACTGGTGACCCCCTCCTTGTTAAAGAAAAGATGCAACACACATATGCACATAACACACACACACACACACGTGCCCCAGTCACCACTGCCACAGCTGTGACCAATTAGTTTTATATCCTTCTAACAGACAGGAAACAGTGTGCAGATGGACTAAAGGCTTAAATATATGGTTGAACCATATATCTGTGAGTGTGTGTATATGTGGTATTAACAAGTAAAGTTAAAAGTTAAGTTAAAACAATTAGCCTAGTGTGGGAAAGGAAGGGGAAATGCTACACTGCAGTAGAGCTGATTGAAGATTGAACTGAAGGTTCAGTCTGACTCTAAAACTCACAATAAGCTTCATCCTTCCACTACAGCAGCTCTTAACTGAATTATGTCCCACCCCAACATTCAGCTTCAACGTGAAATACTTTGCAGCCTCATAATGTCTCTCATCTGACTGTAACTAGTTGCTGATTTATATCCACATATGTGTCTCATATGAACTATCACACCACTAACTGTCATGTTGTGTACCAAACATGGCTAAGAATGAAAACATATTTAAAGAGATTGCCTTTGTTTGTCACTCCCAGATGTTGTCACATTGTGCTTAGTCTCTTGTGGTTTTGTTTGCTCACACACACAGTTTTTATTTCTTGCCTGTTTTTGTGAAGGAGGAGCTAAAAACATCTGCATCATGACTGTATCCTGGTGATGCACTACATTTACCCCTGACCCTGTGTGTGATACTGCCTGAGTTTTAGAATCAATATGGCACCCCACTTTGCTAGATTTGCACAGGTCTTTCTTATGTAATACCAGAGATCTGTTGTATTGTTTCCAGTACAAGATTTCTATTTCGGTCTGCATCCCATAATGTGCAGCTCTGTCTCCTTGACAACATGTCCAATAATAGTAGCAGGAGAGGTTGTCATGGATATGGTAACCGTAGTGATGCTCCTCATCTGTCCTTGGTTACAGAACAAAGAAGAGTAGGAACCAAAGTGTGACAAAGTCTCTTCTCTCAGGGAGAAAATATCTGCTGCACAGTTCAGGAACAGCATTTTTTATTTTTTAGTTTGGTTAAAGATTGGTAAAACTACATGAATTTTCTCTAACTTTTTATTCCCTGTTATTTGTCTTTTCTACTCGGTTTCTGTCTCCCTCCATTTCCCCATCTCTTTTTCTACTTAATCACTTTCTCCCTTTTTCTCTCCCTTTATTCCTCCATCTAATTCAATAAGAATAATGTTGTCATAATCAAGCAATTAGTTAATCAATACAAGACACTGATGGATGGAGAGGCAAGAACACCATACACACAAACATACACATTTGACACCAAATCCCATAAGCAATAATGGTGCCTAACAGGATTCAGAGTGATTTGACATAATGTTTGTATGATGTTTGCCTGCGTGCTTTGCATCTTAAACTCTTTTTTGCTCATCATTCTTGAATGTGTGTTTTCCCGAGTTCATGGTTGTTCACGGTCATTTATTTGTCTGATGACTTGTGTGTATGTTTGTGCGTGTGTGTGTGTATCAAAGGTAGCTGACAGGGTGTTTAGTGTTAGATGAAGCAGCAGCTGGCTCTACAGTAGGCACCTTTAAGTCAATGAATCACATTTTATAGCTTAATGGACTCCGTCCTCTGATCTGGTCTTTTCAGTCACCTTTACATGGAGTTGTTTGGAGTCCTGTTTGTCTCTACTGTGAAGGTTTATTGCAGTATAGTCAACTGAAAACCTTAGACAACATGGGCACTGTGTAAGCACTTTATTTTGTTGTTTAGGTGAACAGACATTATTCCCACAAGAATTATGAAGATTAAATAACCTGTGTTTAATAGCTTATAAAGATTCCATTTGCCCTATATGTTTGTCCAAATCTTGTCTGGTGTCTATTCTTGATGCTCCACATGTCCTCCCTCCTCACTCTGCCTCTCCCCATCATTTTGACTGCAGAGGATCAAGTTAACATGCTGTTCTTTTGGGTGCTACTCTGCTGGCTGCTAGGAGCGTCTATTTATAGATGAGAGAGGAACGATCAGCATCTATCTGTACATTCACTTATCTAAACAATGTTGGTCTGTGTTTTCTTGTGCTGACGTGTGTGTTTTTGTGTGTGTGTGTGTGTGTGTGCCCCTCTGAATAGACACAGTGGAATGCAGCCACTCACAATGCTCTCAGATAAGGGTGGAGATGTGTGTGTGTGTGTCTGGAGTTGTATGTGTGAATAGTTTATGTGAATATTTATTAGTTTATTACATTCAACAATAGGATGAGTCAGTTTTGACAGTCTGTGTGTGTTATAAATGTAAAGAGAGATAAGTATGAGTCACTACTGTATCTTATCTGGGCTTATACACATTAGCAGAACCCTCTGCACAGATGGCAAACTTCAAATCTCTTGAAAGTTTTCTGCAGTACAACAAGTTCCAACAATGCTGCAGCCTGGGGAGTCATTATGTGGAAATTATAAATGCTGTTCCCCTTTTCTGTTCCCGGAGGAAACAAGGAATACCCCGTTACCATTTCTGTTAGAGACATGGGTGCTTTCCAACTCCAGATTTACCACTTCAGAGTGCTGTTTGGTTTCTGCTCCATCAGTTCCATATTTTGAAGCCATTTTCTACCAATTTGCCTCTGCTGTAGGGCTCTACCATAACAGAAAATAAACCTTAAACATGGTGACAAAGAAGACAATCTGCAGTGAAAGTCTTTTTATCAGAGTCGTTTCTCCAATTCAGCAGTACATTTCAGTCTCATTCTTTGCTCTTTTTTTCCCTTTCATTTCATTGATTTTTAAGCAGTTTCAAAGTTTAAAATGTCTCCAGTATAAAATGGGAATCAAGAAGACCTCCATCAGCAGGGTTTAATTGAATAAATAGGTTGTTATTGTTCTGTTGTGTTCTCCATGTTTATGTTTTTATCTACTGGTGAAAAGCTGTTGGCAATAGTCTCATTTCATGAGCTGAAAGCCACATGTGGAGATAATGGCTTGTGGTTTGTATGTTACAGGAAGCATAAAGCCACTACTGAATCACAACAGAGCTGAACTCGTGGACGTACTGGCATGATCGTCGTAGCTTGTATTGTGACTTGTTTGTACTTTCTTGTCGGTTTTTGTTGCTCACTTTTATGTTCTTCTAACTAACTTCATTGGCATGTCTGTTATAAGAAGGCAAAAATGGATGAAGCGTAACATTCTGTTAGCTGTTTTGGTGTCCTCACTTTCCGATTGTTTTGAGTTGAAAATACATAATAAGCAAAAAATTGCTATTTCTTGTTGTCTCAGTTGCTCCCTCCCTTCTTCACTTCAATCTCTTTTCTCCCTCGCTCTTCTCCTCCACCTAATAAAAGTGAAAGATAAAGACTCTAAATGATGGCAGCTGTGGCACCACATTCATTACAACGCCATTTCCTCTTTCCTTTCTCCTCCTCCCTTGCTTTTTAATAGTCCCATTTTGGTGATAAAGATAGGGAGATTTCCACACAAACCTTCTGACCTCTCCCTCTTTATTTTCTTTTGCCTCCCCTCTCTTCACATACATTTTTTTTCTTTCTTGAAGGGAAGAAAGATGAATGTACTTTTTGTGCATCAGCCTTTGCATATGTTTGTCTGCCAGTCCAGACTGAAAGCAGCATGTCAGTATTTTTAGGGTTTTGTGAGAACACTTTCCCAGACATTAATCCTGTGAATTTCTAAGAAGGTCCTCAAAAATCTTATGACCCCTGTTTGGGCAAAATTTGCTTGCCAGACCAGTGTGTGTATTTGTGTGTGATGCCACATTAGCATTCAGCACTGGAATAATTTTGCAAACAGGTCATGTTAAATCAGGTCAAATGAGCCTTATAAAACTTTATTTTTCCCAATGCCAGCCGCTGAGGCAAGTATTATTAACATTACATAACCGTCTGAAAAGGCTAGTAATGCTGAGGGTGAATTCTGATCATTTGTATAAGACTCCAGATGTGCTAATGGTAAAGGAAAGAGAGACGGAGACAGTGAGGGAGAGATAGAGCAGGATATTTATACTGAGCTAAAAGTGTCCACCTCTGCCTCACATCGACCCACATTCCCACTGAGCACACTGAGAGACAGAAGTAATGTCTCTGTCCATCACTGAAAGTCAAAGTTCTCAATGTGACCTTACCACAGGGAACAATGTCAGACTTAATGTCCCCATTTCGGTTATAAACATCCTCCTTATACATTAGTTTGCTGTTAAGGCAGATGTGGTTGTCTTAAGCTTTGTGGTTCTGTTTAAGGTCCTATCGGGCAGGGTTTAAAAAAATAAAAAATCTCAGCAGGGAATAGAGCCCTCTTTTAATGTTAACTGTTCATATGGCGGGGATCATAAGATGATATCAGCTAATTTCTGAATCAGCATGAAGTCAAATAATATACAAGTGATCACTGAGGTGATGTGTTAAGGTCAGTGTTAAGCTTTAAATTTAATTTATTAAACCCTAAAGAGGAAATTTGCTTTTAGCTCATTTAATGTATTTAGAAGCAGTTGGAAGCCATAATGTTCCTCCTTGGTCAAGGACAATGGCAAGAGTACCATTAGTGTCAGCTTCTGCATGACTCTTTCTTCTGTATTTTTCCATTCTATAAACCTAAGCTCATATCTGCTAGATTGCTGTATGACATCAAACAGGACAAAGTGGTAGCTATAGTTTCATTTGCATTTCATTTGCGCCGCGTTTCATTTGTTTTCACAGGACATACACAATATCAGCACATACAAGCAAGTGAAATGGCAATAAAAAAATCACTTCTGATTTAAGCTAAATTTTTGTTAAGCGAATCAAAAAAAAACTTTGGATAATGGCCAATTTTTTTTCTCCTCATTATTCTATTCTGTCTAATTATTTAGGCTACTTTATACTCCTGTATGCGTATTTGCATATGTATGTAATTTCTCATATGCCTGTTGCATCTTTGTGTGTGTAAACACTGTAGTACTGATACTGCTGACACTGAAAGGGTTTTTCTTCTACATTTTCACATCATTAGGTTGGTGTTCAGCCTAGTAACTTTACACTGGAGAATATATATATATATATGATATATATGTAATAATAAATATATATATAATATGTAGAATCATGTTATCGTTGACATCCCAGTATTATGCACACACACACACACACACACACACACACAAATGACTTATACAGCAAACATTGGAGCCATGGCAACAAATGTAATGAAAGTGCACAGTAGATCTCTGGGCAAATTAGGGAGGCAAACAGGTGTAATGTGTACTCTGCGTGCATGTGTCTTCATCCCTCAAGACTAATATTTAACCAGCCATAAAAGCCTGCTGTGACATCATCAGAGGAGTAAAGCAAACTGCACTCCAGCTACTTGCAGCTAAAAAGCCCCCATCAGTCAATCGACACTGAGCTTAATGCACAACCAGCCTAAAAACTACTCAGGTGCAAAAACTGACATTTAGAAGCAATAAGAAGAAACAGACTTGTCAATAATATACTGAAATTGTTATCACTGTGATGTTTGAAGTAATGGTCCTGCTGTGGCGCTCGTGCTTGTGAATGCCTTCTGACTGCACTGAGATCAAAGATAAAAAAAGCAGCACATTTGAAATCCCATCCAGTGCGGAGGCCTCAGCCTCACTTGCTCGCTGAATTAATAGGTGATGCTCAGTTGCTGTGTGTACTGGTTCTGTTAGAGAGGACTAGCAGTCATGTTGGTGTGGTATTCACTGACATTTAGCCATCTGGTCTGGGATCTGGCAGCCACAAACCCCCCCTCTCTGTCTCCCTCTATCCCTCTATGCCTCTCTCTCGCTCGCTCGCTCGCTCTTTTTCTCTCTCTCTCTCTCTCTCTCTCTCTCTCTCTCTCTCTCACACACACACACACACAGAAGTAAATGGTTCACATAGACATACAGACATACACATCCTGGGTTTTAACTCTGGCTCCTGATAAGGCGTGCCACTATGATGCAGAACACTGTAGTGTGTGTGTTGTGTGTGTGTGTGTCTACCTGCATCATCAAAAGGCTGGGTTCCCATAGAAACAGATATTTCTGTTTTCTTCCTTAGTGGCAACATGTGACAGACTGTTTCTGTGTGTCTGTGTGTGATATGCCATGAAAGTATAGTAAAGGAACACAGGGACACATGTTTTTTAATTAAATTCAGTAATGAGGAAAATCCCAGGTAAGGGCCTTATTCCCTTATTGAGCGCCACTACTAAAACCATACCAAACACAAAGGAGATAAAGAGAAGCACAGAAAGAATTTTTATGCTTGCATCTCAGTGACAGTCATGATTGGAGGTGTAATGTTTTTGGGTTGAACATCCGTCCCACCTCCTTATCAAAGTGTCGTTCTGCCCCCATACCTCACAAAAACATAAACAATATTTTACATTTTATTAAAAATACATTTCTGATACAAATACATTTTTTGGCAGCTCTGCTCTAAATGAAGACAGCATGTTTCTCTGTGAAAGTTATTCAGCGCCAAAAAAATACATTTAATACCTTTCAACAAATTCCTTCAAAGACTTCACTACATATTATGTGAGTTTAATCAAATGTGGATGTAACCTGCAGCTTGACTGGTTGTTGGAGGCAGACAGTCATGAGACGGCAATTCTAGTTTATCTTTGAGATAATTGAGATATGAGTTGTGCAAAAGGGGCTGCAGCTCAGTGTTGGAAAGAAGTTCCTTATATTTTGTGCATTCATCATTTAGGCCCAGCTGACTTGCAGTCAGCAGCTCCAGTGTTTGTTTTATCCCTACAGTGAGTCATCTACAGTGTAATAGTGAATTCACATCAAAAGATGAATATCCATTCGCTTTTGCTTCTGGGTCTTTGTCGTTCATCGTTGAGAGGCTGGTGGGAGGCAGATTGGTCATGATCAATAGAGTGGCCTTGTTAATACTGTTAAGTGCTATTTCCACTCATCTGTTCACTGAAATCTGTCTATCATGGAATCAATAGGCATGAAAATTAAAGTGTTGTTTTTTTGGCAAGTAGCAGAGTTTGAAGACATGTTTTATAGCGCTTATCAATGCTTTAGCATGTTTCATCCCATTAACAACAAATGGGATATATGTTGCATGGATGCCAACCAAGTCTTTAGCGCTTAGACGTTTTCTGGTATATTTAAGAGGGTGCTAACTTGAGCTTTTATGGTCGGCTTCCCAAAAGCACTGCCATCATGAGATATTTTCATCAAATCACCTCAAAGTGTAAAAGTGCATGAATGTCTTTAGACAATTTAGTATGTCAATTTGTTGAGTCACTGCTGTATGCTGTAGCAAATGACTGACAGTTATCTAAAGCATGTGTGGTTATTGCGTTGAAATATGCAAAACTCAACTTTTAATAGAAAGTTTGCACTGTAAATACCGAATCAAGCCGATGCAGATTGTGTACATATCCAGCATCCCTCTGAGTCTGAATCATTATTTGAATAAACTTGTATAAGATAGCAGAGATCATGCTGTAGCACATATAATCCAAATTTAAAATGAGAGAAAAAGCTCTTTTATAGCATTAAGAACGGCCTTGACTGTCTAGCTTGCTCATGTGTAAGGTTGCCGCATGACTAATATAGCAGCTAGATGTACAGAGCAGGATGTACTCTCCTTTTAGTCGTGAGGAGTGTGTGTGTTTGTAGGTCTGTGTGTATATATCTGTGTCTGTTCAGCCATACCGGCTTACATGTGGTTTTTGGGCCAGTGACAGTATCTGGATCATTGACCAGACCTATTACATCTCATTCCTGGCTATTCATTCTGTCCTCTGTCTTTCTCTCTCGTCACCTCTCTCGTTCCTGTCCTCCTGCTTTGTAGGACATGTATCAGGTGTGTGTGTGTGTGTGTGGCAGCAACCTCCCTCTGCTGTACCCCCCACACCCTCCCGCTCCTGGGAGGTGACCCAGTTTCCCATGATCCAATGCGGCTGCTTCTGCTGCGTTGTTGCCGTAGCGATATTGCGTGGTCCTTTAATGCCGACTGTGACTGCTCCATGAATAATGGATAGAGAGAGTGACAGAGTATTAGATAGTGGGGGTGAGAGAGAGGAAAGGATGAGAGGAGAAAGCGAGGGGGGACAGTGAAGTATCAATAAAGGAAGGAAAAAATATTGGAGGACTAAAAAATGTTAAGGAAAGGACAAGTTAAGGAAAAGTGAGAGCATAAGAACGAAAAAGAACAGACTCCTGGAGGGAGAGGTGAAAGGATCAGATAAATGGAGGGATAGAGCTGGACAGGAAAAAGATGATGAGTTGAAAAGCTGATGTCCGTAATGCTGTAGAAGTCATTTAGCGTTTGCACATCTTTGATATTTGTTGAAAGATCCCATTAAATCGGCCACTGAACTCCATGGAAAGTGGTGACATTATGCTGCACTTTATGACATTTTATAAAAATAACTTGTGTGTACTTTCTTGTAACGGCAACATGCTGTCACTCCCAGCATGTCTGATACAGCAGCTTGGTCAGTGCCTCTAAGCTTCCAACTATGACGCTCCACCTGCCTCCCTAGTTTCCCTGTGCAATGATAAATATGCAGCATCTTGCCGTTAATATGTTAGATATTTAATATATTACAAGTTACAAACTATTAACGTTGTGTTTTTACCGGCTGTGTGCATATTGAGTATGATATAACAATTTGATTTGATTTTTATAGAATTTTTCAAATCTTCCATGTAGAAAAGGATGGGATAATGTAATTTTCGGATCAAATCTGAAATACTCAGAAATACTCAAATACTAAACTGCTCACCATTACATGATCATAATGTGCAAACCAGATGAAATAAAAATAAAAAGATGTTCTCTTTTCTAAATAGAGCGAAGTCTATTGGCTAAAACAAGTATATATCTATATTATTTATCATAAATGTACCTTTTCCCCTACCGTTTTTTTTTTTGCTTAGTTGTGCAGGCAGAAGTGGCTTATGGGTAGTGTAGTTCACTTGCTTTGAAGGCAGAACAGGTTTAATTTTCGATTGATTTTGCTATGCAGTCAGCGAGTGTGGGGACACATTCTGGTGTGTGTGTGTGTGTGTGTGAGAGAGAGAGAGCGATAGAGAGAGAGAGAGAGAGACTGTGTGCTTTTGAGATCATTTGTGTAGCTTGTAGTTAATCTCTGTGAGTGCTGACTGCAGCACACACCTGTTGACTAGCACTTTAGCTGTCGTGCACTTTTTCTCTGGAGCGGACACATACACATACACTTAGGGCATGTAGAGGTGGCCACCCTTTACCTTTCTGCCACAGCTGTCAGTCTTTTGGGCTCTGAGTTGGCACTGCAGTGGGTTCAACATTTAGACACACACATTACATACTCTCTCATTGGCTGCTGTGAATAGTATACTTAACTTTCATCTAAAATGCTTTAAAGTGCCCACACAGCCTTTTACTTCAAAGCAGGATGTAAAAACAGGCGAGCATACATTTGCTCAATAAAAGAAATGAAAGAAAAAAGTACAGCATGTACCCAACGAGCCATGCATGCTCAACGGATGTTGTGGGGGCTGAAAACATCTTTTTCCCCTCTTTTTATCCTGCAGTAAAGGTTCCAGTGTGTTAACTGCACATGGACAATTCTGAAGAGTGAGCTGTAAAGACTTTCAAACCAAGACCACTGTACACAACGGGAGGATGTCGCTGTGAGAGACAGGTTTAGATTGGAGTTGAATCTTGTAAAAAGTCTGTACTGCAGTTTTGTTTCACACTTACCAAATATGTCATCAGATTGTTCACACATAATCACCTTTTTGCAGTCACTTCATGTTTTATGTCTCGTTTTATCATTAATTCAGTCACATTTGATATATTCCACTTATCTTTACACTTTTTCCTCTCTGAAGAGTCACTCATTTCATAAATGGTTGACCCACCTTATGTCTGTTAAAAATCATGTAGGGCTTCATTAATAAATACTTTTATTATCTTTTACTATTAATTTTTATTGTTGAGTTTTCCAGTATAACCTGTTCAACCTTTAAAATGTCAGATATAGAGAAAAAACCCATTACATCACATTACATTTTCCAGAGCAGAAATTAATAACTTCACAAGTTCATACAACAAATGGCGTAAATCCAACAATATTTAATTTACATTAATAAACAATGAATAGCAGAAAATTCCTCACATTTGAGAATCCAGCACCTCATTCACAGGAATGTCAACAGTGTCACATTTAACAAACAATTGTAATTAGTTGTTTGCACGTTGCATTTGCTTTCATTCATGAAATGTAAAAATCAGCCAAAGGGGCAAGTATTTCATGTTGGAAATTGCAGTCTCTCCTTCCTTAACGATTCTTCCACTGAAACGGAGTTCAACACAGTGAGCTGTAGTAGATGTGCTGCACTCGCAAACACACAGTGTATCTTTAAACACACATTCACAGCGCGTGGTTCATAAGGTTTGGTGGCATATACCTCCACATGTTAGCTATTAGCTTTTACTATTAGTCTCACCAAGTCTGCCTAACAAGGACTTTGATGTATGTGGGGAAGCGAATGAGAGAGACGCAGACAGACAGCGAAAGAGACAGAAGAGCAGTTTGTAGCTGAATATTGAGAGTTGGAGGGTAAAGAGAAGGTTATGGAGGAGACAGGGCCAGTGAGTATGAAGAGGAGCTCCTGGGTGTCCTGTAGGGCAGAGGAGGAGCAATGAAAAAATGGGTAGTGTAGGTTACAAAAAGGGTGAAGTTTATCAGGACGATTCAGTATCATAAAGCAAGCTGTTAAATGATTTAACATGATCAAGGTTCACAACAGACAGACAACTGCAGCACATTCTGAAAACTTTGATTTGTGCTTATTAAATACCGTAATGGTGACGTCCACCATTGCAACAGTCCCTTATACTAAGTCGCAAGGCTGTGGACACATTGAGGGTACAGATGCATACAATGTGGCGTATACAGCAGTGCCACACACAGTGCAAAGAGAATACATGCAGGACCTCAGATCTAACATAAATAAATTGTGCAAACATTTATCCATAGCATCCATGTCCTGTCTGTGGTCTGTTTTAATGAGCTTCTACGTCTTGTCTTTGATATGGTGTGTGTGTGTGTGTGTGTGTATGTGTGGAGTCGCTTCATGGTAAATCTCTCTCTTCTTTCTGTCTTCTCTGCAGTTATAAAAGGATACAGATTGTTTCACAGCAATAATGACTTGGCAGTGAGGTTCGAGCCAAACTTTTAGGTTGCCAGGCAACTCGAGCGACACCAGCGACCGTATATGGACATTTCTGTTTTTATCTTTGCTTCCAAATTCACTTGTCACTTTGAGTCTTTCTTTCTTCCCTATCACACTTATGAGGTTTTTTCTCTCTCTCTCTTTCTCTCTATTTTCAACTGCTGTCAGGTGTTTTCTGTCTCTACACATTCCCTGTCTCTTTCTCACACTGTTGTCTTTCCATCTTTTGCACTCTTACAATCTCTCGCTTACTCCATCTGTCTTTGTTTTGTTAGCTTAAAGGCTGGGGCTATAAGAGCAGAAAAGTATGGATGGAAGTATAGATGGAGGAAGGTGAAACATTATGATGCGAGGAAGAGGACAGAGCAAAACACACATGCATACACTGTACTGTAAATACTGTACACTAGTTATCACCTGATCATGGACTATGGTTAGTTACTCTCTTTGCCTTTCTCACTCATGATAAAGACTACGTGTTGTTACAGTTCTTTGTTTCTGCCCTCCAGTTTTCCTTTTCCTGCCTCCTTTATTTTTTCTCTTTTAAAAAGATTTACTCATGCCCTCCACCAGTGAATTTAGCTCTCACCTATGACCACTTTGAAAGGCTTTAAAAATATACTTTCTGGGTTGTATGCATTTGTATTTTGGAATAAACACCATCTGTCACATTTTTAACTGATAAAAGATGATGATCGTGCCACAAATGATCATCCGACATAGCTACAAATTTTTTTATCGAGCCAAAAATTAAAGAACAAAGCAGAGTTATTTTGCTCACTGATATTTGAGCTTGTTCATAAATGTTTCTGATGACATCCTCCCGAATTCACTTTCTCTTAAAAAATTGTGCTGCGAGTCCTTACTCAGCCATAGAAGTCGATATAAGTCCTGAATTAATTTATTTCCTTGATTATTGTTGTTATTATTGGGGAAAAGTAAAATTTCTGAATCCAGTGACCCTAGTTCTGTCTGGTTTCACTTATGGGAAATGTTCAAATGTCTAATCTTTGGTGTGAGTTTGAAAGTCATGTAAAGCAGCCAACCCATTTGGTTTTAACTCAGCAATACAACTGATTATCACTGGTGTAGCTATGAAAGGAGATGTTTTTCCTACTAATTATATAGCCAAGGGGTAACAGGTTAAGATATACATGAAAGCATCCCCCTTCGTTTTCCTCTTCTCCCGTTCCTGTCTTCTCCTCTCTGCGCTTCTTATCTCTTTGCTTCTCCCTCTCTTCCAGCCTCGCTCTCTCCATGTCTGCTCCCTGATCTAATTAAAATGCCATCTTCAGTTCACTGGTGAGCCCCCTCCCTTCTTCTCTCCGTGCTCTGCTGCAGTGTAAACACGCTGTGTCATATTAAAAGTCGGAATCCGCTGTGTCATGATTTGGAAGCTTAGGGGCTGATCCGCCATGTTTGACAATTTGACTGTGCCATGTTAGATGGGACTACGAGAGGGATATTGTAGATATGTTATCCTTAAGGCTATTATTGCCACCTTGGAATTGATCTAGAAGTGTGAGTAGGTTTTGCTGTAGGCTGCAACTATGGATTCAATTCCCACTTCAAATATAATATATCATGTGACTTGTCCTTTCGAGCACACACCTACAATGTGAAGGTGTCCACTAAATTTATGTAATGTTCTCTTCTTACCCCAGTCTCTGCCGCCCGATTTAGAAAACACAGAAAATCAAGCTAACGTGTGGACAGGAAAACAAAAGAAAAAAAATCAAGTTTTTGACAGTGATGTCAGATTGACCCACACATACACAGACACACCATCTCTCCATAACCGTCTTAACCGTGTTGATCCGCTGATACCTCATCAGCTCCTAATGAAGTCCGACATATTGACAGCGTGCGACAGCTCTCCAACTGGTCCGAAGCTGTGATGTAACCTTGTCTGTGTGTCACATACGTTGTTGAATGAGTGTTAAAGTCTAATTCTAATCTTCAGTGACCTCAAAGTCGCATTTAATTATCAACTCTAACACTTGGACACAGATAGATTGACATGCACACCCACCCACACAGATCTACACACGCAAGGAATACACAGTGTGATACTTCATGACCTCTGGTGAAAACAGCATGAATCGCCTTTGAAGGAAACAAACAGATCAGATTTTCTTATTTCAGGTGGTTGGCCACTTCATATATCTTCTCTAAAACCTGCATTCTAGCTGTAGCTACCTAGCTTACTGTTACTCCACTACAGCTGGACATTCGTATCTATTTTCAGAGCATCCAGTCGTGGTCAGTCGAGATTGCTGATTTCCAGAGATTGCAGGAGTGGCTGGTTGGGGGCAGTTATGCCACAGCACACCAATGAAATGTCTGCATGAGTGCTTTAGTCCCGAGAAAAAACCCAACTTGTCTAATATGGGGAAGTTATGGGTTTTACTCAGATGCCAAAGGTGAGCTGAAGGGTATTACAGTCTGTCTGTGTGTTTGTACTTGGTGCATTAATATCAAAGCATTAACACTGTTATCTTTAAAATCACAGTCCACATAATATATATGACATTAACTACTATGTTTTGAGTAATGGGGCTCAGTGGTCAGACATGCTGCTTCACTAGAAATTTCTGCAAATGCACAGTACATCACAGGTTCTAGAGATTGGTTTTTTTTTTATAACATCAAGTTCTAATGGTAAGTTAGTTCAAACTGCCTAAATATTGGCCAAGGAAAAGACAATTGTCGATCATCCCTTTGATTATTATTATTATCTGATTGCCAGGAGGAGCAATCCTAAGCTCTACTGTACCATTTGTTCTTAGAGAGCAATGCTAACAAAATGTGAATGTCAATTAACAGATGTCTGAATACAGAAACTTTTTTTTTCCAAAATGTGAACTGGAAGAGAAAAATAACAGACATATTGTAATTGTGGAGGCCTTTGAAAAAAGCTGTTGTATGTTTTTGCACATGCTGTCTCACAGCTCTATCTAATTTAGTCTTTCCTGTCTCACTAATTTTTCTTGTTCCCCTCTTCTCTCTGCTCTCTCTCTCTCTCTGTCTGTCTCTCTCTTTCTGTTGCTACCTGGCAACAAGCTGGTTTCCTTGGTGATGGAGCTTAGTAGCCTCACATTTTCAGAGACGGGGGTGTGTGTATGTGACAACTGGTACAAACAGAGAGCATGCATTAAACACATGCTCACAAGCATGCAGTGGACTTCACTGATGCCCATGCACACACAAGCACACACACACACACACACACACACTCACATGTACACAGAAATGAACACTTTTTTCCATATAACCTCTTTTTGAAGAAATGAATCATTCAGTAAATTGCATGAGCTAATTCCCTTGAGTTAATATGTTCAAACCAAAGCAGAAAAATACAAAAATGTCACAGTATTAACAAAACATAACCATTAAAAAGGGTTACTTACCTTGAATAAAAAATAAAATACAATGTGTGATGACGCTCCTGTCTATATACTTTCTTAACTGTTAGTCTACTGCAACTCATGTGTTGGGATAGGCCTTTTACTGCTGTTTCTGTTGGGGCCAGTCTTAATGCTTCATTGTACAGCATCTAATGATAATTTTAACAGTATGCTTTCAAATTTCTTCCAACGTTTTGGGGTAGTCCCTTTTTAGTTTGATGACAATGCCATGACAGCAAGCATAAAGCAAAGCCCATAAAGAAATGGTTTTCCCAGTTTGGTGTGCAAAAATTTGGTTTGCCAGCAAAGAGCCGTGACCTCAAACCTGTCCAACACATTTGGGTTGAATTTGAAAACCAAGTGTGGCTGGGCCTCATCACCTAAAAGTATTGCCCAACTTCAGCAATAAGCTCCTGTGGCTGACTGGGAGCAAATCCCTACAGCCCGGTTCCAAAATCTTGTGGAGAGCCTTCCCAGAAAAACCGAAGGCTTTTTCAGCAACGTACTGATTGTTTGAAATAGTTTCAAGATGTCTGACAATTACGTATGGGGGTAGTGTTGTCTATGTACTTTATTCCAGGGGTCCACATATTTCTGGTCATGTCATGTATAACATAAGTGCTGTGGTTGGCCTGTTTTTCTACTTCAGTGGTCTGAATCCTGCACAGAATGCACTCTTGTGCTAGTGATTAACAGTCTTTGAAAAACCTGCTCTATTTTATACCAAAACTGTTGACTGCTCGCTCCTCTTAACCAACCAGTAGGGGCAAGTGATTAACATCTGCTTTATTTTGGACTATTGTTTCACTAGAGACCACATTTTTTACATTGCTGGTGTTTTAGAACCTGCATATTTTGTCTTCCCTGCAGTCCACATCACTCATACACTCTAGATGCTCATTCCGCCCTGCTTGGTGCACGTATTGCAGTACACAATACGCTCCTAGTTTTTGTGTGAATTCCACTTATATTGTGTCTGCCCGTCTTTCCCTGTTTTCACATTGTGTTCCAGCACCGCCTTTTTAATGGCTGCAGGTTTATTTGTCAAATGCATTGCCTGGGAGGTGTGCTGCAAATTTTAGAAGTGGTTCGTCAGTGTATAAAGGAACCATGAGAAATGATCTCCCTCTGGGACCTTCACACTCAAGTTTTAGGTTGTAGTCACAAGGGAGACGGATGGGCTGTGAGGGTGGGGTTTGGCTACAGTGTGTCCGAGAAAGAGAGATGTTTATCAACCACTCAGCAGCTACACACACACACACACACACCTTCTCAAACTGTGGTGGTGCAGCTCTGCTCCGCTCTGTTTACCATGTTTGGAGAGGGAAGGTGAACAAGTGACACAAAGACTTGGGGAGAGAAAGCGAGCAAGAGAGGATGACATTGTGAAGATGACATTTTAATGAGTCAAAAAGGCAAAGAGGGATAGAAGCAGGACAGCAGACAAAAAGAGAGAGAAATTGTCTTGTTTTTGTAAACTGCATGGACAAAATTTCCTAGCTTTCATGTGTGCATGTATTTATGTTTAGTCTAATCACTTTCTTATTTATAATTGCGCTCTCTGCAGCTGGTGTCTGTAGTCAGCCAAGGATTGTTTATGGGATTCAAAAAGGAATCACTATGTAACACCACTGTACAGCCATGAGTAGACTGTTTTTGTAGTCCCAATAACTCACACTTTGTGATACATTGGGAGGCTTTGTGATGTATTTTAAACAGTTATTTTAGCCTCAGTGGTAGTTCTTGTGGTACGGTCGTAGCAGTTGTACTTAGAACAGCTGTGAGTTTAACCGTTTGATAGGAATCAGCTGAGATTTTCGTGTGAGGTCGGCTTCAACCCTGAGTGGCCTCGTCTTTCACCGCTTGCTCCTTAACTGGTCCTCATATCACAGAGAGGCTAATTGGAGAGGAATTACCTCAACAAGTCTTAATGGCATGCTAGCTACAGACACAGAGGGCTCTCTCCTTCAACAGTAATGAGTCAAACTCTCAACGCCGCTCAGTGGCTTGCTCTCATTTACCTGCGTCTTAGCCAGATGAGGACGTTTGTTAACCGCTCAAGAGTAGACAACAGTATTCTGTAGTTAATTTGGGAAATTACAGAGAGGATCAGGATGGAGAAAAATGCATTTAAAATGTAATAGTGTAAATCAGCCATATATGCTTTCTTTTGATGAGTGCATTTGAGCAGAGCACTAAAAGACTCAGGTGATCAATTCGTTTACAATACATGTCTTTGTCACATCACATCGATAGATGACAAATAAAGCTCCCCACCACATATATATATGTACACACACACACACACACAGCCTGTGTCTTTCTCAGTGGGTCACTGACCTTGGCAGAGAGGCTGGTATGATTGGCCATCTCCCTGTGGTCGGCGTGTTTCATGTATGTGTGTGTTACATGTGTGTGTTTGGCCTGCTTGGTCTTGTAGGCCATGTTGTTGCCCTAGCCTGGTGTTATACTCCATCTGTCAAGGCCTGTAGCCAAGCGGCTCTCTCTGCTAGCTCTCCAGTGACTTCATCATGATGGATGTTGAATGTGTCTGAAAGAAATCATACAGCCCTCTGGTGGAAATCCACTCCTTAATTGAAATATGCCCATTTTTACCAGTAAGACGGGTTCTTGTCAAGTGAAGTACTGGCTAAAATATTATTTCTTTTTATGGGAGGATTCCTAACCTTTACTCATTCAAGAAAGGTCTGCCAGGTGAAGCGCTTCATTTCCATGCTTCACTTCCATCCCTGTGGCCACTGAGCTGCAGTGCTATAACAATTGGTGTTTAAGTGCCTTGCTAAAGGGGCTCTCAGTGGCAGTTGTAGAGCAAATGGAGAGCCTTTACTCATTCATTCATCAAACCATGTGAGGATTTCAACAGTTGGCTTTATGCTAATGAGCACTCTTTTCTTTTAGCCAGCCTGTCCCCATCCTTTAAGTCACATACAGGACTAGAACTAAATGAAGTTTAACCCGATAAATTTAAGATCTAGAGAGCGTAGAGTCCGACTGATATGGAGTTTGCCTTTGGATGAGCATGATCATGACAAAAGAAAAAAAAACCCAACACACTGACATACAGTAATCATAAACAATTTTTTGGGGACTCTCAGATGGACCTCCGTACTCTATATTGTATATATGATATGTTTAAGTCACATCTGCTTTCTTCTTCTACTTCTACTTCTCTACATTGTATTGTGTGGTTTCCACAGATTGTGTGTGACACCTCTGAACTCGTCTCTCCATCACAGAGAAAAGTGTACCATCATACTGATCACAAACACACACATGCTTACATGGTCACGCTGTCTAAATAATGTGCAGTCAGCGTTTTCCCACATAAAGAGTAAATTTGTGTTGTTCACCCCATTCTTCAAAGATGTTTCCTGAAATCCAGGACACAAGGACAAACATCAGACCATGTATAAAACTTTATAAGCAAGAGACGGTTTTGAAGCTTTGAAAAATGTCCACAGGGAATACAGAAACACATAGATCATCAGAATGTACACATGCACAGACAAACACATACACATTCCCGTACAGTGCACATTTGCATTGCACTGACTCAGCAGTCAGATAGAGGCTCTTTGAAGAAATTACATGTATTTCTTTTCGTGTGTGTGTGTGTCTGAGTCTGCTGTATGTTTCTTGGCCTGTTGTTCCATCACAACCTATTTACTGTTACTCCCCTTGACTTCTCTCTCTTTTGCCCACAGGGCATAAAAACTAGTCCAGCAGACAAGACTTTACTTCATGTTTTGTTATATAAATGTCAGCCTACACTTCCGTGCTTACAAAACAGGCTTTCTTTCTGTCATTTTCCATATGTGAACATCTTCTGTCAGCTAAACTCTGCATTTTTGTACAAACTACGTGCCTGTTTTTGTGAAGTTGTAGTCATAATCATGGTAACATTTACGGAGATGCAGATTAAAACACCTTAAATTCATCAGTGCGTTTTCCCCCTCACAGATGACCTCAAAAACATAACTTTTAAAGTAAAACTTTGTCAACACAGAATTAGAGATGACTCATAAGTCAACAAGAAACCCACAATGCAGTTAATTTCCATTGCCAGCAATCATTTTTTAGGCGTAGGTGTGAATTTTTTCAAATGGTGGATATTTTGTTTTGGAATGAAACTCTTTTGAGTGCAGCAGCGTGCAGATTGTCCTGCGATCAACAGGACTTAATACTTTTAAAATGTTTCCAGAGACTCTTCAGTTGGCTTCAGCAGAGCCTTTAATGTGATATACAACTATGCAGAATACGAATATCAGTATTTTTTTTTACATGAAGTTATTTTTCTTTTATTAAAAATGTAACTTTATCCCCTGGCAACTGGATAAATGAAAGTCTCTTCAAATTGTTGGTCAACTTTCTCAGCTCTCCCTCACACACACACACACACACACATCCACACAGAGAGAGAGAGAGAATAAAGCGTGACAGAAAAGAAAGGAGTGGAGAGAATGAGAGGAGTCCAGAATGGAGACAGTTGTTAGGACAGAAGAGGAAGAAGAAAAGGAGAAGAGATGGACAGAGAGGGAGAGAGAGGTGTGCACACTTTTGTATGAGACTGACCTAGATAGAGGGAGAGGATTGGACACACTCTGTCTCTGGAGGGACACTGTCACAGCTGCAGTGGACTCTGTGTGTGTCTGTGTGCATGTTTATGTATGTTTACAGAGTGTATGATGTGCAGTTTGCTCTCTTTATAGTATTAAAAAGTCTCCAAGTGAGTTTGTGTGAGCGCCCACTTGTGTGTGTGTGTGTGTGTGTGTGTGTGTGTTGCATTGTGTATGGGGAGGAAGGAAGTGGGACAGAAAGATGAAGCCAATGAGCCGAGCAGAAAGCCCAAATGGAGAAAAGGATGTTCAGTAAGCTCTTTACATCAGATGAATGTGATGAATGGGAATGAATTTTGTCACTGCGACTCTGGATAATAATACCCCTCACTTTAGTTTACTCAATTGTTGTAGTTTAAATGATTTAATCATCTGTAATTAAATGCTTTGATCATATTTACTATGTCATATACACTCTTGTGTTTTGACTACTATTTTATATTGCTCTGTCAATAGTGTGTGTGTGTGTGTGTGTGTGTGATGAGACAGGAATAATAATGTTTAAAAGCACAATTTCCTTTCATTGGGACAGTATGAAACAAGAAATAGACACAAATACAGTTAGGGAGCTAAAAACAGTACATAACTCGTCTGAGCTTACTCTACCTTTTGAAGCAAACTTTTCAGTATATGCATGGCACCATATTAATGCATAATAGTAATAATAATAAACTTTATTGATACAGCACATTTCAAAACAAAATTACAATATGCTTTACACATTTGTTTGAACCATGTAAAGCAATTTTACATTGCACTCAGAAGATGTAGCATCTGTGATGTCTTCCTTCTGATACACCCTAAAACACACGTCTTCACATTAGCCTGATGGAACAACATGAATCAAAACTGTCTCACAGCACAAATTTAATGGTTAAACATAACTACTGAGACCATATTCTGAGAGACAAATTAGTTTTCTGTTGTGTTCGGGCATCTCTAATCTTTTTAAGCTATCATTTGTTATTGGAGAAAATGCATGTCGCGGCGCAGCAATAGCATATTCAGCCATGGGGATTTCTGCTTTGACTGAACATACTGACCACATCAGAGTGTTGCACTCAACAACTTACACATGTCTTCTGTCTTGGCTTTATCTGTCAAGTGGTGACAGACTGATTCTGCTCTTCCTTGCTTTCCAGTCCTCCTTTCTTCCTTCCCTGTGCTCCTGAGCTGACTGAAAGCTTTGAATGTTTTATATGCTGAGTATAAGGTTGGAAAGGTTGGAGGAAAGAGAGAAAGGTGAAAAATAGACAGCAGTTAGCACGCAAGTTGCTATAAGGGGTTACGATTATTTTTCTTTCTTTCTTTGCTGTTTGTTCCTTTCTTTGTTTGTCTTCGTCATCGTTCCATTTCCACAGAGATGTTCATAGTGTTTTTCTGTAATTTATTATGTCTTATCCTTTCCTTGCAACTTTTCCTTCATTTCCTCTCTTCCCACTCTTTCTCTGGTCTGAAAAGGTAATAGCCAAGCCACCTTATACATGGACCTCCATCATCTCAATTACATGAGGCCTGCTGAAACAAAAACGAATGTAAAGTCTGCATGTGCTGGTTTTTGTGATAGAAGCTGGTGCAGAGTTTATCCATTGTTAGATTATCAGGGAATTATTTCTACAATGGCAGTAGTTATTGTTCTACTCACTGAATATTCACTTTCTTAAATTATTAAGCAGTCATGAGTCAGAAAAGTGCGTGAACAGGAAGTTCACCGTGGTCAAATATGGCTGACGGCTCCTGCGTGCTCCTCCGAGGGGGACTCTGAGGAGAGGGACTCGGAACGGCTTTTGCTCTCTGTGTATATGTGCGAGTGTGTGGTTGTGCATGTGTCTTTGGGACAGGGTGACGCATCATGCAGCAGTAGTCTGAATATTTTAGCAGGAAACATTAGTGACGCTTTTCCCTCTCTCTTTCATCACTCTCTCCCCTCTTGCTTTCTTTTCACAACATTTTTTCCCTGACTCTTTCTGTTTTTTTCCCACCCAGTGTGATGAAAGGAGGAAAAAGAAAACTATTAGAACAGTGGTAACAGTCTTCACCTTGAGTACAAACACATGGTTTTCTGGTAGCCTGTAGATGCAAATTAGATCAAGGGGAAGACAGCTGGGAAGGGCAGGACATGGCGCACATACACATGCACACACAGTTGTTTTTTTTTTGTTTGTTTTGTTTTGCTTTTTTTTCTGTTAATTTCCAGAGATTAATAAAGAGGAACCCCAAAATATTCCTCCCTCAGGCTGCATTTCTTACACTGTAGTTCCTTCAGGGGAAGACATTCTGCAGAGGACTGTTTGTGTAATTTACTGACATCACGTGTATCTTCAGTTAATCCTCTCAGTATGCTTTTGTGCGTGTGTGTGCATGTGTGTGTGTCTTCACACCAGCATAATCCCTGTAGTATACACATCACACATTGTGAAGTGTTTGCATTTTTACTGATTATTCAGAATAATAGCCTGCAGCATCCCTGCGTGTCAGAGCCACTTGAAGACCTGATAAATCAGGTTCTGTGTGTACGAGCCCTTTACCCCATCTTTAACTATTACGGCTAAATACCAAACCCCAACTCAACAGAAATGTCCTCGATATGATTGTTTCAAATTAAAATTATTCTTCCCAAAGGTAGGAATACAAAAACACACACACACACACACACATACAACTCCCACTGGACTCTTGGCTGCCCATACTGCAAGCCTGGCTTATCCATATTTTCATAAATCACCCACATACATGCACAACTGCCCTGCTAAGCACCAGGAAATCCATGAACACAGATATGTATATATCTATATGCACTTCATACCACATCTCCTGTATTTCTGTATCTCACTTTTTGATTTTCTTTATTCATTTCATTTATTTTTACTTTCCCTCGACTTTCTTCCCATTTCACCTTGTTTCTAAGTCTATCTGCTAATCTTATTTTAAATTAGCGTGAGCAATAATAGACAGCATACAGTAGCGAAACACTTTAAAGATAGTTAGAGGAAGGTGTAATATTTTTCTCATTGTCAGCAAATACACAAAAGAGTCCAAAAACAACAATGAATTTATTCTACTAACACGTATTGCTTGTGATATCGCTCTGTACCATAGACATCCAATGTTGTTACTGTCACTGGCAGACATGATCTGTCATTAATTTGAGGGTGAGCCCTTTAGTTTATTTTTATTCAGTCCCTCATACACTGAAGTGCTGCCATAAATACTCACTAGAGCAGCAAATCTGTGGCTGATAGTCCCCAAGAAATGCACTGTGCACTCCTGAGAAAAGTTTTTAAAAACTATGGTGTTCTATAGTTTAAACAAACAAAATTTTATGGGCTTGGGGTTGAGAGCCACAGAGGATAACAAACATTGCAAAGTATTAAGCAAGTGTTAAGACTTGGTTTTGACAATAACATCATGGTGGAAGGATACGACTTTAACCACGCGTGTTTGTCGTTAACACAGGCATTCACTAGAGCAATGATCCGTGAGAAACCACAGAGTTGTCAGGACAAAAGCATGTCATCCCGACTTCAAGTGTGTTCTTCTCTGTTGCCTTTTCCGTCTACACACATGCACACACTCAATACACAAATGTACCACTATGGCGCTAAATTTACAAACTTGTTGCCTTGGAAACAGTGAGGTAGGCTTTCTGCCAGATAGTTAACACAATGGAATTATAGACACGTGTGTGTGTCAGCATATGCGTGTGTGTTGGACACGGCCATGGACTTGTGGGCCTGTTCTCTCCACGTGCTTTGTTGCCTCTCTGTTGTGTCACTGCCAAGATACTGATAGCTTCAAGATGTAAAAGAGAGAGAGAGAAAGAGAGAGAGACTAAAACGAACATAGAGAAAGGAAAAAAATGACACACAAGTGGACAAAATGTGGCAGAGACATCTTGCTACTGCTTGCTTTGCCGAAACCAAGCCCTGAGAATTCACAGGAGGCTCACAAATCACCAGCACTGGTTTTAAAAGGCAAAGTCAACCTTCTCCAAGGAGACTATTTAAAATGAGCTAGAATGAGCTCAGAGCCATTACATTACTTTATTACACAAGCAACATGTTCTTGTGGCTTGTGTCTGTCTGAAAAAAAATATAAAGCTGTTTACAAAATACACCCTACTTGGATGGGTTGAGAGCTAAAAGAAGTCGAAGAAGAAGAAGCTTTTGTCACCTACAATCATACCCAGTACAACATAGTGCAACTTGCTATAAGAAGTGGGTGAAACTTTGTGATTGAGAGCTGAGCCCTGCTTGTGATTGAGGCGGGATTGGAGCTAGATACCATATAGCTCCATATCCTGATCACTGCTGCTCAGACTCACGTCCTGGATATTTCTGTTTCATTTGTGTACAGTGGGAGGAAGTAGAGACATGTTGTCCATCTTTATGTATGTCAAAATGGATGTTTGCTTTTTTGCCATGTATTGTACATACCATGCCATAGTTGGTTCTTCCACGCTTCTCAGCATATGACATTTTTGCTAAACACAGATGAAACTGTTTATATAGAACTACTTCTCTCTAAAGCAGATCTGCTGCTTGAATGAGCCAAAACCCACTAAAAATAAGAAAATATATATTTAAAAGTGGCGAGATCATGCTGCTAATCCTGCTAAGCTTTGAACAACGGCCCAGAATGTGTCCCTGCCCACGGGGGGAGAGGAAAAGAGAGAAAGGGGAGTATGATTGTGACTGTGCATGCGTTTGGATCACACAAGTCTTGCAACCCATTGTTAGCCCAGGCCGCTAGTCTGAAACAGATCCCAGCTCAGTTGTTCACTTTTGCGCGTGTCTCATTGTAATTGTGTATGCAGATTCACTGCATGTATATGCATGTGTGTTTGTGTCTGCACACATATGCATATGAGTCCTTTTGGCAGATGACTCAATATGAGTCTTCAAATACACCAATCCCAAATCACTCATACATTTACAACAGGGAGCAGAAGACTTAATGATCTGTTGTGTGTGTGTGTCTCATCAATGACTCATCAATGCAGTAGCACACACATCAGTCTTTCTAAAAAGTAGCACACAGACAGAAATGATTTGTGTGTGTGTGTGTGAACAGTGGGTAATTACTGTATATTTTCCGTAGAGTCCATGTACAAGTGAATGCACACTTTCAGGGTGTGATCAGTACATTTTAGTGTGTGATCAATCCTCTGCTGAAATGAGTTTAATAGTTTGTTTAACAATTCAGTTATTGAACATAATAATCAATTAATGAACGTATTAATTGGTAATGAAAACATTCATTAGTTTCAGCCAGCCTAGTTTATTTCCTACTCATTGAACAAAGCTACTAAAGGTAGTTTTCATTCTGGGAATAAGACTGAGTTTTATGTCAAGACATTGAAAGACATTGAAAAGAACGTGAAAGAAGCACACTGAAGTGGGTGCCCAGACCAGCAGGGAAAACCAGGCAGGGAGACTGCATGAGAGGTGCTCTCTTCTGGCTCTGTACATGTGGTCAAGTGGCCCTTGAGCAAGGCACTTAACCTCAGCTGCTTCAGTCAAGCTGCTCCGAGGCCAAATATAGAGAACTGTGGTTACACCGGGCAGCTCCTGAGGGTGAGTGTGCAACATTGCGAATATAAAGCGGAGGGGCTGCTACACTGGATGTTTCTGCTGTGCTGACAGTCTGCCCAGATACAAGTGTTTTGGATTCAATGCCAATGCCAATATTTTAGGAGCAAACATTTTAAGCGAATCTGCATTCAAAGAGTTAGCTTCAGGCTCCGGAATCTCAACGTTAAGCTGTCACAGACATCCACAGGCTTGCTTCCATTAATACTCCTCCCTCATCCCCTTTTATCTTCCTCATATTCTCCTCAATGCCTCTCTTCCCATTTTCTCCTGTTCTTTTAGAGTTGGAGTGGTTTCAAACTAGATTTTAAGGGAGACTGCACATGTGTTTTGGTACCTTGCTGTGTGCGAGTGTGTCTCTGGTTATGTGTGCGTGCTGTGTGTTTGTGTGTGTGTAGGTATGTTGGGGGATTACATGTAGCCCTTCAAATCCATTTGTTGAATGCTTATTAACCTCAGTGCCCTTTTACTGTGCTTTTGCTGTATAAGTTTAATACCATGAAATCTCCATTTAGCTCCATGCTTGCTTCGCTCTCTCTGACACACAAACATACACGCGAGATGGCCACGTGATAACAGAGCAATGCTAAAGGGTTTGTGTTGGAAACGAGGGAGGGGAACAAGAAGAGTTTTTGTTACACAGGTGAAGTACCACACACACACAAACCTCCCCGCTTATCTCTCATACAGCTTCCCAAACACCCCACCCCCAACCGCCAGTCTATTCTCACCTTCTCCCTCTTGCCCTATCAGCCATCTTGACTCCAGGCAGTCAGGAGGGACAGTGCCCCCTTGGGTCAGTTTCCTGCCTGCCGCAGGGAGATTGATGAATCAGAGGTTCCATGGCGGCTCCAGCGGCGTCTCTGAGGGGACTTGTGTGGGGGATAGCCTCCATCAAACACCAAGCAAGCAGAACTAATGGGCAAGCTCTGGAGGCAAAGAGGGAAGAAAGGAGGGAGAGGTGTGCGTTTACAAAGGTGAATATATTTGGTAGACAGTGGAGTTGGTATGGTGTAAAAATTTTTGTTTGATATGAAGTCAAACACAAGGTCAGAATATCAATTGACTCAGTGCCCAGAAATAGAAGTGTAGTGGCATCACAACCCATGAGGACCACTGGGAAACAGCAACCATTCACTTCACTTTTTTCTGTTTAAGGTTAACATCAAAATAATAAAAAAAAAAATAAGACTGTAGTTAGTGCAACTCAGGTATTGGAACCTAAATGAGTGAAAGAGTTTTCCACAACACCTTCCTGCAGATGTGTCACAATAAAAGCCTTGTTAATGAAATGAAGGATTTCTGTCCACGGAAACACTAGTGGGCTTTTTATCTGAAGCAGGTACAGGAAGAGTTCAGTGTCTTAACATTGTATTGCAAATCAAAGTCAGTCTTAGTACTAAACTTGATATTGATGAAAATTCTCTTTTGTGAACACAGTATAGCGGCCCTCTGTGCACAACTGTCAACTCAAGTACACCGCAACAACACCATGCTGAGGTGCTGAACTATCTGGCTATCCCAGGGTTCCTGCTAACTAACTGTTAGCCGCCTGCTGCTAGTTCTCCGCACTTCCATACAGAGACATCAGAAAGTTGAGGCACAGAAACAAATATGTATATTGGTTAAGAAAAGTCTGAATGAACAAACATCAACGAGAGGCAGAGAGGAAGGCAGTCAGAATGGTAAATAAACAGAGATAGCTCTCAATACAGTACAAGAACAGGGAGAAAAACAGATGGATGAAGAAGATACTGCACGGAAGAAGGATGAAATAAAATTAATGGGAAAGGTGCTGGATTTAAAGACAGGGACAGTGAAAGACAGAAAGAAAGATGGTGGCAATGATTGAAAACCCTACTATAACTGTTGACGACTGAGAGTTTCCTCTATGCTGTCTTCTTACTTCCTGTCTTCTCTTTATCCTTTCGTACATCCTGTGTTCATTTTAAGACTTCTTTTATTTTGTGTTGTTGCCGTCCCTTCTCTCCACTCTTCTGTCATTGGCCTGTCCTCACGCAGGGATACAGATGGAAGTACAGATGTGTGAGTTTAGATATGAATCCGTCCTATGCACGTTGCCATGTTGGAGTGTGTTCATGGCAATGTGCTGTATATGTGTATGTCACTGTGTCCAGACGGACAGCTTGTCCTCTCTTGGGAGACGTGTCTCTGTGTCTGTTCAACCCTGGTGACATCACCCTTCAGCAGACACTTTGTCCTACAGATGTGCTTCCTATAGAGGGAAGGGGTTCGGGTTGCTATGGTGACTAGCTGAGCTCCATTGTGGTAGTTGGGAGGCAGGCTAGTCAATTATGTGTTGTAATTGGCATGCATGCCAACAACTTTTATCATAAGGTGAATAAAGCGGGAATGCAAGTAAGGAGGAGCATGTGAAAAACAAAGTGTGATTATGTTAGTTTGATTATTCTTGTTGTAGGAGTAATCCCAGCTGAACTAAGAGATTGGAAATAGTCCAGTTGTATAGCGCATTAAAGAGCATTCTTGACTTATATGCACCTTAATTGTGCCTTTAGTGGGAGATTTCAAAGCATTTTGCAACGTGTGTCTGCCTGACAACACGTGTAAAATTTTTTCTGTTCACAGTATGCTGCAACAGACTCAAAGCGTGGTTTAATTGGAACTTGCACTGAAAGATAGCCATATTAGCAGCATGACAGAAAGATCACTTTGGAGGTTAAGTGCTGTGGGGAGACTCTGACTTATTAGGTAAAAGGACTGTGTGCGTCCATAAGTCACACTACTTTGGACAAAGGCACATAAATCTAATACTTCCATAAATGATGAACTTAAATATCTTAAAAGAGGTAATGTCTTGTTCTTATTTGCCATAATCAGATCATTAGTGCATGGAAGCCTAGCCCCAGTGGGTGGGCTACGAGGATGTATGTCTGCCTGACTATGAGTTCATTTTCAGGGCTGAATGCTTGTTTTTGTTAGTATTGTTTATCAGAATCGTAGCCTGTTTGCCAAAACACTTGTCCATAGAGACCAGAACTTTAACAATAGAAGCAAAGACTGAAATAAAGAGACTCCACAACGAGACTTATCATCACTGTGTCAAACTTAGGATCACCTCTTAGGTGAGTGCCAACAGCATGAAACCTTTTCAAGTCTTCTGTTGCTGTTTTCTGCTCTCATGCTGACTTCTTGTTGACTGCACAGTTTCCACTGAAGATCTCATGATAGAAAAAACTGTAATATTAAATAACTGTAATAATAGCTGTGTTTAAAATAACTGTACTACTTCTATTTACTAGAACAAAAGAAATTCTCTTTCTGTACAACCTCCCCTCCATCAGCTTGTTTTTTACTCAAACTAGTACAATAATTAGCCTGGAAGTACTAAGCAGCTAAACAATTCATATAAGTGTGAGAATTGTTTCTCTGTGAGAAACAAAAGAAGACCCAGACTATTTTACAATGAGAAACCATCCTCCTTCTTGCAGACAGCAGAGAAAAAGCAGAGAAAACTCAAGCAGAGGAAACAAGGCGTGATAATGATGGAGGAATGGATTGCGAGAGCTGGTCAACATGCCAGACTCAGTGGGGGTTTACATCACAACACTGGGTGGAAAGTTAATGAGAGACCAACGCACACACACACTGATAGATACATGCACACAAGGGGTCCAGAGTTGGGCCAATCTAAATGATTCAATCAAAAACTAACGTTGGCGTGCAGAAACAGCTTTTAACAAGTCACTGGTGATGACATATAACACTCTCACACACACAGATAACACTAATGCACAAAAGCATACCCACCTCACAGGCAGAGAAAGTTTGCAAAGAAAGTAATAACAAAGACTGCTAAAACAAAGAAAGAAAAATGTGTGTATTACGGAGTGAGTGAGTGTGTGTGTGTGTGAGTGTGACAGTGAGAGAGAAAGGGAGAGAGGGGGAGAGAGAGAGAGAGAGAGAGAAAGGCAGAGCACGTCCTTGTATCCAGACTATCTGTGTGATATACTGCTGTCTGGCCCAACAGTGTGTGTGTGTGTCTGCCTTTGTGTTTGTATGTGTCTGACAGTCCAATATCCATTATCATTCATGGCTCATCACACACTCTCAGCGACACACACACACTTGCGCATATACACAGACACACACATACAGCAGGGACACAATGTGTAGTACGTGACAGCAAGGGTAAAATGACAGCGAGGAGACAGTGAACGAGCTCATGAGAAACTAGTCCAGTATTATTACCCCTCTTTGCCTCTCACTCTCTTTCCCTCTCCCTCATCACTTTCCATGTGTCTTTATCTCTCCTGAAGCAGTGGGTTTTGTACTTCACTGAAGCTGCAAGGCTGAAGGCAGCATCATGCGTGACGTTAAAGTAAACTGAACATGAAAGAAATCATGCGAGCCTGTGGAGGTGGATCATGGCTCAGGAATTCAAGGATGAACATCGGATGTGTGCACAGATGCTAACTTTTTCCGTAGTTTTACATTCAGCTTATAATAGTAATTAATAGGTTGAACATATATTCATAGGCAACACAGTTTGTTTTGTGGAAACAAAAGTTAGAGAGTTTAGAAGTTAGAGTTGCACAATTAATTTCTCTCCTCTCCTGCCCTGAACTTTTCCTGATTTCTACACGCACTGCACCTTTTTTATTTACACACTTGGACTGTCATCCCCTGCAGCCCATATTATATTACATTTCAGATAAATTGTTCTAACAGTTGATTTCTTGGATGGTGTGATTTTATTACTTCACACATGTGTAATTGAATCAAGAGAACTAATAATAATATGAACCATACCAGTGCAGTGATCACTGAAAATCTGATTTATCAGAGCTCAAAATTCACTTAGTTTAACAAGGTTATCAGCTGCTGTAATTATGCATTATTATGTACCCTTACTTTTGTTGCTGCAGTCGCTCTTTTATTTTGTTGTCATCTAATCTGACTGTCCTTGCTTTCTTTCATTCTTACTGTATTCGTTCTGCCCTCTTTTTCATGGAGCAGTTTTTTAAATATGAGGAAGTGAATTTATTTAGTGGTGGAGGCAGTGAAGTAGCTGGGAATTTGAATGCAATGCATATTGTGCAGCATGCATTGCTATAATGTTTCAATAATCAAGTAGTTTTCCATTTACACTGTAGTGACACCCATAATTTTACCTATAGAAACAACAGTTGATTTTTCCTGTTTTACAACTTTTTTGTGTTTATTTCCACTTGGTTGAAATTCTTCAAAGCATCTATTGACACTCACATCTAATGAAATATCAGTGCCCACAGAAACATATACACACCCAAACTCCCTTAGTGAAACACACACACACAGCCCTGCAGTAGCATTAGCTGAATCAGTAAAAGCAGACCAGCCAAACGTTTTTGTCTCCCCCCCTCCAAAAAAAGACTTCGGTCAGCAGCAAACTCTGCACTCAAACGCTACAAAGTCAAAAAAAATCACATCAGAGCTGCATCAACCTGTTCACTACAGGATGACAGTGTACCCGATCTTTTTGCTGGTCATACTGTTTCAGCAAAGTTGCCTACAAAGGTCAATATTGGGGCTGCAAGGCTCCGAATGTTTTCTCACGCACCAAAGTTTTTAATGAAAATTATCCAAAAAGCAACAGCGTTTTTTTCTCGTCACTCCGTTGCAATCTCACTTCATTTGCCATGTCCTTCTCCTCCTGTTTGTCTTCTCTGTCCTTTCCAACCGAGGTATTCCCTTAATTGTGCTGTTGGCGCGTATGTACACTCACCGCACACACATAAACACTAGGTATCCCCTAATTATGCTGTACTGACTGGTGAATGTGGGAGTTGAATTTCTGTGTGGTCTGAGATAGCGAGTTATGTCTGAGATGTGCAAGTGTGCGTCTTTCATGTGCTTAATGATGACCATGTCTGTGCAGCATGTAACAGGGCCACAAGCCACATCCATTGTGTTCCCCACTGAGCTGAAAGGAAAAGTGTAGGTGGTGTTTGTGTGCTTTGTTTTGTCTTGGATCTTAGAAATACATACACAGCACACACAATCAGCTCAAACCAGAACACACTGTCCCTCTTGGTCGCCAAGGTAAGTGAAAACTTTTACTTATAATTTGGTTGGTTACAGGAGGGAGGAGTGAACGGGTAAGGACAGACATTGTATTGGTTATAAAAGGCAATGGAAAGGCCGACATTGTTCAGGATTATGCACTTATATTTGTATTCATGTAGGAAGGTCTTTGTCCTTGAAGGTGCTCCTCAAAGGAAACCAACAAGCATGCAATACATTCAGCAGGGGGACACAATAAATCCTTCTGGGGTATACAGAACAGAGCTTAGCAGACTCCTACAGTATCACTGAGGTGTGGAGTATACATAATGCACAAGGCAAGAGATGCTATCACAAGAGCTGTTTAGCAAGAAATCATAACAGGATGATGCCAGGGTGCCAGAGGAATAAATCACCATAACCAGTCACAGCAGTGGCGACATGAATGATCAGGGGAGAGAGAGACGAGAGAGAGAGGACTTCACATTATATAAATTAAGTCAGCTGATACTGATCAGCTGATGGTGTGTGACTTCAGCGCTCTGCCTGAACTAATGTGATGCTCCGCAGGTTCACTGAGCTCACTCTCCTCTCAGATTTCCCTCCATCGTCTCGCCACATCTTGTGATAGTATCACAAGTCTTTCGAAATCTGTAACCGGTCTGCCTCAAACATCGCTGCTACATTGCCTGGTTGTATTGTGTTTGCACTGTCATACTTCACTTATGGGGACAAAAAGGCCTCGTCATGGTAGATTACAATGTATGTATTGCAGAAAATAAATAAATATTGCAATGTCAGTTTTTTCCAATAACGTTCAGCTTGAAAGTGGTTTAAAATGGGAAAGTTTCAATTTTCTTTGTTGAAATATAATATTGGCCTACGCCTCACCTTCCTGTCTTTTTTTCACTACAGCATTTTTAATAATTAGGTGTTAAAATTAAAAAAAAAAAAAGTATTAAATTTCATTATTTTTTTAGTATTGAAAAAAAGTTAGCAGGTTTTTTTAGCAGTTCATTTTTTTTCATTGAATCAGTCAACTTGACCAGTGAGTCAGAAACTTCAGACTGTGGCTGTGGTCGGTTTGAAAGAAAAGACTGAGAGAAAAGGAAAAACAGAGAAAGTGGGAGCAACATGTGGAGCTACCAATCCAGATGTTCCCATCAGTTTGATAAAGAAAGTCATGGAGGTTGAGTTTCATAGAGTCAGAGAGAAGAAAGGATAGTAAAAGAGAGAAAGAGAATTCAGAGTTTGAAAGGCGACAAGATAAGAGCAGACCTGCTGAGGTCTCAACACTGAAGAAAGAAAGAGAGAAATGGATTTTGTTCTCATCCATCCTGATTAATAATCCTGTTATCCTTTTTTAATAGCCCTCCTCAGCTCTTTCCTTCTATCTCTCCTTTCCTGTTCTTTCCTTCTGTTTTTGACCCGTCAGCTAAAATGTGCTTTAGTCAAATCAAATATGTTAAATACCAACAAAAGATGAGTTGGTAACCTTTCTTCCCCCACCCCTCCTTATCTTAATTACTTTTTCTGTTTCACTTTTTGCTCTCTGGAAGTTAAGTTTGTCTTTTTATAGCTTGTGGGTCGCTGTTTCGACAGTGCTACTATGGTAACAGCAGGGGAGTGGGTGTTAGCAGCTAATCCTGTTTGGGTGTCATGGTGGCATTGCTATGGCACCCAGTAGGAGAGCTACACAAGCTTTCTTCTCTTTAATGATACTGTATCACTAAGGATTCTTGAGGTCGGAGGATAAGCTCATACTGACATCAGTGGTCACTTAAAGCCACCGTAGTTCCATGTTACACATAGTTCCTCAGTTACAGACATAAACTCTTAATTGTCACAACGATCTCAGGTTGCCATAGTTTCCAGCTTTTTCCCCGCTATTTATGAATTACTTAAGAGATTCTTTTGAACAGCACATACACACTGTCATCCTGAAAATGAAAGCCACAATCCCTGTCACTTTTTACTGATTTAAAGGTATAAAGTGTAACATTTCAGCTTTAAAATGTCTAAAAATGATTAGACCTTTTGTTAGGTGGTTTGTTGTGTTCAAATCCAGAGAAATACATAGTTTTTATTTATGGAGTGATCAATAGTTAAAATGATTGCATGGAAACTGAGTGATCAACCCACACAGAATTATCACCCTACTCTGCTGCTTCCCTCAGCTTCATGGAGACCTTTAGTCCAATGTTTTGTTTTTACAGCATGCTACTTAACTGTTTTAGATCAGTTTTGGTTCAGTCTCAAATCACTAACCTTATTGTCATGAGTAGCAGACTGCTGTTTAGGGGGAGAAAGCAGGAAAACAAAGTTAGTGATACGTTGATTAATACAGTGGAGCATCTAGCAACAAAGGAGCCAGATGTTTGCCGCATTAGCTAGTGAAGTCCAAAACAGAGGTAAAGGGAGAGGGAAAGATGATTTAAATACATGACTACCAGAACTGCAAGTGAATGATGTCAATATCATGTGTAAATAGGCAACTCTTTGCTTGTTCTTTCAGTTTGTAAAGTGACATTACGCCAAATCAGCCACCCATTTGTTTTTACGAACTGTGGAAGACATGTTGCTGTTGTATGCATACAACGCAATGATAATTTACAAAACAGTAAAGAAAATGTTCAGTGCTCTGCCATTGTATCTCTGTTTCTCCATTTTGACTGTATTGTGCTCCAGTCTCGCTCCAGTGGACATTAGCCATGGGTGGAGTGATGGAGAAATTCTCAACACAAACACACACACACACACACACACACACATGCTCATTCACTGGGCTTTTCCAGCGTTCTTTGGTGAGATAAAGTGGTGTGTTTGGTTCTGATGGGAGCAATACAACAATTCAACATGTAGAAAGTGCAGACAGAGAGAGAACAGAGAAACAGGATGGATATTTTAAAAAAGAAACAGACAGCAGGACATGGGGGTAATTTTGTTTCACAAGCACTGAATCGATATCTCCTAGTGATTCCAGTGCAAAGCATTTGAGGTCTCATATACTGACTATCGCAAGTACTGAAAGAAAACATCTACTGATAGATGTATTTCTACTATTTGTATTCTATGTTGCATTTGAACCTGAGGAGTTGAAGCTGCTCCTGTTCCAGACATTTTGTCTGTGACTTAAAATTTAAAATATCCCTCAGCTTCATTTCTCACCCTTGGCCATGGCTGTTGGCCCATTACTGCATCATATCTGAGGAGACCATATGTCAACACAGTGGGATTCACACTCATGAACATCTGTGCACACATACACACTCACAAGTGTTTGATCTCAGTAGGTAAAGAGCTAGGAGGCAAGATTCAGTCCCCTCTCATGCACACAACGCGTGTCCCATTGTCCTGTTTGTGTGTGTGTGTGTGTGTTTTCCCACTGCTGTCGCTTTGAGTACTGGTTAAAATTGTCTTTATTAAGTAGGGCTGCAAGGGTAAACAAAATTCACTGTTGGGTACCTTCTTTGTCATTTATTTTGAAAAATGTAAACACTGTAGTGGCTCATTGTCCATAATTCTCACTGTAACAGTTAAGACACTCAAATAATCTAATAGTGTGGTATTTTAAGAATTTTGCAGATTTTGAACAACTTCTGGTCGTCGAAACCATGACTTGAGACCATTGCTAGAAACTTTGATAGCAAAGACTTTGTTTTACATGTGTGACATTTAAGTTTAGTTTGTGTGTTTCTGTTTGTGTTTGTTCATGAGTGGCCTTAATATTGTGTGTGATTATTTCTCTTTGAGGTCCCTGCCTGCACTGGTGCAGTGTATGTTCAATCCATAACCAACAAGCTGAACCTTGTGCACGAAAGGAAACCAAACACAAGCTTTGGCTGTTTTTACTGATGTTGAGGGTTTTTTCAGTCTCTGTGTTGCTGATTTGAGATTGTGTCTGTGGAAAGACCGAAGGTGTTCCTCATAAATCACATGTTTGGTGCCTGATGTAATGTGATATGGAAGACAGGCAGTCCTGGAAAGCTTCTAATTTGAATTTTTGAAGCTTATCATTTGGCCACTGTGTGACACAGCTCTAGTTGGTCATTAAGGGCATATTTACAGTAGCTTGATTCTCTGGAAACAGGTGATTGCTTGATTCGGCTTATGCCGTGAGCGCAATAACACCAGCAGCTCCATCTTTATTTATTTGTCTTCATGATTTCTCCTTTGCTTCAACCGTTTAGTTTATCCCACTGTTTCTATATCTTCCTGTCATGCCATCAGGATAATTGATTGGGAACACAGAGAGCAGAGAAGGAGACAGAGAGTGAGACATGGACAAACAGAACGAGGAAAAAAACCAAATGGACAAAAAAGGAGAAGGAAGAGAAAGAAGGCGAGGAGAGATGTGGATATGGACAGAAAAGGGGATGTAGAAAGAGTGAGAGGAGGGGAGGGTAGTGAATGAAAGAATGTGCTAACAAGCCTGGTGTCACTTCTCGCTGGGCTTACAGAAAAGGATTGTGATGATGAAAGGAGAGAATGATGGGGAGATTCTGCTTATTTTGCCTGAAAAACAGTTTAAAAAAACAACCCAAAGTTATTTAGTTTACAGTGCTGTGAGAGAGAGAAGCTGCAAATCCTGGGATTGTTGAAACCTACAAATTCTTGCAACTTTTATTTGATAAATTT
This sequence comes from Scatophagus argus, assembly GCF_020382885.2. Classification (NCBI taxonomy): domain Eukaryota; kingdom Metazoa; phylum Chordata; class Actinopteri; family Scatophagidae; genus Scatophagus; species Scatophagus argus. The sequence goes on along the minus strand of NC_058514.1, from coordinate 7,637,058 downwards.
CTTAAAAAGATAAATAAGTTAAAGTTAAGATTCCTTTTGGCTCGTCCACTAATGGATTTACTGTGTACTTGCTTCAGTACAACACTGAGTCATCATTTGTCTTTCTATTGCTGTATGGATAACAGTAACAAAATCAAATTCTTGCTTTCATTCAACTATCCTCCCACTATCTACAACATTAGTCTTTGGTCACGTTGCCTTAGCTAACTCTTTCGTGCAACTATTTTAGGTCTCGTTGTTCTTCAGCCAATCACAAGACAGCAACACAACCCACGCTTATGCAAACAAGTGGTTTATGTTGTCATTCACTATCCTATTTATCGCATATTTCTCACCTCAGATATTTTCAGAAACACACTTTAGTGTACTGCTGTAATGCGCATTCTTTTGTTACCCGCCGGTCAGTCACCATGTTATTTATACCAGCCAGCAGTTTATCAGTCCATCTCTTTTACCACCTTTCAGTCTCTCTGTCTTACTTATAAGACACAACAGGGCCATCAACCCAAGAGGCATATTAGATGACTCACACACACAAATACATATGCACATGCACGCGCCGTACCATGAGTCATGCAATGAGTTAGAGAGTATAGTAATCTATCTTGTCCTGTCAGTTTAGCAAGCAGCCACTCTGGTCCTGATGCACTACAGTGATCTGTGTGTTTGTGTGTCACTTCACTTTGTCTTCATTTGTACCACTGCTTTGGCGTCTGATGGCATGAGCAAGTGTGTACGTGTGTGTGTGCATGTGTGTGTGTGTGTGTGACTGTGTTGTATCTTTATCCCTGTGCGGTGAGGCAGGAGGCAGGAGAAGTCGTGATAAGTCAGCACACACACACACACACACACACACTCATCAGCACTTTACACTTGTGAGAGAGAAAAAGAAGGTTTATGTATTTAGCTGGGGTGGAGGAATAAGTGAAAACAAAAGAAGAAGAAGAAAGTGATTCTCTACCCTTTCACCCTGGCTTTTTCACTTTCCTCAGTGTTTTGCTCTCTTCTTCTTCCTGCCATCCCTTGCTTTCTTTCTCTTTTTCTTCTGTCTCAAGGGTACAGTGCCTTTCCCTCAGAAACTAACTGGCATGGACACACCTTCACACACACACACTTCGGCCGTTTATAGGAAATGATTGATGCTCCTGTATTTTATTATTTTTAGACCAATTACTCTGGTTCTTTGGTTTCTCTTTCCTTCTTTTTTTCTTACTCTCACCATTCCTTTTAGATAGTCCTCCCTGTTTTCTACACCTCTGTCTGTATTTGCAGACAATTTTGAAGATTTTTTTTGTGTGTGTGTCTGTCTTTGTGTGTTTACAATATGGATGTCCACTCCTTGTTCAGGGATTGGCTCTGTAGGTATAAAACTGGGTTTGTTTGGGTGTCAGGTCTGTGATGAACCTTCCAGAGTATTTCCCAGTGCATGCTGGGATAAGGCTCAGACCTCGTAACCTACAACAGGGGAAGCAGATGAAGCAGAAAGTAAATGAATTAATAATTAATTTTGAAAAAATAAAAACATGACAGTAGCTCAGTTACTGTTTGCTCTGTTTGCCCAGAGACATTTCAGCAGGGATGATGCTTTGTGACAGGGAGACTGACCCCAGAGGTGGGCAAATTACATGCTTCTGTGTGTGAAAGGGAGAAAAATTGATAAAAGAAGAAAGAAATAAGATGTGACATTTTCTGTGTGAGATAGAGAGAAACTGAGATAGCATGTGACACGTGTGCGTGTAGAGAGTTAGTGCGGTTAGGATCTCTCAGTAAGATTTGTTGATCTGCAGTGTGAGTCCCAGTAGGGTGCTTTAAGTTGTGTCACTAAGTAATTTGCCTTCTCTCTTGTTTGTCTTTGGATCCTAACACACCAAGCCAATCTCAAAGAGCTAATTAAACACTCATCACTTCAGAGTTAGTCACATGTTCTTCCAAAAATTGCTCACGATAAAAACAAAGCTTGTAGCCAACCTGCACATATTTTTTGTGCCAATGGCACAGAGTAATAAGACATCACTGGACATGTTAGAATCACCATCGAAACTACAGGTAATGATGAACAGCCGTAGGTCATGTGTCGGGGCTTTTGTCGCATGCACACAAATACACTCCTCATTAACCTTTCTGTAAGTCAACCTTTTTCTTCCTTCCTTCCTTTCCTCTTCATCTGGTAACTATACTGCCTGTTGCCTGGAAACACAAGATTTTTTCTCTTTCTGTAAACTTTGATATTGAGAATGAAGAAGGAAGAAAAAATTTATTTAACTGTTTAACTATTTGAAAACGGGGTTTTCTTTTTTGTTTCTGATCTAGCTTTCAGTCTGTGCAGCATGCGGATATGGTGTGTACAAAACTACACAGTAGGCTTTGGCTGCTTCTGTGGTTGAGTGTGCATGCATGAACCCTAATCCACTTGTTTAGGGTGATCCATCATCGGTCAGCGCAGTGCTTCTCCTATAATTTTTTCCAGCAGTGGTGCTGAAGTACATGAGTTTTATTTTGCACCACAGGAAGATGTTGAGTGTCTCTGCTGACACAAGAGGACACACATTTGCACACATATGTGGAATTACATCCCATGTTGTTGGTCTTGTCTCCTCTCTCCTGTCCTTCTATTCTGCCACTTTCTGCTCCACTTATCTCTTTTCACACTTTCCTGTCTCACCAGTACTACTGTCTTCCTGTCTAATAATGAAATACACCACACGATGCACTTGATTAAGCAACCACAAGAATGAAATTAAACAACTGTTGCCATTTTCACATTGCCCATAGACAAAACATCCTCATTCCCTCATCTTTAATTTTATAAGTGAACTTTCATCATCAGCTTTGGTTTTTCCTTGCCAATGAGTTTACTGAAACTTAAATTAGAGGTACCATGATGTCAAAATTCATTCATTCAAATGTCAATTAATTGATACATCAAATTCATTGGTTTTATTTTTGATTATTTTATAGTTGATAAGGAGAAGTAACTGACCTTTGAGCTGTTTGTTGCTGTCTCTGTGTATTTGCTGAACTGAACGAGATAGCAGAGCCTTTGTTGCTGCCAGCTGCACTTTTGAACTTGACCAATAACCAATAACGGACAACATCCTCATTCATCCCCGACTCTGTCTGCTTTGAGTGAAAGCATTTGGGAGATTTTTGTGTATCAGTGCTGCTGATGAGTGCATACAGAGCAAAGACTGATCAGAGGTTACTGATGACCATAATACAATCTCCCTGTTCTGGCATTCAATCTGTCTCACTCATGCATGAATACACACACACGCTCAAGTGTAATCCTTAATCAAACATAATCCTAGTCCAGAGGCCCACAGATTGGATCTTAGGTCTGTTAATGAGAATCGTGTTGAACGTGTTGCTGCTGGCATGTTCAGAGCATGTTTCTAACATGTTTGGAGTTGCTGCCTTTCAGCAATGTGATTCATGAGACTAGGACTGAATGTTTTATCTTTTTTTTTTCTTTTTATCGCACATCAAATCACAAGCAATATCTGTCCGAAAAATTGCAATTAGATATTTTCTCAAATTAATTGATCATCCCTACGTGAGACTTTCAAGTGGCATGACAAAAGACAGCCTATAGCCTATATCTCAAGCTACTCTTTATTCTTTGCCTGGCACGTGATTGCTGTTCAGATTGGCTATTGTTAGCACCGTCCAAGAGGAGCCACAACTGACAAATCTACTCATTCTGCCTTTAAGTACTGAGACACTGACCTAAGAGTGGCTGTTTTTCACTGTAGTGGATTTCACATTGGAAGATAATATGACATTATTAATTCACAACTGTTCCCTTGAGCATTGTCAGCTTTGATCACAAGTCTTTATTCATCTCCACGCTGTGGCAATTACACCAATAGAACAAATCCAGACCAATTTTTGCCTACCCAAATTACAAACCTAGATTTCAAACTTAGTCAAAATTTGCATAAAACAGAATAATACAAAAAAACATATGATGACAGATTTACTCTTTTACATCTACAGAAGATCAGAGCTCTTAAATCTGTCTGAACACCATCATATTTTCAGGTCACTTCAAGGAAAAAAAGAAGCTATTATAACACTCGCTGAAGCCGTAGTCAATGGTCAACCCACTGCTAAAAAGCATATGTTTTATAGACCAGGTACTGCATTATATTCTGGATCTTGCAATATAAACAGTATGACACGTTGTAGGCATCAAAGCAGGCTGTGTGATGTGGAAGGCTTGTGCAGAGTGACAGAATGACACTGAAGTTCAATGCTATCAACTGGTGGCAAGTGGTACGTAAGTATATGACACGGATCACTGGAGAAGGCAAACAATTTCACACATACACGAGAGTACACTTGTCCTGTACACACACACACACACACACACACACATAAAACAACACACTGATGTACACATGTGCGCACACAACTACACAATAGGAAGTCTGGATGCTGACAGAAGAGTAGTAATTAGGACTGTGTGCTGTGGATATTCTTGGTACAATACTGATCAGTGTCATCCATTTGTGTGTGTGCATGTGTGTGTGTGTGTGTGTGTGAGAGAGAGAGAGGGAGAGAGAGAGAGAGAAAGTCTGTTGCTGCTGCTGCCACTGCTGCAGCCCACAGTTTCCATGGCAACGTTGGTCTCTATGGTAACTTCTGGTTGGCACCCACAGAGAAAGAGCGAGAGATGAGGGTAAGAAAGAGAGGAGGTGAAGAAGTGAGGGATGAGGAAGAGTGGCAGAAAGGTCGAGCGACAGCAAGAATCGGGAGAGAAGGAGTGAGAAGAAGAAGAAGAAAGAGTTTAAGTAAAGACCTCCTGACTTGACTCCTGCCACACATGGGCTGGTGGTCAGCCTCAGTTAGGGAGGAGGTAGTTGCTCGTTCAGATCCTATAGTGTCATGTTTTTGAGAGATTTTGAGCAGAATCACTCAAGTCAACAGTAAAGCCATCTTATTTACACCCCTTCCTCTGTTCATAATAGCCCCCTATTGCACAGGAAAGTTGTAATCTCTTTGGGTAACCTTGGAGTTTGTTAAAAATCTGTGGCGTTGTCTGGCTCTTCGTTTTTCTTGCTGTGTCTGACTTATTTTTTGTCACGTTTCCAGATCTAGCAATTATCTTGGTGAATACAACCTATTTATCACAAAAAGAAAGAATAGCAAACGGTACAAAAATAAGTTGTGTGTGCGTGTGTGTGTGTGTTTTCTGAATTCATTTGTGTAGCTAGCTACTGTACTTAATTTGTGTTTCCTTCTCCTTCACCACAGTTGCATCATTAGCCTAGACATACACTAGCAATGTGCACAACTCTACACCCTTGTGCTTAGTCTCACTGTGGTTGCTTCATCTGAATAAATCATTACCGGATGTTACTGTACAGTCTTGCAGAAATGTTTCGTGTCTAAGCAGAACAAAGTCATGAGTTCAGATTTGCAGCGTTACCAGAGCTGGATTTTGGTATTTCATTTTAAGATGAAATGAAAATGAATTCTGTTACACAGCGTTTTTTTTTTTGTTTGTTTGTTTGTTTTTATCAGACCTTTTGCTGACCGCAAATATATGCACGCAGACATGTAGAATAAGCAGGAACTTGCTGCTCTTTGTTCTCTGGGTTCACTAATTGGTATATTCTTTGTTCAAGGTGTTTCTTTGGACACACACATGCATATACACATGCTAGACTATGGTGTGTTTGTGGGTTTGTCTCGAAAATAGCTTAATGGCTAATCCTGTCTTACAGCACACACAAATGCACAGAAGGTCATGGCAAATGGAAACATTGTCCACTGCGTGGTAGAATGTCGATACTGTAATCTGATTGGCCTGGTTGATGGATAGGCGGTTTGGTTGACCTATCACAGATAACTGAATTATTGCTCCCACATACTCACCTTTCTGTCATTCTGTCTGCCTTCCTCTTCCCTCTCTGACTCTGTCTCTTTAGTCTCTCCCTCTCTCTCTCTCTCTCATCCATCCTCCTCTTCTCTCTCAGTCTCTCATCTTTTCCCTCTCATTTCTTTCCAGTGGCTAACCAGATTAGTCGTGCCCCTTATGGATTTTTACCCTTTATGAGTCTGTATGAACGGAAGGGAAAGAAGCAAGGCAGTGTGTCTGTGCGTATTTGTGTGTGTGTGTGTCAGGCTGAGCTGTTCCTACCAGATGTTTTTCTTTGTTTTATTCTTCTGAGCGCCACACTGTCTGCCTGTCACCGGCAGATACACAGCCAGGTCGTGTGTGTCTGTGTGTGTGTCTCTGTGTGCGTTTTGAGAAAGAGAGAGTGATGAAGAGCTTTTGTGTATTTGAGAAGGGGGATGTGTGTGTGTGTGTGTGTGTGTGTGTGTGTGTGTATGTGTGTATGTGTCTTTAATTAATTACTTCCACAAAGACTACTAATGCTCACTGTGTGGTGGACAGTCTGTGGTATGAATGATGAATATTAAAAATAGAAGAAATCAATTCTCCATCCACCCTCTGAAACTTCTGCACGCACACGCACACACACACAGAGTGAAAAAGAAGACAGGTGTTTAATGTGAAAATCTTCATCTTGATCTTTAAGCTCGATTCTTGTGTGCCAATAAAGCACACTGGATGGATGAGAGGAGGTTAGAGAGAGACAGAGATGAGAAACAAAACAAGTTTAAGACAGCTCTCTGAGCGGCACATTCAGGTGCAGAATCCCTGGCCTAAAAATCAACTCGCCTTTCAAGTTGTCTGTCTTTCAAAATGTGCAAATCCTATTTATTACAATTCATGTCATTCCCTCCACTGTCAAGCTTCTTGAGCGTTTCTAAGTGTGGGAAAAACACTTCCCAATCGCAGTTTGTATGATAATCATATCATCAAAAACACAAAATCAAAGCATGTTTCTTTTATCAATATGCAAAAATTGGGATGTGGTGTCAGCTGCAGAGAATACAGAACTCTGAAAATTCAACATGAAGAAACACCTTTTTAGCATTTATCAACGTGACAGTGAAACCACATCTGTCGTGTCCAAACTACATGCATGACTGATTCCCATGATATGTGTGTCTGTGAGTAGCCTAACAGTAGTTTGACTGAGTCTGTCTTCATGCTGAGGAAGTTATTTGTTTACCCGGACCCACTTTAAGCTCCAGACACACCAAACTGACATCAAGGAGCTAGCAACGACAGAGACGACTGTTGCATTGCCTCACGTCGCCTGTGCCTGGGACAAAAAGTTGCACTTTTGGCTCTCATATGCTTATTTGTCTCACGGGCCGAATGTAACCTAACTAGCTTTGGAGGTTTTTATTCACCCTTAAAATAATGGTTATAGAAAAGCATAAATATGCCTGAATAGGGTCATTATAGCGTACAGTAGTGCATTAGTGGTGCATCTGCTATGGTAACTTCATTTTGTGGAGATTATATGCTTTATCAGCTTTTGAAGTTATTTTTGTAAACTTGGACACATACAAAGCGCTGTGCAGCCTCAGGTTCAGATGATTCTTCCCAGGGGTGGGACTGGGAGCCTGGGGGGAACCTGGTCGGCCTTCTGTTCCAAACCTCTGGCCCTCTGTGATTGTACGTCCATGGGAAAACAGGAGGTCTAGCAGGAACTGAGACGGATGGATGGATTGATGGAAGGAGTTGAATATATTTTTAGATTTAAAAAATGTACCTCAGAGGGACCAAGAGAGAAAACAGATAATATTTCTGAATATAAAATATTTTCTGTGTTGTTTACGCAGGAGCTTAATAGTTTTGCACCAGTGCCTTGATCTTATTTCAGTTATAGACTTGAGAAAAAAAATATAAAGCAGATCTGACTGATGATTAGCTTGACGATGAATAGTTTGGAAGTCTCTCTCTCTCTCTTTCTCTTTCTCTCTCTCTCTCTCTCTGAAGGCCATTTCAGGACATTTCCCAGGACCCTCTCTGGCAGAGGTCATAACGATGACAACAATCTCTAAGGACCTCTGTAGTAGAAGAGTTGTGTGTACAATATGTGTGTGTGCATGGGTGTATACACACACGCATTCCTCTCTTCAGACAGGGGACTCTTACGACAGGAAGAGAGTCACTTTGATTAAATAATCAAAATGCTTTGATTGTGTAGACAAATACGTTCACACATAAATAATCAAACACATGCACATGCGTGCACACACACACAAATACACACATGCACACACTATAAGCCACATAAACAGGAACAGAACATGTTGTTCTGGCTCGTAAAGGAGTAAGGAGCCAGCGCTGTTGGTACTCAACAAGTCACACTCAGGGTGTGTAATGTGTTTATATCTTAGTGCTTTGGTATTGCTCTAATTAGCTGACCGTTAAAAGGAAAACAGAGAACTACTGCAAACAGTTTTGAATGGATGTTTGGTCTTCTCTCATTCAGTTGATGTCTCCCAATATATGGTGGCCTGGTCATAGTATTTATTTATGTGTACTCACTCAGCTTCCTATGAACTTTACCACCAACTGCGTTGCCATAACCTCCTCTCTCTTCCACCTACTTTATTTTTATCTCTCTCTAATGCTTGTTCTCTGTTGTATCGAGTCGTACATTCCTGCAGTGGAGCTGCTCAGGCAAATAAATGGACCTGTCTTGTTTGTGTGTCTCTTCAGGAGCGTGTGGAGTATCTGTTCCTCATCATTTTCACAGTGGAGGCATTCCTGAAGGTAATAGCCTACGGCCTGCTTTTCCATCCCAACGCCTACCTGAGGAACGGCTGGAATCTGCTGGACTTCATCATCGTAGTCGTAGGGTGAGTGGATAGAAGCAATTTTTAATGGTCCTACATTATTCGAAGTGAATCTGTGTATGTAGTTTGATAGGTGGTATGACAAAGATAGCAAGTCCTGTATAATTGTAATTCACTATCTCTTCCCAGGGTTTTTTTTAAAAGCACTACCTGACACATTTTTAAACATCAGCACATCATTGCCACATTAATCATAGTACCTTGGTATAATTACTGTCAACAAATGAAACTACAGCCAAGACAATTGGCAGACTTCGTCTAATGCCAGAGGTGCTTGTAGTGCTTGTGTCTTTCAAAATTAGGATCACATTTCCCATTAACACCTTTGTTTTCCATTGCAAGGACAATGAAGCTACTGTGCTTCCAATTTTTTCTCTCAACCATCTTGTACCTTCACTAGTGTTTCAACAGCTCTGCAAAATCCATTCAGCTGATACGTGATGTGAATTCTGGGGAAAGATGTGGTCTTGTTTGCCTACAGGAATAGATATTAAAATACAATATAATACACAACAGCTTTTACAAGTTTTGTCATAAAACAATTTTCCTTCTCAGTGAATCCGTATTAAAGCCGCAGTAAACTTTGGCCTACAGTGTATTGGTGAAGCCTAAACTGATTAGCTTGTTAGATGCTGATAGCAAAGCTCTGCTCTGTTTTTCTTTATCTGCAACTCAGCAATGTAGCCCATCTGCTAAACCCTCTGTGCCTGTGTGTATGTGCATGTGTATGTGTGCATGCCCTGCCTGCCAGCTGTGCTTTGTGTACAGTGTTGTGTAGAGGGTAATGGCACAAAAGCCAGTGGACCTGACAGTTACATTAATGCCATAAAAATGGTCTAATTGACCATGTGTGTGTGTGTGCAAAAGAGAGAGGGTGAGAGACAGCAAGAAAGCAACCTTCAGCCTGAAGGCACGCTCTGAATACACCAACACACACACACACACACATACGCACTCGGCGACTCTTGTTAATCGCCAGTCAAGTGTTCACTCACATTAGCCATCACTAACTGAACATGGTTGGCTTCACCTCATAGACACACACACAAACACACACACACACACACACCCCGTCAGCTGGCATCATGGTGCCAGTGCCCCTGGCATAAACACAACCTTTACCACTCTTACGCTGTTATCTACCCTCTCTGTCTGCCTCTGCTTCTCTCTCTGTCTGTCTGTCTGTCTGTCTGTCTTCCTGTCTTTCTGCCTCTATTTGCCTTTTATTGTGGTGCAACATTTTATTTAATTGTGCAATAATACAGTTTTCATTCAAAGAAATTGTTCTTTTACCTTGCAACCCTGCCACAGGGAGGTCAGAAGGTCCAATACAAGCTTGCAGCTCCGGAAATGGGAAAGTTCATTGTCTTGCTCAGGGACACTTTATGAATGTTGAAGCTTGCTGTTTTATGAGATTAAATCCTGGAAAAGAGTTTAAAATTTTGACTTGGTCGCATAAAAGCTTAGGCGTGAGGTCTCTGTAGATAGAGCTGATATCCAGTGAAAAACAATGTGAAGGCGTGATGGAAACTGTACCAGAAAAATTGCTATGAGAACACTGTCTCAAAGGGTCTCGAATGATATTTGAGGTTTTCTGACAAGTGACCTTATGCACTATTCTTTCTACAAATATTGTCCTATCGGTATATCAGCAATAGGAATCATAAAAGTGATCTGAATCCATGATTACAATCTGTTCCCTAACCTTGATCAGGCAGTTTTACTTGCCCAGGACTAATCATTCCTTAGCTTTAGCTGATTAGGAAACACTATAAGAGGTTTCTGGAAAGCTTCAATTTCTCATCTTGGTTGGTCGGTGGGCTCTGACTTAAACTTATTTAGTCATTTAGATAGGAGAATTTGTCATGGAAATGACAGAAGAGAAAAAAAATCTAAAAGAATCCATTAGCAAAGTCTTGTAACACACACACACACACACACACTCCCACCCGTTTGCACACTCAAGACACACAGCTTCAGGAAATGTTCAGCTGTGGCAGCACTGTATCTCTGTGTGTGCATGCATGAGTGGTTGTTTTTGTGCCTCTGTGTGCCTGACTGCCAGCCTGCCTGTGCCTCTGTGTAAGTGTGTGTGTATGTGTGCATGTGCGTGTGTGTGTGTGTGTGTGTGTGCGTGTGCGTGTGCGTGTGCGTGTGTGTGTGTGTGTGTATAGATGAGAAGTGACAGAATTCGCTCCCTCTGGAATGTTCACCATATGGGTGAAAGAGCTTGTACCTGGTGCTGAGCTGCCTCAGAGGCACACATTCACTCTCACACACTTATACACACACACACACATACACACACACACACACGCACACACAGATGTTAGAGCCTGGTCTCTTGCTGACATGTACCTAAGAGTTTATTAGTGAAGGCTCACTGAGCTAACAGGCCGTGTGCACGCGTGTGTGTGTACTTTATGAATAATAATAATATTATATAGTCTCTTCTTCTTCACCTTTCTGTCCCCTTTCCATCACTTTTCTTTACCCTCACATATATCATTCTCCTGCTCTTACATTTGCTAGTTCCACTCCTCTCCCCTCATTTTTTTCCCCACCCTGTAACTCTAATTTCTAAGTATTGAATAGTACAAATAATGGTAGGATCATCACCAAAAAAGAGAGACTAAAACCTTCAGGCTAAGTTTTGGATATTTGAGTATATTTTAGCTGACTAACCGATTAATTAATTGACAATTATTAATTGACAAAAACAATAATTGATAATTTAAAGTCATTTATCAAGAAGAACTATCCAAATTTCACAGGTTTGAGCCTTTTAAATGTAAAGATTCGTGTGCTGCATTTATGTGTTTTATGTCATTGTATATTGAATATCATTAGGCTTTGAACTTTGGCAATTTAAAGACATCATCTGAGGATATTTTCACTGCAGTTGCACTATTTGAGGAGTGCTGTGGTGTTTTGACTACCATAAGACCACACAACTTCTGTTATCTTTATGAATGTGTGAATGTGCACAGCTCCTGATGCTCTCAAGTCATTATGTGGTGCTACACCCAAACACTCTAATTATCATTTAACACCCCACCACGGTAAAACATGCTCGGTGAAATGCTGATGGTGCAAAACTGTGGATCCTCAACATGCTTTTCATACTCTGTTTCAAAGGCGAACTTCCCACAGAGAGAGAGAGAGAGAGAGAGAGAGAGAGAGAGAGCAAATCAAATTGAGAGGGAGGTAGTGTGAAAAAGAGGCAGAGAGGGAGAGAGGGCGATATGTTTTGAGAGGTCTTTCAAGTGGCCATTTCATCTGTGCTAATTGATAATTCTCCATGACTAACGCGCCGCTGACTGGCCTTTGAGCCGCGCTAGCTGGAAAATGGTATTGTGTGGTGATTTCTAAAGGATCTCGGAGACACAGAGAGGAGAGGGAGAGTGATAAGCACAGCTGGACGTACATACATTCAAGCTTGTGAGCCACTCACATCCAAAGTGATGTCTGCAAATCATTTCATAGGGGATAATAACCAAGAAAAGGCAACAATATAATATTATTCCTATTATTGAAGACTGTATTTGCATAATTACGTATTTGTAGATATTTTATCTATTCACTGTGAAATATATGTCAAAACCATGTGGACACCTAAAAGCTATATGGATATGTGATTGTTGTATATCTCGCTCCTGAAACAAGAATTTTCTGCCTAATTTTAACCTTTATAATAATGTTTTTCAGAAAATATTACTGTGTGTAGTAGCATAGCATGTAGAGTTTCACAAATGTATGTGGGCAGATGTGTACACATACTTTTGGCCATGCGATGTCCATAAGTTTAAGCTCTTTTCTAAAAAGAATGAATGTTTTAAATATTTTCATACATAAAAGCATCAACCAGCAACAGCTTAAAAATCCATTTAGCCAGTTTTTGACTGTTTATTATTTTTGTTTTTCAATGCACTTTATGTTATATGTGATATTGTACGAATTATAACAGAGTTACAGGAATGGTTGTCTGACATTACATGGCATTAAATGTGTGCTATAATCTGAGCACACATTTCCGAGACACCTCCCCTCGCTGCAGAAATGCACAGTGTTCTCTTGAGCTGGCTGTCGAATCATTAAAGCTGAGTGTCTCACATTTCCTTATCTGTGAAAGAGAGATGGGAACAGATGAAACCCTTTCTATTGTTGTGGTGGAGAGCTAACTAATCAAGATGTTATATTTTCTATGACTGAGGTTTCTCCAAGAAACACATTTGATTGTGAAACAGCGTAAATATCCTCCTCGTCCCATTTGCTGTTAAAATTTTGGTCCCAAACTTGATTGATTTCTAAATATATGTCTTATAGATTATGATAAAGATGTCTCAGTTTAGTGTTGGCAATAGTGACAACAGATGAAATGAAAAATAAGGCTATAATGACAACATCTGAAGATATTCATCACTCACTGTTATATCTCTGTATGTCTGTCTCTTTATTGTTTTCCTTTTTCTCAGATATTCTGTAGCATGTGGAAATGGGATGTCAACCTGGTGATGATGGTTACTGAAGTCATTATTTTCTGTCTTGCAGGTTATTCAGTGCGATCTTGGAGCAGGCCACCAAGGGGGACGGTGCCACTCCTATCGGAGGGAAGGCAGCGGGCTTTGATGTCAAGGCTCTGAGGGCATTCAGAGTACTCAGACCCCTCAGACTGGTCTCTGGAGTACCCAGTAAGTACTGAGAGCAGTGGAATGAAGGAAGAAAGTAAGAAAGAAAGAAACAAAGAAAGAAAGAAACAGCGCTCTGAGGATCAGGTGTGAATGGTGATTGGGTGAGGTGGGGGAGAAATGAACCACAGATTGGAGCTGATATTGCTGCTTGATGCCACACATACACACACACACACACTCAGCCTCACATAAACACACACACAAACACATGCTCACAGACATGTACTTGAGTCCTTGTCAGATACTCAGACAACACAAGCAGTAGATGAGTTGTATGTCAGCCTGTCTGTGTGCAGAAATCAATAATCCATCGGCCCAGAAGACAGGAAGGGATCGGGTAACATAGATGATGGTTGTGCAAGTGCGTGCACCTGTGTGTGTGTGTGTGTGTGTGTGTGTGTGTGTGTGGGTGTGTGCGTGTGTGACAGCTCTTGTGATCACAATAGCAGGCAAATGCACAGGCTGCCAGTGCACATCCCACACTCTTGTCATTTGGTTTAAAAAACATCAGTGCTGCAGTGCACAATATTTAGACTGAACCCTGTCCAGCATCGTTGTACTGTGTATTGAACTGGTATCATGGCAACTGATCAGTAGCATGTTTGCTGATCAGCACTCTGACTGACAGACTTGTCTTTTGAAAGGCTTCTGGTTCCATTGCTGCTTATGTGGTTTTGCCTAAAGGGTATATGTTCCAGATGCACTATACCACTTTTTCACAACTGATAGGAGAAACAATCCAGGTTTTCCTCAGTCACCTGATGAGGAATGATGCCACCTGCTGTGGTTGTACACTTGCATTTACTTCACAAATTTCAATGTGAATAATTGCAAAACAGCCTTCGCTCAGATGCAAACTGATAATTAAAGTGTGATCATTATTTTAGCTGGATGATATACACAGTAATTCTTTATTTATAGAAGAATGTAGGCCTTCATTTACCTTAATGGGAAGGTGTAATAGGTATAATAGGTATAACAGCATGCAGCATTCACAATTTGAAGTTACTGAAGTTTTGCAGAAAGTCAGTGGTTGCAGCTGCATGTGAAAAAACATAATTCTTAATTCTTAATTTAAAAACAGTCAAGCTGAACTTCTTTACACAGTGTGAAATGATTTGATAAGATGTCTATTTATATGGCTCAAAGCATATGTATTCTTAATTCATTTTTTTGACAATTTCATTAGGTAAATAAACATAAATTTTTTTTAATCCCGCAAAGACAAACATTTACATTTTACTGTCTTTCATACTAATAGGCCAACAGGTGCATTCCTGTAGTTTTTGTGGCTTATTAGCATGCAATATTCTTGGCTTTTGTCCATCAAAGCATTCAATAAAGTAACTACAAAGTTTGGTCTGTTTTGAATTTTGCTTTGGATTTTTTGTGAGACACTTATTGAAGCCTCTCTAAGTGGATGATCACATGCAAAGATTGTTAAAGCTTCGGGACAAATACCAAAGCCAGTTTGAGTACTCAAATGATATGCTGGCTATATGATGTAATACACACGCTTTCCTAATGCACTTCACAGTATGCTTTCAGCAGTATTTAAACTTACTGTTTCAGTTTTCTCCTTTAATTTAGTGTTTATCTCTTCTTAGCAGTTCCTCTGTGTGTGTTCTGCAGGTTTACAGGTAGTGTTGAACTCCATAATCAAAGCCATGGTCCCTTTGCTCCACATCGCCCTGCTGGTCCTTTTCGTCATCATTATCTATGCCATCATCGGCCTGGAGCTCTTCATGGGCAAGATGCACAAGACCTGCGTTTCCGAGCAACTATGTATGCACACTCACACACATCCACACGCACATACATGCGCATACACACAGGGAGACAGATAGAGTGAATATCTGGACTGTTGTGCAGTGATTCAGAGATGCAAATACAAACATGCATGATCAAACACATACACTCACATGCTGCACTTCAGTACTCAGATCACTTTTGAAGCAAGTATTCAACTGTTTGTGAACACACGCTTCAGTAGGCATATATTCACACACACACACAAAGGCAGGTGATTACTGCTCTACACAAACCTTTTCAACTGAAATACTCCCCCCCCCCCCCCACACACACACACACACACTTCTGTTTGTAAAGTAATGAGTCTGACTGGTGTGAATATAAATCTTTGACTGCAGAAAGACAGCAGCCAACAAAGCAGATAGAGAAAAGCCCTGAATAGTTTAAATGATAGCCTTCATTAATTATTAAACCATCATTTATGTTTCTGAGTCTGAATGATCTGGGCAATAACTGAAACAGCAGCAGCTATAAATGACTGAAACAATTTTCAGTAAAGGCCCTTAGGTATAAATGGACTCGAGTGTTGTTATGGTGATGTTATAGGTCCCATGAGGCACATTAGCTTTGCACTGGGTAAGTGCTGGTGGAATGCTCTCTGTTATCCTATACATCACCCTGGAGAGCTTGTTTTGTATAATTAGCACAGCACTTTTTCCACATTGATTGTTTATAGCTGCTCCCTTTGGTTTTAGTTTAACATGCCCTTTTCACCTTCTTTTAGATGTTGATTTTTGTCTATTATTTTGAGCTGTAGATCAATTTTAGTTATGAAGTTGGACTCATTTTTAAATGAATCTAGTATGAATCCAGTGTGTTGTGCTCTGTTAACATGACCAGGCATTCTGGATTTGTTACAGCTCTGATTCACACTTCTGACTGCCCTCTTTTCATAGCAATAGAGTTTAATGTTTGTTACTGATGGAAAAAAATATGATCTCTTAGAAAAAGTTGAAATAATAAAAAGTGCATCTGCGGGATTGTTTAATTATCCCCGAGACCTGAGTGTTTCTGTATCGTGAAGAACTGAGGATATTGTTAAAAGAAAACTTTTAAATAAGGACTTCTAAATAAGAATCAGTTATGTTCGGGTCAAAAAGAATCTCTCTCATCATCTGTCTCTTTTGTCACAGCCATCATTGCGGATGAAAAGCCGGCACCTTGTGCACCTGACGGAGCTTATGGCCGACACTGTACACGTAATGGAACGATTTGCAAAATGGGATGGGAGGGCCCTAACGACGGCATCACCAACTTTGACAACTTTGCCTTCGCCATGTTGACGGTGTTCCAGTGTATAACCATGGAGGGCTGGACGGATGTGCTTTACTGGGTGAGCCGGACACCACAACTGTGTCTTTAAGTGTGTGCGCGTGTGTGTGTGGAGTGCGCGCAAAACTGCTTGGTGTGTGTGTAGCCACTGTACGGTATCAGTAACATCATTGCTACATGAATGCTTTTGAGAAAAGAATATAAAGCAGCTGTAACCACACACGCCTCACGCAGAAACGCACAGATTGTGTTCCGTGTGTCTTCAGGCTAAATCGATACACACAATACACTGTGTAATTGAAGGCGCCGAGTCATTTGGAACGTGCATAGAATCCTGAAGCCTCATTCAAGTGTCAAGAAAAGTGTCTGTCTCACCATCGCACAGCAATCCCGTCGTACATACGTGTACCAGTTTCATAAGCGTGGAGATAAGCATCCATTTGTCTGCAGTTTACATCCCCAATTTGCATTTATGACACTGTTTATTTTTCCAAAATCCTCCAAGACTTTTTTTTGTCCATCTTCATGAAAAAGTAATATGTCCACAATTTGGTAAAGAATTATGAAGATTTTGGAAATACCTTCAAAACAGATAACTGGCAAATAACATGTTATGTTTTTCTAAGATCTTGAGTGGTTTAAGTTTCAAAGAAACAGACTTGGAGACCAGTGACTAAAATATAATGATAAAACATGAGAGGCACAAACTGCCGGAGTACTTAATTAAAGAATCACTGTGGTGAATCACTGGATTAATAAGTGTTTTAATGACTTAAAAAAAGTAATGAAATTAACAGTTAAACTGGCGTGCAGTATGGGTCAGTCTTGCATGTGTTAGTGTGGGATCTTACTGGACATACAAGCAGGTGTGTTTGTGTGTGTGTGTGTGTGTGTGTGTTTGTGTCTGAGTGCATGAACTGTATACACATGAAGCAGAGAGCTTACTAGCTCCACACCCCTCCTGCATCTACCTTGTCTGCTACATCCTCCTACACACACATACACACACACACGTCCGTTAAATCATATAATAAAATCCTTCCATTTAGTTCGGGTGTTGATGCATTTCCGTAGTTTTCATTGTCTTACATTTTCAAGAATATAGATTAATGAGATCCAAGATCGAATAGAACCTTCTCTCCTCTCCTCTGTTTCTCTCTGTCCAGCAGCCTCCCTGTTAAAGTGAACTGGAAATATTGAATATTGAGCTTTACTCTTAATTTTTTTTTCATAATGTTATCTTTTAAAGCTGCTCAACTGAATTTACGTGCAGACTAATAACCCGACATCCCTGTTTGATTTAATCCTGGATACTAAATTGCTCAGACGTCACCTTGGCTGCGTCGTCTCCCATTTACATCATCCCTAATGACAATCTGTCTGTGTTCAGGCAATCCCTAATATAATATCCAGATGAGTGTGGCATATTTCCCTGCAGCTAAATATCCCGAAACACATGCCTGTCTCACATGCTTTAAATCCTCTAGAACAGAATGTAATTGGTTTACACAAGAACACTTGTGGAGTCACTGCATCTAAATGTGTTTCCTGTAAAAAAGCCTGTCCTCCTTTCCAAGAAAAGAAGACACACTTTGCATAAGAACCAAGGTTTGTCATTTAGTGTTATTATCTTGTGTTGTGTAGTGTGTCCTAATCTATGCGTCGTCAAGCACCTGCTCAGACAGACAAAAGGGTTTACACACACATGCATACAATACTGCCACTGCTGCTGCTTCGCCAGGTCTTTCTACTGCTCTTTCTAACATGTGCTGCTCTGCTCTTGTTTCCTGACCCTCTGCTTTTCTCTCTTCTTTTTCCTTCCCTCTCTAACACTTTCTTTCTGTTCTTGACCTTTGCCTCCATTCTCTTCTTCGTTCTCTGTCAATTTCCTCAAAAACCTCTTCCCAAACCCTTTTTCTGCCACTTTTCTTCTTCCTTCCCCAATGTTCTAATCCCTCTCCACCTCCCTTATCTCTCCTCTCTTTTTAATCCCCCCCCCCCCCCCTTCTCTCTGTATCCCACTCTCCTCTTTCTCTTTTCTCTCTCAGATGCAGGATGCTATGGGCTATGAGCTGCCATGGGTCTATTTTGTCTCTCTCGTCATCTTCGGCTCCTTTTTCGTTCTCAATCTCGTTCTGGGGGTGTTGAGCGGGTAAGAGGTTGCGATGTTGTCATGTGTGTACGCGTGTGCGTGCGTGCGTGTGTGTTTTTGATTGTGCTCTACAGTACATAGTATTTTAGATGTGATAAATGGCCATGCAACAAGACTCCATGGATCAGACATGTAAAGTGCAACTTTTTTTAAGGATCCATTGAACCTTTGGATGGTGGAATCTAATGGAAATAATCCATGGCTGACCACAATAAAAACTACAAGACTGCATTATTATTTTTATCAGTGCTACTATCATGCGATTTCACTTTTAATTTCAGTATCTGTCTAAATAAAGAATTTTGTAAATAAGTTTACTTATTTACAGAGGTGAATGAAAAAGACGGTCAAGAAAGATTTTCAAATATGGATAAATTGACAAATATACTCAGTTAGCATCAACATGCAGATTGTCCTTGTTAGGTCAAGTGGTACAGAGAAGAAGTTAAACGCAAATAAGAGGATGAGGAAAACAGCAGTCCCACAGTGGCAGACCAACTCGTCTTGTACAGTTCATAGGCTTCTGCAGTCGAAGAAAGACAAACTGACGAGCACCGAACTGAGCGAAATCTCCTGCTCTGTCCCTCTTCCTCTCTCTCTCTCTCTCGCTCTCCTTTCTGTTCCACTCAATTAATTACATACACAGCAGCTTTAGCTTTTTTTTTTTTGTCTTTCGCGAATTACTTTTCGATCAGACCAGTTTTGAGAGACCATTTTATTTCTTAAAACACCCGACTGTATTTAGACATCAGTGTTGTGTGTATACTCATTAGTTTACATACGTGTATGTCTCATTTCCACAGAAACAGGCATCTGCTTACATTGTTTGTGTATGTACTTACTGCATGTGTATATTTGTTTAGAGGCATGTGACCTGTCCCTGTGTATGTTTTGCTTCTATAAATGCTGTCCCAGCAGGCAAGCTGGGTGCCTTTTTACCCCACTCTGCCAAGTCACGCTGCTTTAGTACAAGCACCACCCGGCCTGTAGGGAGACACTGTGGTATTAATAATTCACCCCTCAGGTCAGCCATGGAGGTGGAGGGCTAAAAAAACAGAGTGGAGTCTCGAGGAGATGTGGCATTAAAGATGGAAATTATGGGATGGAAGGCTGCACCGACTAGGGAACATCATTTTTTAAGCGTGCATACAAAAACATTAGAGTTGCAAGATATTAATAAGCATAACAATAAGAATAATGACAATAATTGTCTAAATAATAGTCATAATAGTGACAATAATCAGTTAGATCTCAAAATTACATCCAAAATTAAAGCAGTAAAATATACATATAGTGATTAAAAGATAGGCTAAACAGTTCATGGCTTTTTCCATTATTTAAGTGAATTCATTTTAAAAGAGTAAAGAAACTGAGAATAATTTGTCATGAAGACAGTAATGATGTCCGATCCATGGGAGTCTCGTTGCACAGTCCATTGAAGTGTCTAACTAAAATGCTTTCTCTCCACAGCGATTAAGCCTGAAATGAGCAGGTTTGAGCGGAACTAAAGTGAATCTAACTGGTTTTAAACGTTTAACCTTTTGTTTTCACACACACTACATGCCCTCAGTTTCTTCACACTAACTGTTAGCTCAAAGAGATGGTTGTCTTGTTGACCATGTTGGTTCTAAATCAACCATTGCGCCCTTGCACCCTTTCAAATCCATGTTAAATACAGTTGCCATGTGGCCCACTAACTGATACTACAAGTGCACCATAATGCCCAGCAGGGATCCTGCAGAAGCAAATGGTTCCATCTGCTGGGAACTTTGACTAAGGATCTAACTCCCTCCCTCTTCCCCTCTTCCCTCCCTTCCCTCCTGACATTCCTTACTGCTCCTTCCTGACCTTTGTCCCTGTCCTCTCACTCAATATCCTGGCTACATGCCTTCCTTCTCCTCCTCCATCTGTCCTCTCTTCTATTCTCCTTGGTCCCACTCCCCCGTGCCTTCATCTCTCTACCCAGGTGAATGATGCAGTAGGGTACACGTGGCCCTGGGTGTATTTTGTCACCTTAATCATCATCGGATCCTTCTTTGTACTAAACTTGGTTCTGGGGGTATTGAGCGGGTAAGGTTGAGGTTAAAGGTCACTTGAGACCAACTAACTAACTAACTTCTCTCTCTCTGGCCTTCATGCCTCCATGCTGTTGTTCTTTGCTGTTTGTTTTTGCTGAGGGGAACTCTTTACTTCTGTCTACTTCCTGCTTCTGACTGTACGCTGTGTTTTAAACTTAAGTTAAGTACTGCCCAAAGCATGTAGAGGAATGTGTTGTAGTAAAACTGGTTCTTATTGCAGAAGCGCAGTATATACCAACACATGTGGCACAAGTAAAAGTGCAGTCAGATTCTGCTATTGCATCTTGGCAATAGCAGAAAGGTCTTGCTCTCTCTCTCCAACTCTAAAGTATTACTTTTATAGAATAGCATTATTAGGATCATAAAATGCTCAGCTCTGCTGGGATGGCACAAAACACTGTCATCTCAATTTAAAATAAAGAGAAACACAGCAGTTCAAATTCAGGCTCCCAGTGGACACAGCCTGCTATTACGCCAAATCAAAGTTGTGTTTGTAGAACGCTGTAAGGATATTGACAAATATTTTTGCAGCCTGCTGCTTTAGCCTTTGGGAATAAATTAAACAAAGTTCACCTTAACCTTGTCTTTATGCTTATGGTTATTGAACATCACCAGGTTAACGGCCACCCATTAATATGCACATAAAAAATAATTACTAGAATCGTTACCCTTGCAATAAAATATATTTCGAATAAGTTTTCTCACATGCTGTTAAGTGAGGAAATGGAACAGGTTTAGGGTCAGTGAAATGTCTCACCCGTGACTGACTGACCCCAATCTGACTGTTGATACCCACAGTGACAGGACAGCAGCATTGTGGGAAAAATAATAGAGGTCTATCTGGTCCAAACAGCTTGGGGGGTTTGGCTGTCTGACTCGTTGTCTGACTTCTGACTAATGATACTGTCAACACACTACGCAGCCTGACCTTTTACCAACTGCTTCCTGCATGGAGTGTGTGTGGGTCTCAGATTGGCATAATAACTAATGGTGAAAAGGGAAGAAGAAGTAGAAGAAGAAAAAGAGCGACAGACGTAGAGACAGAAACATCGGGTGTGACCGTGTTTGTCTGGATTTGATGTAATATGCAAATACAAAGAATGGAGAGAGAGAAAAGGGAACAAAAGGTGAGGTGGGAAAAGAGAATTCAGTGATGATTTAGGACAGAAAAAAATAGTCGATGAGAATGAGAGCGATGCCTCAAGTGTTTTGCGCTAACACGCACACATACGCATACACACAGTACACACACTGGCACACAACAGATCAATAGGATTGGGTCTCCTGCTAATGTTCTGACAAGCGAGACGTTAGCAGTTTGTCCTAATGCTCATTGATCTGTCTCGTGTGTGTGTCTGCTGTATGTAGGTGTGATCTGAGGTTCCATCATTCCTCTAAATTTCACTCAGAACACACTCTCTGTCTCACACACACACACACACACACACACATTCTAATCATGTTTCAGACTATAGACTGTAAAAATCAATCAAAATGGCACATGAGAGTCTGTAGAGTTTCATTATGGATCCTGTTCTTGCTCTCCAGGGATGAGTGAACCTAAACGTTACACATGTTTAATTAAAATATCTTACCTGAAATTTGGGTAAGACAGAAACTTTTTTCCTGACTTCCATAGTGTGACTTCTATGTATGCAGCTAGCAAGGCTGTAGTGAACAAACCCAAGGTGATAAGCGAGAGTGCTGAGCAGCAGGGAGCTCTAATGACTGCACTGATATCCTTACTCAGGATATTCACAACGGGGACACATGGGTAAATTTTACTTGTTGGTGGACCTTCAAGCATGGGTTTGTAGTTCAGATGTCCCCAAGACACGTCTAATCCAAATGTCTTGTTTTTGTTCCACCTGTGGCTCCAGCCTGATTTTGACCCTCCCCAAGTGCAGCACTAAATCATATGTGGCTTAATTCTTTCTTTCATCCTAACACCTGGAAGTAATTTCACCAAGTTACATCAGAATATTTCAATATTTTACACTCTCCTAACACTGAAATTAAGTTGTCTTACATCTTCTTAAATTTTGTTCGATTGTGGGCATCACTCCACTGCCCCCCACAACAATCTTAAGACTCTTGAAAAAGCATGCATCATTCTGTGTTAATAAGTATAAAGTGGGTAGGGTGATTGAAAGAATGGGATGGCAGACAAAGGTGAGGAGCTTGGGGGAGGCCTTGGTGCGCAGCCACTTCTCCTCAAACTTGACAGGAGCAAGCTGAGATGGTACAGCTGGTGTGTGTGTGTGTGTGTGTGTGCGGGGGGGGGGGGGGGTGTCCTCCCTCTGGGGTTGTACCAAGCACACTGCAACTGGGGGGAGACCCTGCATTGGACTCAGAGCACACTGCAGTTCCTACAACTCCCAGCAGACCTCGGAGCACCTGGGGCCCTTTGCTCTGGGACAGTACAGATCAATGAAATTAAAATAAAAGTGAGAAAAGGCGGACCATTGGAGGCTGTTTGACACCGAGGGACTTTTAGAGGCTCTGCAGTTAGATTGCATTTCATTGGAGCTTTAATCCAAATGAATCACAAAAAGTGGGTCCATCATGACTAAATTGCTTTCATTATGCAATTATATTATGCACATTCCCACCAGCGCAGGCGTAATGACAGTTACCATATTTAATATCATAGAAACAGAAATACAGTGAGCTCTGTTGACCGCCTAAAAATACATCTAGATCAGTTGGATTGTTTAAGATGTGAAGCTGGAACCGACTGTATGTGCTGTCATCTGTATTTGCATATTAACACCTTTTCTCCTTGGCAGAGCTTTCCCTCTCTCCCCTTTAATTTTTTTCTCTTCAGCAGGTTTTCCCTCCTTCCTCTTCTGACATACTGCATTGCTGTTCTGTATTATCTCAGTAGCGCCAAGTGATTTGTTTTGCAGCACTGCAGTCTAGATTTTCAGATTTTTTTTCCCCTTCCGTCTGTTTCCGGTCCCTCTCTATCCCTCTGTCTATACCCCACACTGTCTACCCACCAACCCTCCATACTGCTCACCTCCTCTCAGAGAGTTTTCCAAGGAGAGGGAGAAGGCAAAGGCACGTGGTGACTTCCAGAAACTCAGAGAAAAACAGCAGCTGGAGGAGGACCTCAAGGTAGGCTCTTGTGTCTTGCTTGTTTAATTGAAGCTCCGTCTGAAAAGGGGCGTATCAGTCTTAACTTGTCATTTAGATTCTCTGTATATTTCTGTCAGGCTTTAAAAAGTGTGATTGAAATTCTTAAGTTCCCATTCTCCAATGGCTTAATGTGGCACAGTGTGTTAGAATAATTTGTCATTGTTAAATTAAGACATTCAAAGAAAGCCACAAGATGACCAGAGTTTGATAAGAATTAAGGCAACATTTTATCATGGTTAGTAGGCCTGCATCACATATTGAAAGTCCTTTACCACTAGTAAGGAGAAAGGCCAATATAATTTAAATTTAAGGCAGCAAACAGAAAACAGAGGAATTCCAAATTTTGTGTGTTTATGTGTGTGTGTGTGTGTGTGTGACTACAGGGCTATTTAGACTGGATCACTCAGGCTGAAGACATTGACCCAGAGAATGAAGAGGAGGGCATGGACGATGACAAACCCAGAAACCGTGAGTGTTACAGTATTACAGTGTGTGTGTGTGCGTGACACTAAAATGGTCTTTTTGTTTGCTACGATTTGCCTTCAGGATGACTGTGCATGTATACGTGATTTATGAATTGTAATGTGTTGGTGTTGTGCAGTTGAGATTTTCTGTACTTTGGATACTTACTTCTTAAGACTTAAGACTTCATGTGAGAAAGTCTGCTTGGAATGATGGTGTTTACATCTGAAAATATTTTGTGCTTAGTGCACAGAGAAGTTGTGAGGATAACTGTGCATGTGTGTAGGTGTGCATATGTTTGTGTCAAATCTGGTGTCTGGCCTATAAGCAATGAACTCGCTTCAGGAGACTTAAGTAGTGGCTCGTGGTAGTGGCTCATAGTGAATGAACAGCTCTGACTTACTGACAGAGTGACTGACTGACAGACTGAGAGGATGTTAATATTGTCTGCTTGCTTTGGCTGAGAGCCCTCTTGAGGTTTAATGCCTGTTTAGATATTAGTGGGATGTGTCAGACTGCAGCTAATAGCCTCTGGGCACGCACACTCTCACACACAACAAACACACTCACTTATACAAACTAACACACACTGTAGGTATACACCCTTAGGAGTGTGTGCATGGTACTTGTGTTCTGACAGAAATAACACCCTGTCTCTCTCCACAACACCTGCAGAGAGACGCAGCCACACATGGCACATGTCTCCCCAGGACTGAGATACATTTCTTGAGGAAATAGAGTAGAGCGCTGGCCTCGTTTGACCTGTAGGTTTGATCTCAGGGAAGATAAATAGAACTTGAGAAAGGGATGGTGAGAACGTGAGGCAGGGTGTTTGATTTAAAATAAAAAGTATGTCTGTACTATTTTTGTGCCTGTACTGTTCAGTATGTACAGTGTGTACTGTGAACTATTTCATGAAGTTCTGGAACTCAGCTCACTCACACTGATGATGAATGAATGAATAATGCAGACTAAATATGCAGAGGCAGAGCATGCAATCTGCATATTCTGCACACACGTCCATCGTCTACAAAGCACTGTGGTTCATTCTGAGAAACACTGATGACTGCCAAGGGGAGAAGAAATAAAGACAGAAAAAAAAATCATGATTTAGTCTTTCAGCAAATCTCAAGAAATTAAAATGGTCAAATGAGCAATGACCCAATTTACATGAAAATGAGGCACAACACCCCAGTGACTAATCTACAACCTGTACTTGTTTTCACCTGTTACCGTTGTGCTCCCCTGGGCCAATCAGTCTGGCAAAAAGACATCAGCAGTGTGTAAGATACTGGCACATTAACAAACAAACAAATCCACTATGTAGCCTTGCTGCTGGGCCAGTTTTTAAAAATGTCACATCACAATATACTTCGTTCCTTTAAGTTCTATAGACTCTGCTTCCTTAATATTATGTACAATCTCAGGACATGCCCAAGTTACTTGTAGGCAGCCCAACAAGAAAATAAGGCACAATGTGTAAGTGCTTCATCCAGTCTAGTTGAATGTAAAGGTATACATATGGTTCTTATAAAAAAAATCAGACAAATTCGCCAGAGAAATAATATTTTACAAGAATTAAAACTGCCAGGTACTTGATTCAGTCCATTTAGTAAATTGTATTTAGATGATCTGACAAAATGACTGATGCATGTGATCCAAAGTTCTCTGTCAGAGAGATCAATCATCCCTGTGTTTGTGAAGGTGGAAAATCTGAGAGAGCAAGTCACTTGCTCTCTTATTGCTCTGCCTCTCACTGTCCTCGATGGATGGATCCTCCTCTGGGAAGACGAATGAGGGCAGTTTGTCCCTGCTGCCCAGGACATTTTGCATAGACTAGTGCATGCACACACACACACACACACACACAAACGTATGTCTTAAGAGCGGACAGGAGACTGAGAGAATAGAGGAGAAGATAGCACAGAGAGAGGAAAATAGATGTTGAGATAGGGAAGAAGGATAGAAATATATAGAGTGACTGTATGAATGTGTGTGTGAGAAATAGAGACATAGAGAGTATCTGGGACAGAGAACAGATGGGATTTCACATCATGAACAAGTCACACCAGTGACCACACACTCATACAGAGACCACACACACTTTTCTATGTGTCTATCTGTCATCCTGTCTTTACACCAAAGAGCTACAGGAGTATAATACTGATGAATAGTGTGTTCAGATAAAGATAGATATTTATACTATGGGGTTGTGTTTGTGTGTTGGTGACAGAGAGTAGTAGAGCTCATTCACTGTATCGATTTTGACTGTTTTTAGCAAAATGACGAGTGGGTGTACAAGCGTCAAGAGCCTCTAAAATGATGGTTTTGATGTGAGGTCATATACTCAAATGTGATATTGTGATATAACAGGATGTTAGTTCTTTATTTATTTATTTATGTATCACATGCTGTGTTTCCTCTACGCATATGTGTATGTTTCCTGTCATCTCAGGGTTGCATACTGTGTGCGTGCACATGTGTGTGTGTGTGCGTGTGTGTGCGCGTGTGTCCTGCATGCTCTCACCCTCTGCCATCTTGTTCTTGCATGCTGTCGTCTTGTTTTGGCATCCTGCCACTGCTGTCTGGTGGTAGGAGTGTCTCCAGCCCACCTGGGTAAGAAGACCAGTAAGCTTGCCTGGTTCAGTCACTCTACCGACTCTCAGGACGGTATGTGTGCGTCTCCGTGTCGTGCATGTGTCTGTGACATGTGTTTCCATGTGTCGTAATCAGACATGTGTTTATGTTAAAAATTCATAGTATGATTGCTTCAGTTGAAATGATCTCGGTAAATTCCAATGAATAAGAAATAAAATGTGTGAAGCTTGTGGTCAAGATGCTCTCTCAAGAACAGTTTCCGTCTACCCAGGAAACACCTCAGGACCCCCCCAGGCAATGTGGAGGACGTGAGAAATAATGTCAGAGCTACTTTTGCTTTAGCTTCCCACTATGTGGCTCAGTAAGATAAAACTCTTCAATCACTATTAGGACATATTTAAATGAAGAGCCCTCAGCTTGCATTTTGCTGCTAGACTGAAAATTTTAGTGTGCGTTTGCCTTGAGGGTTAAAATTCCGGAGGAAATTTTTTGTTGAACCGCTCTATTGCCTGTGACCTTCATCAAGGTCACTAAATAACCCATAAAGGAAGTAAATTTTAAAATAAATGAAGCCATTGTATAAAATGTATTTGTGCATGACTGTCTAGAGTCTGTGGAGCTGGATTGGCTGCCTCCTGTGTTTGCTGTTGGCTGTTGAGTTAATGGTGTCCATTTGCGAGGGCAGTTTTGTGCGTGTTCTTTTGAATGTGATCTTGGTCATTTATAATTATTGTCTGCTATTTAGTTAAAACCTTATTGATCAGTGTCCAGTAATTGGTTAATATCGTGGGTAACTGTGTCCTTATCTGCTGTGTGCGTTCATGTGTGTGCAGCTTTGTTACTGTACGTTTGTGTGCAAAGTGCAAGATGTCATGCTTCATGTCTGTGTATGCACTTTATTTTTTATTTCTGCTACTGTACAAATACGCTTGCACAATCACAACTGAATCAGCGGAAGAATGAGCAGAATGCAACAATAGAAAGAGCCCAACATGGAGGAGCGTGTCGGTGAATGCACAGACTCGCTGCGATGTAAATAGAGTGAGAGGAAGAGGTGAAGTGGACAGGAAACAATAGCTGTTGTGTTGACCAAGAGGGAGAGTACAGAATAGGATGGACAAATGTATTCTACTGTGTAGTAGTCGGTGAAGACAACACAGCGAGCTGTGTTTGAATGTTGACTTGCTCCTGGTGATTTCTTTCTTTCTTTCTTTCTTTCTTTCTTTCTTTCCATCTCTCTATTTCTGTTCAGTAATTTCTTTTTCCATCGTTGATGAGAAGGTTCTACTTCAGATATGACGGCAGCTGAACTGGAGATTCAGAGATTAAATGGGGAAAAAAGGCAGTAATGGTAGTAATACATCTCAAGTAGTGTAATTACAGCTGGAGTTATGCAATGAGGTGTGAGTAAAGAGGCAAAGGTTTTTGTTTGCAACAGGTCATGTACTGTCTGACATCAGAGCCAGTGCGAGTACATGTGAACATCTGCGTCCATTTCTGCATTTGTGCTGATTGTGAGCGAGCGCCTGTTTGTGTGTATCCATGTGTGTGTGTGTGTGTGCTTGTCTTGCTGAGTCGTGCTCTCTGTCCCCCAGGTAAGATCCGTCGTTTTCAGTCTCTGCGTGGAGCCGTGAAGAAAAATGCAGCTTTCCTTCGTAAGGCGTGTGCGTCTGTCTGCATGGTCCAACATTAGTTAAAGATGTACTGGAAACGTGATTCTAGACCGCACTCTCCTCTCCTCTGATCCCCCCCTCTAGAGCTTTGAAGCTAAAAGGGGGCAGTGGCTACCTCTCAACACTGTCAAACAGTTTATTCGCATTGTCTTTTTTGCCAGTTTTGTACATGTCACACTGAATAACAATCTAATCTCCATACCACATATTGTATATTAATATTCTCTCACAGAGGAGATTTGGAAGTTTGCCATCAATTACTGTTCATGCTGCTGGCAGTATTGATGTCTCTTCGTAGTACCTGTACGATATTTCATGGCCCTCAAATTTTAATTACGTGTAATAGAAAAGAAGTCTCAGTGAAGGGAATAAGGAGGTGAGGAGAGGAAATTTTCTGTATTGAGATGCAGCCATTATTTTCCTTTATGGCTGTGTAGGAAATTATACCGTTTGCATCTGCCTGACCTGTGTGAAAAAAGGAAAAAAAAAACAAGAGGACAATGTGATCACAGAAAATAACTGGAGTGCACACGCTGCACATGACAACTTAAAACAAATGTAATGTGTAATGTGATGTCACAGTCCTCTCCTTGTTGTTTCAGATTCCTTTCCCTAAAAACCCCTGCATTGCTGCAAGCCATGACAATAAGAGATAATGGAGAAATGGCTTTAAAATTTGAATTTTAGCCTTCTCAATAATTTTCACCAGGCGGTTAAACTATTGTTGAGTAGAAATGTAAGATACCAGCACTTCTTTTCATTGAATTCAGTGTTTTAGTGCTTACCTGCTTACAAGATATTTATGGATGACTTTTAATTGTCGTCAGTATGTGATAATTGCCTGATGAGAAAAACACAGGAGACTAAAATTCAAAATATTGCATTATTCTGTTAAACTGCATGAAAACGTCATGTTCCAAATGTTCAGACTGGGATTTGAACCTTGAATTCAGCCTCACTTTTGGTAGTGAAAATTTGAACTGCTCGAATATCCGAAAATAGCTTTGGGAGATGGTGGCATGGATGAGAAATATCAGACTTAAACACAAACGCGCACATATTCTTTATTCTTTTTTTTTTACGCTGAAGTTTGCTTATTTTCAGTGCTATTATTTCATGTTTTAACACATCTACATACAATATGTCAGCATGGGTAAGAATGAACGAATCCCTCTTTAGTGTTTAGAAAGTGTGGCCCTTCCCGGTCTTTCTCATTTCCTTCCATTTCCCTCTCTCCCATACTCCCTCTTCATCTGCTTCCTTCTCTCTGTGTCTCAGGTCTTTGGGGTTTACTCTAACAATAGGTATTAAACTAGTTCAGAGCCCCATTGAGGAGAAGGCACCAGGCTGGTTTTATATTTGAAAGGCTTTAGCCTCAGGAGAGGCTAGAGGGCCCCGAGTGCTTTTAACTAAGTAGCATAACATCAGGTGGCACGTGTCGAGGTGACGGAACAAACAGCAGAGGCCTTAACGTTCAGAGAGACCATCCTGATCTCTACAGCACAGAATTCACACATCGCTAGCCGTGTGACAAAGTACACTGTTCACTCGCTGAAGCTTACGATGTGGTCTTATGTTAGGTATTTGCTTCCAAGTCAGCTCTTGATATAAAAACACACACACACACACACAATGTAGCTTTTTAAAAAGACTTATTAATGCTGCACAGCTGCAAAAGTTAATGCTGCAAAAGGTATCTGAATGCTGCTGACATTTGTCTAAACCGAACACTAGTCTGGTCTGGTTCTCCTGTTTACCGTCAGGACTTGGAATGAGTTATGGCTTGATGACTGCAGTCCCCTTTAGCTTAGGGTGACCAGCAGAATGCTGAGAGACACTTTGCTTGCTGGCTTTTGCTCTCCTTGAATGCCTTTTAGTTTAGCGCAGCATTATTTATTTAACTATACATACATAAGCATGGGAATTTCTAGGTTTCCTATTTAAAATCTGTTTGTCCAATTGTATGTATTACTCATATAACTTTTGAGGGCTAAATTTACACCCTAAAAGTCTGTTGCTACAGTATGAGTACATTACTGCTCAACTTAAGTGCAGATCATGTTCCTTGGTTTCATGCTACGAGTTGTTTTGCCAGAGTAGGTTTTGCTTTATTCAACAGTGGGTAGCTTACTTTAACACAAGACGCACTGAGATTCATATTCAGTGTCTGACTCTGGTACCCAGAGGGTGTTACAATAAGTGTTTGAGGTGACAGCGAGGGGAGTTCAGCTCACTCCTGCAGGCAGGCAAAGACTGACAGAAGCAATAAAAAGCAATGCATCACTTATATTATATCAGTCTCTCAACCAGTCATTCCCACATTCATCCCCTTTCCCCCCTCCATCCTTACCTCCCTTAAGCTTCCATCAGTCCTTCCTCTCAACCCTACTTCTTTATTTTTTCAGTCCATTCTTCCTCTTTTCCCTCTTTAATGCTTTTCCATCCTTAGCTGCCAATTCATATTACTCCTGTCCTTCCTCTGAAGCAGTCTCTGCCTCTCTGTCTTCCCGCTATTCATCTATCCATCTTCACACATCATTACACTTTTTCTTTAAATAAGGACAAAGTGACACATTTGCAGTCTCCTTGTGCCTTCATAAACAAAAAAGGACTGGGCTCACTGAGTTTTAACACACTCCCAAAAAGAGTGTTTGCATTGTTGTACAACCTGCTAAAGCCCTCACAGCTTGATTAAAGTTTAGAAGACTGAAAACTTGGCTGCAATTAAGCGCTAATATCCCCCACAACGTTTGCAGACCAAAGACCAAAATCTACAGCATGTTTTTTTTTTATTTCAGTCTCCATGAACTATAAAACGACAAAAGGGTTTTGTTAAGATTTAATTCACCTGGAGTTGAACAATAGCCTTTGCAGAGGTTGTGTCCCAGGATCCCTAACCGGTAAATATTACCACTATGACAACTTAGTGGGTAATTAGTTCATTCAATCAGTGTAAATGTACATCATTTTTGGAAAGATCACTTCATAATCTGATAGAAATCAGATTTTTTTAAAAATGGCACAGTGTCTAGTGCAGTACTGGATGTACTCTGTAGCTTTTTAGGTGTGTGTGTGCGCTAGAATGATGTACCACCCATTTGCCTATTCATCTCGTTCTGTCTTCTCCTCTGCCTCTGCTCTCCCCTCTCTGTCTCTCAGTGAGCATGCCAGCCAGTGAGAATGAATCAGTCAACACAGACAACGTCCCCGGGGGAGACGTGGAGGGGGAGACCTGCTGTACTCGGCTAGCGTAAGTACCTCACCCTCTCTCATTCACGCCTCGTCTCCTCCCGCTATCCCCTCAGCTCTCTCAGTCACCTTCTGCCAATCCCAAGGATGAACTCTATCCTGCATCTCTCCTGCATTAGCGCTTCAGTGTTAGCCATGGCACAAGTGGCTTATCCTGCCTCTATCCCTCACTGATCTCACAAAGCCAGACCTCTGTCTCATCAAGCTCACACTGACGCCGGTTGGAGAACAGTGGGTTCACATCGTGCTCCAAACTTCGATAGGGAGAATATGACGAGAGGAGGTGCTGTTCCCAGAGGTGGTCTGTTTTTATTTTCACAGACCATAAAATTATTTTTTTTCCCCCAAAAGTCTGATCTTGATGAGACATAAGCTGGACTGAGAGAAATTCATCCTACACTAAACCACAGTGACTTATTCTTTCTTTGAATAAAAAACAAGTTAAAATCTGAAGTCACTGCATCTTTTTTGTCTGAATAATTACAATTAAAATGTTTTATTCTTGTTTTGGGGCTATTTTTTTTAATACTGAACTTTAAAAACTAAAAAGCACAATTTTATAATTTATACACTCTGTGTTCTTAGGTTTAAGAGTTATGAAACAGTTTCAGACATCACAGCGTCACAGAACCTGAAAATGTGAAATGAAGAAACATAAGAATTTTAATAACTGATTTTTGCATGACAACAAAACACATCTGGTGTCATGTCAGCTTTCCTTGTAAAGCACTTGTCGCCAGCATTGGTTAGTGACATTATTGTTTGTTGCAGGTATTATGTAAAATCATTAACAGAAGAAGAACTGAAAGGGTTCAAGGCGCTTGTTGATTATTTGGGACCTCTCAAGAAGTGGAAATAAAGTCACATCTTTCATGGCATTTTTTTCCTCTCCTTTGTGTGCTTGCTGGTGAAGTTCTTTCCTCCTCCCCCGTGGGAGCTCATGAACAGCTGACTCACTTGCTCCTGCTTTCCCCTCTTCTTTCATTTATTTACATTATTCATACAAATGTGTTGCTTTCTTTCTTAGACGCAAGGCCATGCAGGAGCCGTGACCCCAGTGGGCCCACTTCAACACAGGAAACTGCTCAGAACTGGGAACAGAACAGAATAGAATAGAATACAACAGAATAGAAAAAGTTACAGCACAAAATAGACATTTTAGAGGTGAAATAAAACTCTTAACCAGAGGAAGAGTAAAGCTGTTTGACACATTTGGATGGCACACTGTTGTTTATCTGTACTCTCGCTGTCCATCTGTTACTTTGTCTTTGTTATGTTGTTTGTGTTTATTTGTCCGCTGTCAGACCAAAACAACTCAAAACAAAGGATGTGTCATATCTCAGTCTTCAGGAGGCACCACAGACCCAGCACAACATGCTGAAAAACAAATAAAAGTTACAGTGAAACCGTAATTTTATTATTACAAAGCAGCAATTTATATCTGTATCTGGTCCATATGTTGGGCATTTGAGAAGCTATCTGCAGCTCCAGCTTAATATTTTTCTTTCAAGAATTATTAATTTGATTATTCAGTTATAAAATGGTTGCAATTACTTGTTAAATTTATGTTGATAGACTAGTCAATTAATCGGCTAACCCCTATTTAATTTTCATTTTCATAACTTCTAAAACAGCTGCAGTATAAACTTCATTTTGATTTGAAAATGTGTACATTACATGTGTATCATGTAAAAATATGTACATCTACGCATCAATCTCCTTCTTTCCTCCGACAAAAGAGCTTCAGGATTTACGCCTGCGGTGTTGAGTCTTACTTAAATAAG
Organism: Scatophagus argus; assembly: GCF_020382885.2. NCBI lineage: Eukaryota > Metazoa > Chordata > Actinopteri > Scatophagidae > Scatophagus > Scatophagus argus. Next base: position 7,603,416 of record NC_058514.1, on the reverse strand, counting down.
TGATTTTCATAGTTTGACCAAATGCGTGGTATGCTTTGCCAAGACTGGAAGTGCAAGCCCTCATCGTTCCTCTGTGAGTCTGCAACAAGTTTGCTAAGGGGCATTCGCTCACAATATTATGGGGATAAAACTTGAGACTATGGATGTTTGTCAGTTCTTCTGCACATTGCTATGGAGACAGACAGAGCTACTTCAGCACCCGTTGATCTCATAATCGAGACGGACACATGGGGAGAAGAGATGTGTGTACTGTCAGCCCCCATATCCAGCCAGCCAGTCATTTTATTCTTTCGTTCAGTCAGTCAGTGAGTCATTTCATTGCTTCAGTCAGTCGGCCAGTCAGTCAGCAGGTCAGTCAATTCATCAGCTTTCACAGACAAAGTCAGTACGCGCTTTCTTGACAACAACTGTATGTAACAGTGTGTGATACTGCTAGGTTCTCTTTTATTTAAGTTTTCAAAATTAATGTAGAAGAAAAATGAAATTTGTGCATCAGTCTTGGTTATCATTTCAGTTTCAAAATCCCTTTGTTAAGCCAGCAGGAAATAAACAGGTCTTAGCTGAGAGAACAGCCATCAACCCGTGATTAAAATTATGGATTCGGTCGTGGTCAAATAATTTAATTTTACCCAAACCTTTTCATGTTGGAATCAGATTTCCACATTAGAATTTTTTCTTCTCCTCCTCTTCTCTTTCCTTTCCACAATGTCTTCCATTATCCCTTGTCCTCAGTACTTTATGTATGTACCTTTTGCTGTTACAGTGGTGAACAATCAACAGATATTTTTTCTATTAATGACTCGTGTTTTGTTCACACCAGGGCTGATTGGAGGAATTCCAAACTTACAGCATTTTTTTTTCTTTTGACTGGATGCCACTGTATATATGTTTACAGGGGGTGATTTGTTCAATAGAAAAGACTGACAGCTTTTTTCCACTGGTGTAATTCATCTCGGACTATAAACTAGCTAATGTGTCCTTGGTGAAACCAAGTAGGTGCATCTCAAAAGAAATACTGGACGCACACGACATAAGTCGATCAAGGAACATATTGCTAAGGTATTTGTGATAATGAGGGAAACTCTTCCCCCTTTATCCCTCTCAAATCACCCCTGTCGTGTTGTGTACCTGTCTATGTGTGTTACGTGTGTGTGTATAATCCATTCTGTTTTCTGTGTTCCAGAAATAGGATCTCCAAATCCAAGTTCAGGTTAGTACATGTTGTTTACCACAGTCCTTTAATTCACCTGCTCTCATGTCGCTACTGCTGCGTATTTACAGTCGCTGGATGTGTGTGTGTGTGTGTGTTTCTTGTGCACACATGTACACAAGCTCACACAGAGATCTAGACATAGCAAAAGACAGCCTTGTTAATTAAAGGAATAGTTTGACTGGGGGGTGGGGGTGGGTGGGTGCACTAACTTTATTGCCAAGAGTTAGATGAGAAGATTGATTGTAATTTCATACCTTTTCTTCCAAATATGCATCTAGTAGCTGCTTAGCTTAGCACAAAGGCTGGAGACACAAAAGTAGCAAGTTAACTGTTTCGTGGCTTCGCACAATAAAGTCCTGAAGTATCTGTTATGAATTTTCAAACCTTTGTCAGAGCCATTCTAGCTGTTTCCCCCAATTTCTAGTCATTGTGCTAAGCTAACTAACCAACCGCTGTGGAGTGGATTTGATCTTCTCATCTAACCTGCAGCAAGTAAGCAAACAACCATCCTTTGAAGCGTTTGTTCATTCAACTGTAAATAATACATTTGCATTTTCACTGTAAAATACTTATTTTTGGAAAGGTCAAGCATATTTTCACAAAATACAATCATAGACATAGAAACTGACTTTTTGTGCAAGAATGCATGTCCGCTTTTGTCGTGTTGTGAGTTGTGTCTCATGTAACATTCAGTGTGTGCATCATGGCAAAAGCCTCTGTGTGCCATAACTGACTCTGAACAGCTCCCACACACTCAAACAGAGGACTGGTGAAACATGAATGTTGTATAGGCAGAGAGAGAGGGGGAGAGAGAGAGAGAGGGAGAGAGAGAGAGAGAGAGAGAGAGAGAGGGAGAGAGAGAGAGCACTTCCTGGTGAGCTTTGATCTGTGTGAAAAGAGACATTGCAGTTGCAGTAAATGGCAAATGTCCTTGCAAGCAGGTTTGGTCTTGCGAAGTATCAGTGAAGGAATACTGGATAGACATCCATAACAGAAAAACAGAGTTACTTGAATAGTTAGTTAGATGGTTAGTTGTGGTCTGCATTTATTTAGCTTGTATAAATGAAAGCTGATGGTCTGTGATGGATAAGAACACTTTCTGGGCAGTTTGTGTTGTCTTACAAGACGCTCCTTTATTACAACACTGGCGCCAAGGAACCGACTTCACACATCAAATGCAGTGAGTGTAGTGTCAGCTTGACAAGAACACTTTCACTCGTGTGGTCATATCCATGCTACCGAGGTGCTAGCTGTCATGTCTTCTACTCTAAACACAAAAATCCAGTCAGAACCAGTTTCAGGCAAAAACACTTATTTTTGATTTTGACAGTGATTTCGCAATTTTACAGTCTGATGAATATATGTGACACAATGTTTATCATAGCATTATTAGAGTTAATCCTTTGCCTTCCTGTTTTTAATCCCTTGTGTCTATTATTAACAAATTATTGTCTCCTCATTAACTTTTAAGATAATTTGGAGCAAATTGTCCTAATTACACGCTGCCATTTTTCCACTGTCCAAGTACTTAACATCCATAATAGGGGCTGGGATGCCTCTTTTCTTTACATATATGTTCAAATAGTTGTACACGTGTTCCCAGATGACGCATATAAGACATAAAGCATGTAAAACTGTGATTCGTGCTTCTCTGCCTCTTCATGACTAGAACAAAAACGAGGTTGATTGCCTTCAGATGCTTTGAATTCTCCTACTATTTTCATTATTATTCAACAAGACAGTCATGAAATTTCAGTTGTCCAATCATTTTTACATGGGCGTAAGTTTAAAACAAACCATGCAACCACTTGAGTGGACCGGTTCACATAGATGGGAACTGCCGCAATTATTACTTTTATTTTTGACAGTAGAAGTCAAGGAAAGTGCAAATGACCTTGTGTACAGCACCTCACAAAACAACATGCTGAATTGACTAACAAGAAAAATAAATCTTTTTTTTTAACTCTAAAATGAGCCATTTCTTCTGTTAAAGCATGGATTTCTCTTGAAGTGTGAATCACAATATAACACATTGCAGTTTAAGTTTGAGCCTTCAGTCATTTTGTAAGAATAAGCATCCTTTTTTTCCCCTCTCAAATAGTGCATATCTCATTCTGCAACAAAGCTCTTCGTACTTGCTTTTCCTCGGTGTGAAATGTCTTTGAGGATGACTAACTGTTCCACAGCTGTGCTCTCAAACAACAGACAACCACGGGCCAAGGGTTGATGTCATCACCGCTCTTTAGACAGACTAAATGACTCTTTCTTTTTCTTCTCTCTCCTCCGCTGTTTGTTTTTCACTCTTTCTTGTTTATGTTGACCATTCTTTCTTTTTTCTTATTTTTTTCCTCTCCCTCCTCAACTTTCTTCTCTCCCTCTTCCGCCTCTCTGCACCTTCCCCTCTGTCTTTGACCCTCCCACCCCTCTTTCTCTCTTTTCCCAACTCGCTCCTTCTTCTCCTCTCCACTTCTGTCTCCCATCTTTCCTCACCTCTCCATCTATCTACCTCAATCCTCCTCTTCAGTCGATACTCTCGGAGGTGGAACAGGCTGTGTAGGAGGAAGTGCCGGGCAGCGGTTAAATCACAGATTTTCTATTGGCTGGTCATCTTCCTGGTTTTCCTCAACACTCTGACCATCGCCTCTGAACATCACCGGCAGCCTCAGTGGTTAACTGATGTGCAGGGTATTTAAGCGCACCCATACATCACATATACACGAACATAGATAGGTCTTTGCATTCTAGTAAATCAGTTATTCACCTTTTTGCATTGTTTTTCCTTTCCCACCTTTCCTGCTTTCTTTTTTCCTCTTCAGATATAGCAAACAAAGTGTTGCTGGCTCTGTTCACTGGTGAGATGCTGTTGAAGATGTACAGTCTGGGTCTGCAGGTAGATGGCTTACAGTGACATTATTTTCCTCAACATAACTTGAGTGGGAAAAGACTGTATTTTCATCACTTCTAAGATGGTCAAGAGAAGTGTGAATTCCTGTCTTTATTCCTCTACTTGCTACTTAAATGTCACTTCTCTCTCACCTCTCCACAGGCCTACTTTGTCTCGCTGTTCAATCGCTTCGACAGCTTTGTAGTCTGTGGAGGAATTCTTGAGACCATACTGGTGGAAACCAAGATCATGTCTCCTCTGGGCATCTCTGTGTTACGTTGTGTGCGCTTGCTGCGAATCTTCAAAATAACCAGGTTGGTATAGACGTTTTGATTATTAAAAGTTATTGAACAGAGTTTTGATAACCAAGATTTTGTATCCCTCTGTCCTCTGTGCACATTTACATACGCTAACTGGACTTCTCTGCCGCAGATACTGGAACTCCTTGTCCAACCTAGTGGCCTCCCTGCTAAACTCAGTTCGCTCCATCGCTTCCCTGCTGCTCCTGCTCTTCCTCTTCATCATCATCTTCTCCCTACTGGGCATGCAGCTCTTTGGGGGAAAATTCAACTTTGACGAGACTCGACGCAGCACCTTTGACAACTTTCCCCAGTCACTGCTCACTGTGTTTCAGGTAATGATTCTGCAGATGTCGCCCATCCTCACCTTATGTATATAAAATTATGCTCTTTGTCTTCCCCTTTGTAGAGTACAAAAAAGTTGATATGTCATCTTGTGTGAGGCTTACAGATGTAATGTATCCCTACACTGTCACGAGGGTGAGACTTCTTTCCATTGAAAAAGATTTTCATTACACAGGTGTGACTTTTATCCTGTTTATTTTCTTCTCCACAGATCCTGACAGGAGAGGACTGGAACTCTGTGATGTATGATGGCATCATGGCGTACGGTGGGCCGTCCTTCCCCGGCATGCTGGTCTGCATCTACTTCATCATTCTCTTCATCTGCGGAAACTGTATCCTGCCACAACAGAAAAGATACACAACAGCCTAATGTGGATTTGAAGGGAGGTTATGAGTGATGTGATTTCTAACCTTTTTTTAAGGTGCAGTTGCAGAAGGGAAGGATGCGTTTTGCATTTGAATGCATTTAGAAAGTACATCTGCTCGAGTTGCTGGGAAATCAGTGTCTTGCAGATGCAGAAAGGTTGCTAATTGTTCGTATATCTTACTGGGGTTGTTTCCAGCCAACCACACTGATGATCTGATGGGTCAGCAACATCCTTAACTTATTCCCTCTGAACAGATATCCTACTGAATGTCTTCTTGGCCATTGCTGTGGACAATCTGGCAGACGCTGAGAGCTTGACATCTGCCCAGAAAGAAGAGGAAGAAGAGAAGGAGAGGAAAAAACTGGCCAGGTAAAGCAGAAAGAGAAATAAAGACAGTAAGCAGAGGAAAAGGCCTGAAAAAAGCTGGCAAAGGGATAGAGGGAGTGCGAGCATCAAGGGAGAGCTTTAGCTTACAGCAACCCAGCCAGTCAGTAATTTAAGGATGCTGATACCGGAGCCTTGAAATCAAAGGACTAAAAATGCTTAACAATTAGAACATGAACTATTAGGTTTAAGACAGGCTGACATTTGCATGCTTTGCTTTTCTGTCTAACCCAATTTTATTGGGTAATTTTAGCATCACATTGTCTACAAAGGTCATTTGTCAGCAATGGTAATATGAGATTTTAATGATGTTGAGGAAGATAGTGTTCCCCTCCATGGCACAAATCATTAAATGTCTCCTTCTAGGGTGCAGCCTGTATTGATTTGAGGAAAAGGTGTGATGGAAAACAACCATTTGCATGCCTACTATCCTTTTGGTTTGATTATAACAGCGCAGCCACCCTCTGTGATTGAAATACACTCCATCATTGAGTGTTTATTTTGTCCTCCTGGTGTTAATTTATATGGGACTCAATACAAATCAGTGGATTAACACGGCACTAACACTGTGAGGGTTAGGAGGTGGAGAAAGAAGCTAAAAGCAGGCATCTTCTTTTCTTCCTTTTTTCTCCAGGTTGGCCAGTCCAGAGAAGCGCCATAACAACGAGAAGCCCCCTCTGGAGGAGGAGAAGAAGGAGAAGATAGAGCTGAAGTCCATCACTTCTGATGGGGAGACCAACACTGGAACTAAGGTACACATGGACACAACAAAGATAGGGTAAGTGTGCATGGAGAGAAGTGAAGGAGTTGGTACATAAATTCAATGCTCCCTTTTTGCAGATTAACATGGATGAGTACTGTGGAGATGAGAGTGAAGAGAAGAACCCGTATCCTGCCAATGATTACATAGGTAACACACAAACCACATGTGTGTACTGTTGAGATGAGTGAATGGTTGGAAATGAGAACTTGTACCTGGCCAGCAAATACACAGATCTATCCACATTAAATGAAAAGGGGAAAGCTGATACAGCAGTTCACATCCTATGTACATCTCCTCTTACCTACTACCTCTCACCATCATCCTGTTTCTCCCTCTCATCAGGAGACGATGACGACGAGGAGCCAGAGATGCCAGTGGGCCCGAGGCCGCGACCACTCTCCGACATTCAGCTGAAGGAGAAGGCCATTCCCATGCCCGAGGCGCGCGCTTTCTTCATCTTCAGCCACACAAACAAGTAAGAGGACGATGTACTTCGGCCCTCTGCCTTCTTTCCCCTTTCTTCCCCCTTTCCCCCCCTCCCATTTCTTATTGTTCCAATCTGTTCTGTAGGCTTTTTCTGTCTGTATTGTTTCCATCTTCTTTAGTCCCATCTCCGTATGTTCTGATCACTTCAGATTTCCTCTGATTGCTGTAACAAGAGACTGTTTCTGTTTCCCACACTTTGTCTTTTAGGTTCAGGGTTCTGTGCCATAAGATCGTCAACCACAACATCTTCACCAACCTCATCCTCTTCTTCATCCTGCTCAGCAGCATCAGTCTGGCTGCGGAGGACCCGGTCAAAAATGACTCCTTCAGAAACCAGGTGACTCACACAATAAGTACATTTAAAAATAATTAAATACAATATACACAGACATTGTAGTCATCATTAGCTGCACACACAAATTAATTTGCTCTAAATGGATTATAGATCACAGCAACATATAGAGGAACCAAAGCAAACTTCATGTTAAGAAGTGTTAAGCTTTGTGTATTTTATTTATTTTATTTGTCTATTTTATTTAACCCTCTTTTATTTATGTATTTATTTTTTTAGCCAGGCTGGCGACTTATTTTACTTGTCATGTACACATACAGCAAATAGTTGTATAATGTTCATGATATTATTATGTTCAGTTTTAGTTACTCACCCGTGCCGTGTTACTCACACATCAAAGTACAAGAAATGTTATTTATTACTTTGCACACGACAGCAAAGACTGTACATTCAGCCTTAAACCAAACCCACAAACTCCTCTATTTACGAATTATATCTGCACTGCAGCTGTACACACTAATGGAACACAATATTTTATTTATTAATGTTGTTTAGGGTTAATGGGTGTAATTTGTGAGCCGTAGTCTAATGTAAAAGACCGAATACCTTGTGATGAATCCGTTTTTCTGTAATGTTTCTTCTCTTATCGAACAAGACAAACCCCCTTAGGGATAATAAAGATCTGTTTTATTGTTTTTTCCTTGACTGTGGCTGTTGTGTATTAGTCTACCACAATTAACCTTATTCTTAATGCAAAAATACATCCTCTCTTTTTTAGATCCAACTCTGTTTTCAGTTTATTTAAGTCAAATTGGAATCCCCTGGGCCTGAACCACGGCATTATTATTTCAATATGTTGTGGAGTCACCCAGGGCTCTGCTGCAGTTAACCACAAGTTCAACTTGAACCCCTGAAGAATTGCACCTCTTCATGTTTCTCCCTTTATTTCAACTGTCTAAACAATTCCATGCAATCCTAGACTTACAAGTAGTTCTTACTGGTGGATCCTTAAAAGTGACGAGAAAGGTGGTTTTCCTGGAGATGCCTCTGTTTCCTGCTCAATCACAACGCCTTTAAATATTGGACAGAGCAAAAACAATGTTGATTTCAGTCATAGGAATCTTTTTGCGTAGTGTACATTAGTCCAGCAGTATGGTAGAAATGGTCTCTCCACACTGAAATGACAGTAATACTCTTTTTTGTTTTTTCCAGATCCTTGGTTATGCGGACCATGTCTTTACTGGACTCTTTACCATCGAGATCATTCTTAAGGTAGCGCTTCAAGTGCTACAGTATGAATTTACTGTACTTTCATGTGATCTCAAGCTTTTTAAAAACATTTTCCACATGTAGGATATCTGTAGAGATGGAAGTTTTGTTGCTGCTGATTGATGTGGTAGTGGTTGATTGTATGGTGAGAGGCCCTTGCTGTAAAGGTAACAGAAATACAGAGAATTGACTTTCAAATAAGTGTGTGTAGTTTAAAGCAGCGTTAAAGGTCAGGCAGTCAGTATAACTGCCTGCTGTATGGTTCATCATAGGAAGTTGTGATTTGATTCTTCTGTGTTTGACTCTAAAATATGAACTATGACCCCCCCCTTGCAGATGACAGCCTATGGAGCCTTCCTGCATAAAGGTTCATTCTGTAGAAATTATTTCAATATTCTGGACCTGGTGGTGGTCAGTGTGTCCCTCATCTCCTCTGGAATACAGTGAGTGCAATGTAATGACTTCTGATGCATGTTTTACACCCTCGTTTTAACTGACACTTGAATCATGAACATTATTTGGCTGCAATAATATGCAACAGCGAAGCAGCACCAGTGAAGCTTGTAGCATCATCAAACATGCATTTGTGCTACTACATGTTAAAAGACTGGACTAGTCAGCCAGATAATGACTTGTGCACGAGACACCAGTCCAGTCCAAGAACGCACAAATCAAGTTGGAAAGCAGCTAAGTGGGGAAACGTTTTCATTTGTAAAGTACCTCATGCTTCACACTTCTCTCTATTCTCTAACAACTTTACACTTCATTACTCCCAATCCCCTTCTCTCTTTGTGATGTTTATTAAAAATGTTCTCTGCTTCTTGTAGCAAATAACTCCTTGAAATGCTGTGATATTTTCTGATGTTTAATATGCTATACTACACTCTCTGTCTCTAATGCTTAATAGACTAGACTTCTCGACGTAAGTCCTCATTAGCCCGTGTTAATAACCCCTGTAACAGACCTTCACCTTAACTGTGTAAAACTGTCACTCTTTTGATTTGGTATTTCTATAGTCTTGGAGAGTTTAGTCGAAATCAACGTTGTAATCTGTGATGTTTTCAACAGGCGTAGTTTAATGTGATGACACTGTACTGATAATAATATTAAGAACACATTGTAAGCTTTTGCACGTGATGCTTACCAATATGCCTCCTTACAGGCTTCAGTCACTATAATTGATTTTTTGAAGCTGAAAAAGCTTTTTTTTTTTTCAGGTCGTCATTAATTTAACTCGTGTCCTCTTAATGGTATAGTCACCTTTTATGTCCAGTAAATGTTCATCAATTTGGTTATTTCTTTTTTGTGCTCTCTTTGGGCACATGTGAAACCTATAGCTTGTGTTTCTAGATAAACTGAACTCTCCCAGGCTACAGAAATGACTCCTGAATGCTAAAACTCAGTGGGTTTTGCCTGTTAAAAGTAGTTTGTGTGTGGGATTTTTCTTGAATACATCACAGTCAAATCGGTTGTGGTGGCGCTACATTTAGAAGTAAAGCTCTAGAAATTCAGAGTGTAAAGCAAATTGCAACATATATGAAACATGAGACGTTGCCCAATCTCATGTGTAAGGGGTTCATCGTTTGCCACAAATCCAGCAAACTTAAGCACAGTTAAAGTAAACATGCTAACTCCTCGTGTGCAGCCAGTGTGTGTGCTCAGGTGCTGGTCGGCCAAAGGAACATCTAAGGTGAAGATCAAAATTACCCCCCTGTCGCTTGTTTTTTAATTTTGACCCTCATTTTAAAAAGTTACGATTGATTGATTGCATTGAGTTGACCATTGTATGGATCGTACTGTCACTATAAAACATCCTGGCAGGTGATTTGACTGTGATGTATCACTGATAACATCCTGCTCCATGTGAACTACCTTTAACTGCCTTTGAACTTTACCTTCTTGTGTAAAATTGTTGCACAACTGGTCTTTTCCTCACTTTCTGTTTAGGTTTCACACAGAGTAACGTCATTCCCTTTAAACCACTCTTTTAACCACCTAAAAAGTTACACCCCTTAAAGGATGCATTGACATTTTGAAGATGCTTTTTTCCTCTGTGTTTGTCACACTCTGGGAAAAAGTTTTAGTATTTGTTCTTCAGTTAACTGAATGACTGACTCATTAGCTTTCCACACTGAAATCAAAGCTAAATGTTTTATGCTAGGCAGTTTTGATTACTGAAGGACCAATGTTTAAGCTTTTTCCAAACATTTGCTGTAAAATTCAAAATGTCAAGGTATTCGTTTGATTCTTTTGGTTAGTATGTAGAACATTTTCTTTTGAACCTCTTTCTTTAAAAGGTCACGCTGTTTGGCTTGTACTGACACTCTCTTACAGCACAGTAACTCTGTAAAAGTCTGTCTGTCTTCATGTCAGTCTCTCTGTGTTGGACATGTGTGTTTGTTCATAAATCATATGTTTGTGTGTGTTTGTTGTACTGTATTACATATATGTTTGTGTTACAGTATGCTGTATTTACAATTGTAGAAAATTTATTTTCAAAAATGAAGGCATGCTGTCAGCCCCATGTTTTGACCCACTGACCCATGTTCACTGAATTCACAACCCTCTTCACAAGATCTGATTTTGACAGATAATCAGTACCTTTAACTTAGCCATGTAATTTTATGTGTTGACTTCTTTAGAATAATGTTTACCTCATTCAAACCTCTGTTTAAAATCTGAAAAATTATTTAACTTAGTGGTAAAGGTCGTAATTTTTATGTAAACATATGTTACCGGCTTTGCCCAATTTGAGAAAGACTTAGCTTTTCTATAAAGAGAGTAACAGGTATATTATAATTAGCTTCAGTGTTTTTAGGATCATTTTGTGTCATACTTCTCTCATTGAGTTTCAGATGTGATTTGACTTCAGTTGTCCAGTTACTTGCATCTTGATCTTTTTAATTTAGTCCACCTGTGTGTTGAGTTGTCTCGATCTCCATAGTTTCTTTAACTCATGCTACAGTTTGTGTCAACAATCTTTAACACAGATGTTAATATGGAAAGGGCCCTTTGCTGTGTGTGTTGTTCCAACCTTGTAAATAATGTCTAATTAGAAAAATGTCACATTTACTGGTCAGCTTTTTAATCACACTTGTGTTTCAGGTCCAGCGCAATTAATGTGGTGAAGATCCTGAGAGTTTTGCGAGTGCTCAGACCACTGAGGGCCATCAACAGAGCCAAGGGGCTAAAGGTTAGCACACTCACACATGTAAATACCTAAATTACACACATACATGAGACACACCCATGTACTCACTGCCGTTTTTGTTGTGTTTTCCAGCATGTAGTGCAGTGTGTGTTTGTGGCAATCAGGACCATCGGCAACATTGTCATCGTCACCACGTTGCTCCAGTTTATGTTTGCGTGTATTGGAGTACAACTCTTTAAGGTAAAGAAGGAAGGAGGGAAAGAAGAAGGATGAGCATTGCTAGACCTGTCTGTAGGCCTCACCAAATAAAACTAAATAAATAAAAGAAAACTTTTTTCATCAGGGCAAGTTCTTCTTCTGCACTGACAGCTCTAAACAAACTCAAGCAGAGTGCAGGTAAGAGATCCTTCCCACATACAAACTTGTTAACTCTCTTATGTCATAATCTCAACAACTAACTACTGGATAAAACATGAGTATGTGTGCACATGCGTGTGTTTACTTGTATGCACAGGGGCTCCTACATTATGTATAAGGACGGTGATGTGGGGAAGCCTCAAAGAGCCCAGAGAGTGTGGGAGAACAACGACTTCAACTTTGATGACGTCCTGCAAGGCATGATGGCCTTATTTGCTGTGTCAACTTTCGAGGGCTGGCCAGGGTACGTGTCTGCATACAAACATAATACACGTGTAATGGTCCACACGTTACATGTACACTGTTTGCTTGCTTTTTTAGTTTTTCAGAAGTGTCCTGGTATCCTATTCGATCCTTTACATCTCATAATCTCCCCCTGTCCTTCAATAAATCTTCCCTCAGATTACTGTATCGGGCCATAGACTCTCACGCCGAGGACGTTGGGCCCATCTACAACTACCGCGTGGTCATCTCCATCTTCTTTATCATCTACATCATCATCATCGCCTTCTTCATGATGAACATCTTCGTTGGTTTCGTCATTGTCACATTCCAGGAGCAAGGAGAGCAAGAATATAAGAACTGTGAACTGGACAAGAACCAGGTATTGTTTTTGCTTATTTTATATCCACTGCCTTTGTGTGTTTGTGTGTGCGTGTGTGTATAATTGCAGTTGTGTTCTTTTGTTTAGCAGTAAGATATGCATGACTTTTCAGCTCCGAGTAGAAAAGTGACTCTATCCGTCACTTCAGTACGTGAGAGAGGGAATGGAGGCCAGGCAGCGTGGTCGAGACTTGGGAGAATCTCGAATCCTAAAACACGAGTTTTAGGGGTTGAACTACTTCAAGAGATCAGGCAGAAGGAAGCTGCAGCAGTTCAGACACAAGATGAGACTAAAGCATAAAGAAGTAGCTTGGCCAGGACTCTGCAGCTGTGCTTCTCTGTGATGATCCATTTCTCAGCAAGAGTATGGAGGAGAGAAACAAAGAAAATGCTTTTTAGACTGCCAAACAACAGTTGGACATTTTCCTCCACGATGGTTTGAGTACAGAGAGGCAGAGTGATGAGGAGTTCGGGAGCTTCATCACCAGATAAACGTTAAAGACTATTTGTGTGTGTGTGTGTGTGTTTGTGTGTCACAGCGTCAGTGTGTGGAGTATGCTTTGAAGGCACGCCCATTGCGTCGCTACATTCCCAAGAACCCGTACCAGTACAAGGTGTGGTATGTGGTCAACTCCACCTACTTTGAGTACCTGATGTTCACACTCATTCTTCTCAACACCATCTGTCTGGCCATGCAGGTGAGTCTCGGCATACACATACACACACACTCACAGATGGACGCAAGTACACGCTCATACAATGGGGAAATGTTAGAAAGTCCCATAAATTGCTGTTTATTTTCGACATTAATTTGCTCTTTATGTGTCTTCATGCAGCATCATGGACAGACCAAAAATTTCAATGATGCCATGAACATCCTCAACATGCTCTTTACTGGACTCTTCACAGTGGAGATGATCCTTAAACTGATCGCCTTCAAACCCAGGGTAGGCCACCTTCTCTGACATAACACTGTAGGAGAGCAGCATAGACAATTGTATCTTCTGCATTGATTAGGTTAACTTATAAGATTTTATCAAGCAAATGCACAAATCTACCACTAACCCCTGAATAGCCAGATACGGTTTATGCATTGAATCTCATTTTTTGCAAGTAACTGCTCACTGATGTTAAATCGTATATTCCAAAGCTCGAGTTTAATTCCTCCAGATGATAATTATGATATCATGGATTTAAAGCATGATTGGTGATCGGCATCATGTGATTTTTAATCTCACTGCTCCCTCGTTACACTGCTGTTGTTACTGTGTAGCTGTGTGGGTTTATTGGTCCAATCCTAAAACTTGATGATGCATCAGCTGATTAAACAGCAGCATTTGGGAATGCTTCCCCCCATTCCAGCAGGGTTGGTGAAAAATCCTTGAAGACAATCAATAGCAAAAATGTAATTTCATGTTGTATTTTTACTCTTATTTCTTTTGTTGCACAGTGTGAATTGTAAATCAAAAGATGAGTCTAAGAAACATGAATTTCCATGTGCTTTATTCCTTCAGCATACATAACAACATTGTGTGTGTACTGATTCTAAACTCTTAAATCCAAATATCCCAAATTTTTAAAAAGTCATTAAGGTTGTGAGGGAATTAATTTCACTTTTTCTTTATATTACATGTGAAGTTAATTGTTGACAATTTTTGAATGTCATCCACAAAATATCAGTATTTGGGAGCCAGGGTTTTCTAATTAAAATGTAATTCTTTTGTTTTTCCATTTAGCGACACAGTCCAAATCATGTACTACAAAAATGTGTCTTTTTATTAAAATGGATGACAGATGGTTATCCTGTAATAACTTTTGAAAATTATAATTATCTACTTGGACCATTTAGTCTCAGTTACATAATGCGTGCTTGTAGTGTTTTATGGCACAAGGTTTGGGAAGTGACTTCATGCTGCGCTGCATTATGTATGTAATGCTTACTTCAAGTAAGGCTAATGTAACAGCAGTTTTCTGACTTTTCAAAATGAGCGTGTCAAGTTTCTCCAGTTGTGCTGTGGATCTTTGGAAACTGTACACCTCCAGAAAATATACAAACTAAAACCTGTTTTCATTCTTCCATGAACTTAGTCCATGTGATAAGTTAAAAAGTTAAAGTGCAGCATGACGACATGTTCCTAAGCCATGTTGAACACTGCTATTTAAAAAAAATATTTGTGTATGAGTTGTTGTTTTAGCATGTTGTTTTCTTTGGTTTGACTTCAGCAGACACACACAGAGGACCAGCTTACTAATAATTTTTCTTCACAGGTATAGCAGTGGTCGAATAAGCTCCAGTAACACTTGCTCTGTGGTAAAGATGTATGCTAATGCCTTTAAAGTTTTGAGCAGGTTTGACTGCCTCGGCCTTAATCCTTGGGGAGTTAAATGGATTTTTTAATGTTTTTATTATTATGTTTTGTTTTTGGCTTTTTTGTGTCAGTTTGATTAAAACAAACAACTGAAATCACCCCAAACATCAACCTTTTAGATACTAATGATCATCTCTGTTTTACTGATTCTTAACTCTGGTATTCCATTAATGTTCTTACACTTGATAACAACGCCATTAAAACCGCTATAGAGTCCAGAGGTTCCTTGCAATATTTGCATGATGCCAGTGGGTGCAGGTCAATTATGCCAAGAGGAGTTTTTTGCATTTTATGATGAAGCCTCAGCTGCTGAAGACAGATGATGAAGCTTAAAATAGATCAGTAAGACTGATCTTCTCTCTGCACCCCTCTGTCTGCCAATTTACCAGTTTGATGCAAACAGTTGAGTAGGATGTGTTATATATGACTTACATAGTTTACTACAGAGTGTAAATGTGACTTCCGAAAAAATGAAAGATAGAGGCCTCTCATCTGCCAGTGCTGCTGCGTCGTAGATGTCCTGTCTTGTTGCCTGGGTCAAACGTGAACATCATCAGCCCTTAGAGCACACAGTGATATCATCTATTTTAAAATATATTAATTTTTTGCCGTTTCTTCATAGTGTATTATAATGCGTTCCTACTGATTTAGATCTACACTCATAAACACACATAATGCTTTCTGATGCACCATATCAGAAGTCATAAAACATTATAGATGTATAGATTATGTGTAATTATTCTATATGTTAAGTAAAGTTCAGTACATATTAATACTTTTATAATACAACATGCTGCCTCATAACTTTCATTGTTGGTGGTCAGTAAAATTCATTTAAAAAATACAAATATAGCATACTATGAGTGCTTACTACAGTTGACTGTTCAGGTGTGCATAGGTGAGTATAGGTAGTCATAATGCATTATAAGCCCCATCAGTCAGCCTCTAGTTTATGCATCAGAAATCCTTGTGTGTGTTTATGAATGCAGTCACAAAGCAGGATGAAACCAAACAAAAATCTTCTTCTGAAAAGGCCATGTGGCAGGCTAGTTTCCAAAACTCACTGTCACATCTTGGCCGCCCGTCCAAGTTCAGGCGTACTTCACCAGAACGTAACACAATCCGTCTTAGATGCAGCTCTCTCCTTTTACAGTTTGCCAGCCAAGATAATACTGTTTTGGCCTGAAGTTATGTGGATGTTTTTGATAAATCCTCACTTTGTACCACTCCTCGTGATGAATTGCCCACAATAAGTTAAGTAAACAAAGTGGGCTTTCATTATAATCACTGCCACAGCTTTGCTGAATCGCCCCAAGATGCAGATGGAAGACTTGGGTAACTGCTATCTGACACGCCATCTTTAACAGAGCAGGAAATTCAGCTGCACTCGATGAACAGATACTGAAAAGGAAACAAGTTTCTCTGTTCATTACAATTAAAATTCTTTCATGTGTTCGGCCGTCAGCTGATTTTTCTCTGTTCCCTCAGTGTGCTATACAACCTCATGCCATCTTAATAGGGCTGCGAAGTAGCAGCAGATGTTGTTTTCCTTCTAACCTACCTTTCTTACCCTCCTCCTCCTCCTCCTCCTCCTCTTGCTCACCTCATCCTGTGTAGGGGTACTTTAGTGATCCCTGGAATGTGTTTGATTTCCTCATCGTAATTGGCAGCATAATAGACGTCATTCTCAGTGAGATCAACGTAAGTACGATGCCCACTCTCACTCTCCTTATCACTCTCTCATTCTCTCTGTCTTGTGCCCTCTTGTCTCTTCTTAATCTTTCATTTTCTGCCACTCTACTTTCCTTTGTGGCTATTCTGTTTTGTGCTGTCTTCCTTCTTTCTCTGCCATCTCCTTTGTCCTCTTTCTCCTCCTCCTTCTCTCCCTCCATCCTTAACTCCAAGATGGCCGCTGCAACTTGGGGGACCAGCCAAACACAAGGGTTCCCCAAGCAAGAACAAGCACCTTCCTGGGTTCAGTAACAGAGGCAGGGTTTAGATTGAACACAAAGGGTTTCTGTGTCGCGTCCTCCCTCCTTATTCCTGACAGTTTCTCAGATGCTATCGGCTTCTTGATATTTTTTTTTCCACTTTTTGTCAGACTGTGACATGTCCTCAGGTTTGATTCCCTCACTAACTGAACTAACTCACTGACCAATCACAAACAGACTTATACACCTTTTCATTTTTTGAACTGCAGCAACAGGGTTGTTTTTTCTTTTTTTTTCCTTGTGATTTTGTTGCAATTTGTTCTTTACTGTTGTTGTTGTTGTTGTTGTTGACATTTTCCTCTCATTGGACAAGCATGACCGATCGCCGCTGCTCTTCCTCTGCTGTCCACCTCGTTCAGACTGCCCCTTCTTTTCTTTTTTTGCCGTTTAATTTTGTTGACTCTTTCCCTCTCTCTCCTCCTACTAAAAACTCCAATGCTCATGTATATAATGATTTTATCTCATTTTTCTCCTCTCTCCTTTAATTTCCGTTCTTTCCATTTTTTAAATGTCTTATGTTCTGTCCTTTTCTTCTGTTGTTTTTCTGTTTTTTCCACCCCTACGCAGCATTATTTTGTTGATGCATGGAACACATTTGATGCCTTGATAGTTGTGGGTAGCATTGTTGACATAGCGATCACTGAGGTTAACGTAAGTAGTCCAACCCCCTTCCTCCCTTCCTGCCTGCCTGCTCTGCCATTCCCACACACACACACAAACAGATCGAGTGCCGATACCCATCTTGCACGCTTTCAAATGATTAGGAAACTTCAGTTGCACCACATTTGGACTTCAGAGACGGCTGAAGTCTGGTAGTGAAGAGAGCCAGATGTAGTTCAAGGGCTTGTGTACTTTAAAATGTTTGAAACACTAAATTGTACAGTTGTGTTTGGAGAACTTTGACCCCTGACATCTGAGTAATAATTTCAACATAGTGAGTTTGATTTATGATGAATATGTTGGCTTTTGGGGAGCTGACATTATCAGTAATCCATCATATTATTTTTGTTAGAAAGTAATGATTAGAGCTTTTTTCTAGCTACATGTCTGTACATTTATCTTCAGCAGTGTAGGAAGGCTGCAAAAGACTTTATTTTCTTAGTTTTAGAATTATCTTTTATGGTTTTGCTAATATTTGAAACTGCTTCAGATGGGTATTCAAGCCTCGGCCTGCTGAACATCGGTAGCGTCACAGACTATTGCATTAGCGTAGAACCTATTGCATTGTCTCAGCACTTGGTTTGTTTCTCATGGGTTTTATTTGATCTTTTGTCATTGCCACAGGGGATAGTGTCCATTCCCCTGGCATGATGGGCACTGTATAGCATGACTGATGTAAAGGTGGTATATCCAGGCCTGGCACTGTTTATACTATTATATGAAGCATTTATTTATGAAAGATAAAAGAATTTTGGGGAAAAAAAGGAACAAATACAGATTCTCATTTTTAAACAACGGTGTTTTGACCCAGGGGTCATGAAACTTTAAATTCAAATGAGAAAAATACAAGTTGAAGTTGCTTTTTCATTTTTCCTTCTTTCTCTTTTTTTTTTTTTTGTCAGACAATAGCAATGTGCAGACATGCAGACATGGGGAATCCATAAATGGATTTACTCAGGGCCCGTGAAATTTATGTAAATGTATGTATGAATTCATTTATCATCGACGTGGAGGCCCTATGGTCAACAGTGGGGCTGAATAAGAATGAATATCCCAAACACTGGTCAAATATTGAGGGTCTATTGTATTTACACTTCGGGGATAATTGGTGTTTTATTCATGTGATATTAAAAGTGCTCTTTGGCAGGAGAATAGGCTGCGAAATGCAAACTGCAGTGTGACTGGACAGGATTCTGCTTCATTTAGCCTTAGAAGAGGATAAGTTTTGCTGTGTGTGCTGGTTTGCCAGCATGCCTATGATCAAACTAACCAAAAAGCTGAATGTCACTTAAAAACAAAAACAGTCTTTTTACCGTGAAGTAGCTTTTAGTAGAAGAGTGTATCACTTAATTCCATTTAATGCCTCAGCTTCAGTCTGCAAAGTTTGTCAAATGAAAATGCCACAGGGAAATGTAGCTCAAGTGGCAGTTCAGTAGGTGGAAGCCACACTACGTGAATCTAACTTTGATGCACTCTCTGTGTGTCAGCTTATGAAGACACACATACTGAAGCAGCCCTGCTTGGCTTCTGCAAAGCAGTTAAAACATTCAGCATCTCATCTCTCTGTGGATCATGTTTTAAATGCAATACTTTCTTTCATTTAATTACAGTTGTCCTGTTTTTAAAAAATAGGATTGATCCTTTTTTTTCAGGCTGAGAATATACTTATCATTACTTTCTCATTAAATTTGAAACTTTGAGGTGCCGGTTGGTGAATTTTGTTGCTGTCCAACACAGCCAGCCTGACTGCTTCTCCCTGCTCCTAGGTTTTATGCTAACAAACTGCTGGGCCCAGTTAAATATTTAGCGTACAGACATGAGAGCGCTACCGATCTTCTCATCTGACTCTCAGAAAGATCGCAAATAAGTAGGTTTTCCAAAGCTGGGTTTTTTCTTCATTATTATAGATGCATTTCTATTGCATGGGGATGCACTAAGAAGGTTTGGCTGAAATCCTTTCATACCCTCAGCCTACTGTTGGCTTGAGTACATGAAGCAAAGCAAAGATATGCAGACAGGTACACTGGTATGTTCCCACACGGTGGAATGCAGTGTGTTTCACCTCAGACAGCACTGCTCGGGCATACAAATAAGGTTAGTGTATCCCAGGGGTACATGTGCTTGGCAGTTGTTTTTGTGCCTTTAGAAAGGGAATCCATTTGTCCCCATGAGAGGGTGACAACGCTGCTTATAAACT
Organism: Scatophagus argus; assembly: GCF_020382885.2. Taxonomy (NCBI): domain Eukaryota; kingdom Metazoa; phylum Chordata; class Actinopteri; family Scatophagidae; genus Scatophagus; species Scatophagus argus. Next base: position 7,583,725 of record NC_058514.1, on the reverse strand, counting down.
ACACCAAGTAATTTCCAAACTGCACTTGGATATTTAATGTTTTATTCAGTTATTCTGTCTTGTTATTACGAGAATTTGACAGGGGAATCACAGAAGCATGATAAACGTTTATATCCCGTTGCTGGCTTGCAGATACTGAATTTAAAGCAAAGTATACTTGTGTACATAGAGAGAGAGTATATGTCAGTATATATTTGCAAAAATACATACATAGACATTTAATAAAGGCTGACAGAGCAGGGAAAAAACATCATTTTCATTCTGAGAACATCTCTGTTGGGATCTGACAAAATTTAACCGCTTATTGATTCGCCATCTTAATAATGAGGTTTGCTGGGCCAAAGATATACATCTTTGTCATCTATACAAGTCACTGATGTTGCACTTAACACTTTGGTTTGGAGTCTGCCTTTGATTTGGTTGATTGGTTTGCAGTTCTTTCTGAATGATTCATGAGTCTTCCTCTCTCACCCTTAACCTAAAGGCATGCCCCAAGTCTTTTCTTTTTTCTTCTTCTCTGGTGGGTTTTTTTTGTTTTGTTTTGTTTTTTTTATTTTTTTTAATTATTTGGGTGATGAGATGCCCAAGCTACCCTTTTCTATTTTTTTTAAGAAACCCTCCGCACTTCAATCCTGTGAGAAGTTTTGACTGTTTTCGAACTGGGACCCTGTCACTGAGACATTATAGATTTTAGCCAGCTACTGCATTTCACCAGACGCTGAAGCACAAGTGAATGCTTTTTAACGTACTGAGCAATGCAATTACAAACTAACAGTAGCAGCTTGCCAACCACTACCTCTCGTTCATTGCATTCCTAAGTACACAGTGAAGTGCAGTAACAGGCCAGTTTTTAAAGTGTTAACACTTTTCCTTTCGTAAATATTAAAGGCCAAAAGAGCCTGTTTGAGTGCACCCACTTTGCTGCTCTGTTGGGTGCTTGTTGACTTAGATTAGCTGCACATTTTGTGGTCTTCGAATCGGAACACTTTATCAATGCTGGGTCTCTAATTGTCCCAAGCAACCTGCGGGTGCTTCTTAAATCTCACATGGTTTGTTTTACGTTTTTGGTTTTGGTTTGAGTAGAAGTAGTGTGAACAGATTGGTATTGGTTTGCTCTGAGCGGTGTCATGCAGACGATGCCAGTATGGACTGCATCCTTTTCTCTTTTTTCTTTCTTTCTATCCGGAATGCCTCCTCTGCTCCTCTCCATCTCTCTCTCTCTTTCTCTTTCTCAGCTTTTTTGGTTCTCTCCTCTTATGGACGTTTATCTCTCTCTTTCTGTGTCTTTTTTCTTGTTGGTTTGCGGTGGTGCTTACCCACCTGAAATGCAAGCTGGGTAACATGGGTCTCTCGTGCTTTTCATCTTAAAAATTCTTCTGATATTAGTGTGTTTTCAATCCTAGAACTTTAAATATTTAAGGAAATGCACTTTATGGTGCAGCGTTACAATTTAACCAGAAGGTGTATCTAAAATCTAAAATATAGGGAAAGAATGTTCTCAAGAAACCCATGTTACCTGTTGAACTGACTGAACACGTTAAATTTTCGCCCGACAACACGATGTGCACTGTGGCCAAACAGCTTATGTTCGCTATAAATAAGCTCAAAAATGAGCTGCAACTACAGTAACTCACATTCCAACTATAGTTTAGCCAGAAATGCTGATCTGCTGACACATTTTAGTTTAGTTTAACTTACACCCCTGCAAGGACACAAGGACACAAGTCCAAGCTTTGTGACTTGAATGTCACACAAACTTTGTGTCACATCAGAAAGACAAATAATAACAATAATAAACAATAAACAATAATGAAGAACGATTTCACGGCTTTAATTTCACACAGAAAATGAAACAAGTTCAGATTGAAATTATCCTTAAATTCACCCAGCTGGGCGTTTGTGTAATTCATACACACACTCACACACACACACACACACACACACATACACACACAACCAGATATTTCAGTTTTCACTTAATCTGCACTCGGTGTGACTCAGAGCCATCCTTCCTCCCTGCATCCTTCCATCCTTCTTCCCTTCCATCCTTCCTGCTCATCTTTCCGACTCACCCCAGTCCTCCCTTTATCCATCACTTTTCCCTCACTCCCTTCCTTCGATGCTTCCCTCTTTCCCTCATTCCTCCCTCCCTACAGTCGCCCTTTCTTCCAACATTCCCTCCCTTCACACCATAATGCCTCACCTCTTACAACACACAAACATATATCAGCTCTTCACTCACTTACTACACTCCCTCACTGCAACTTTGACATCAGAAATTGTTAGTGTTCTGGTTGCAAGCCAATTAATTTTATAAGTATTGTGCTTGATAAAATTTAGTAACCTATTAGTCTGTGTGCATTAGTCTGTGTGTGATCATAAACTTGTGTGTATGGCTCTGTTAAAATTCATTTAAATGCTTCATTCGTTCCCACCTTTCTTGTTATGTTCTGTGATTCTTCTCTCTCTATCTCTGTCTTTTATTTTTTGGGTTATTTTTTTTACTTTTGCTCCCATTTCTTTTATTCCCTATTTTCTTTTTTGCATCTAGTTCCTTCTCTCTATTTTTTTTTGTTTGTTTTGTTTGTTTTTCTTTTCTCTCTTGCATCTTCCTTTTTTCCTTCAAAGTTTATCTTATCTGCTCGTGCCCTTTTTTCTTTTTGGGAATAATGAAGCATTATTTTGTGGTGAGGTATTTTAACAGGGTCAATACCAAAGCAGAGTGAACAGCTCCTGAGTCATAGATTGAACTTTAACTAAATCTATCACTCACAGCAGTGTAAAATGTTGCAGTACCAGAAACAACCAGTGGGTGTCTCCCCAACAGTATGTTATCTTTGTGCCTCTCAGTGTTATGTAAGAACTTGTGGGCTATGATTTCCAAAAGCATCTGAAATCATCTTTGTCATGAGTGGAAATGACTGAGATTATCTTAAATTTTCTATTATAATATTCTGATGCCTCTTTGACCTGAAAGTATATTGAAGTTGTGGTTAATCAACAGTTATTGGACCACAAATAACAGCTGTAAATGAAGGCGCTTGACTTATTTTTTTTCACTTGGATCTTGATTATTTTCAGGTCAAAGAACGCACTGAATAATGCATATTCAAAGAGGAATTGTCCTTTAATGCATTTGGTAAATGTAGCCTGAGTTAGCTAAAGCTTGTCGTAGCTTCAGCTGGCAGAAAGAAAAACAGATAGCTACAGAGGCGCCTCTCTATCCCCCATCATACACACAGCCCCATGGGCTAATATGACACATGCCATGCTGCAGACACACACATACACAATCAGCTGCCCCAGACCAACATTCATTATCTTAGTCCTCAAGGCACTGGACAGCAAATTTCCAATATCTCACACTTCCTACATGTTTCAGTCTTCTAGCACTGTGATAAGAAGTGAATCAGCCTGATGTGGCCAGTCTGTATGCACTAATATCTTCAAATATATCAAAATTCTCCGTCCTGGTCCAGATGAAATTATTTCCACTAACATGGTGGTTTGTGAGTTATTTTGTTTGGTCTGGGCTGGTGCAAAAGCGTTCTCCCCGCTGCTCACACTAAAACACACCTTTACGTGCGCGGTGACACACAAACACGCACACCACGGCGCTGCTCTGGTGCTGATCTTTGTTGCCTTTCCTTAAAGCCAGCTGACTCCTCCTCGTCCTCCTCCTCTTCGTCCTCCTCCTCCTCCTCTTCCTCCTCTCACCCCCCTGCGGTAAGGCCAACGGTACGCTCCGACGGTAACCTCGTCAGCCTTCCTCCCTCCTCCACCATCCTTCCATCCTTAAATGCTTCCATCCCTGCATCCATGGTATGATCCAAAACTTTTGGCTTTTCATTCGTCCTCATCTGTTGCTCCTGCTGTCATCTTCTGCAGCATGTCCAGAGTTACATTTATGTAGCTGTTGTTTGTATTTTTACATGTTTACATATATATATGTATATGTGTGCGTGTGGTGAAGGACCCTGTATCGTACAGGCCTAGTATAACTGGAGTCTCGTGACTTTCCTTGTATGGCTCTTGTTGCGCCCGCTGCCCCACCTCCCTCATGGCTTGCAACTTGCTCCACCTTCCCTAATGGGTGTGGTACCTTTTAGTGCTTTGTCATCAGTGCGAGCCATCATGGTCACGCTATCACGCTGACTCTCTTTTTCTCACTCTTCTCCACTGGCCTCCCATCTTTCTTTTCATCTATCTTATCTTATCTGCCTTCTCTATGTAATTTTCTATCTGTATTTATTCAGATGTCTCTGAATAATTCAAACTATTCTTCATATTCAGACTCTCTCTCTCACTCACTCTCTCTCTGTTACACATACTATCATTGTGACTGTACCTATCCCACTCACCTCCCTCCTCTCTCAATGGTGAAATGGTCCCCACTGTGGTTCAATTGTGGTATTACATGCAGTGCAGACATATGACTGAAAATGCTCAGAAGGATGGGTCATTTTCAGCATAGCTGTCAGTTGAGTTTGGAACAATTCATGTCTTAGTTTACTGGTCAACAGTACAACAAGCTTACCAGGAAAATGTGACCTCTACCCTTAGAAAGTTGCCAAACTGCTCCCACTTATCCCAGAGTCATAGAATAGTAGAAATAGTGTGAGGAATTTTTCTGTTTCTTTTCCCTGAGCACAACTCTGACATGTGTTATGTTGAAAAGTAACATTTGACATCTGGTATCCCAAACTGTGGTAAGAGGTGCGCAGAATGGCCCATCCTTTTTAGGAGCATACTGTGTTTTCTCTGTGGGATTAGCATAAAGAACTGATGGCCTCTTGGAAAAACACAAATGGCATGAAACAGATTCAAAGGTCAGATAGGCTGATTGTATGTTTTTAAGGTTAAATAAAGTTATTACTTTGATGACAGGTGTAGTCTGGCACTGTTGTGGTTGTTAAGTGGTGATGCTTTTTTCCTGTGCTTACTATTGTATTCATGTGGAAGTGTAGTTAGATGCTTCTTTTTGACAATTTTCTCATCATTTTTAGACGCTTGTTACTGCTGTTGTGGTTGCTGATGATTTGGCGTTTGTGTGATCTGGTATGTTTGGCTTCAGCTCAATCATGTGCTGTTAGTGGTATAACTGCGAGTAATGCACTAGGCGCTTAGTTGCTGTATTCACTGCATCGTGCTTTACGCAGATTGTGATGTAGCCATTGTTTTCTTCCGCCTTTTTGTTCCTGAGAATGAGCAACAGCAGCATGAATAAGTAAATCTGTATTAGAATAGCACTCAGCGAGATGGCTGAATATTTCATCATGGAGTTATTTCCTGTGGATGAGTACTGGGACAAAAGACAGTTAGAAAGCTACAGTGCCTCTTAAGCTTGTACTTCAGAGCTTTACTAAGGTATATTTTGAATAAATGTATACCAAATAATGGATTGCTTTAATGCCTTTAGGGGCAAAACACTCTGCAAATGAAACACTTGCTGCTGTGAAACAGTTTCTCAACCGTCACAGTAAACAAAAAGTAAGGATGAAGAGATTTGCCACCCGTGAAAATATTATCTTTTTACCTGGCTGTGTCTGTATTTGGTAGTAATATCTTTATCCACCTGAATGTCATCTTTGGATTGTGTCTCCCAGTAGGCAGTTGCTCTGTGACAGACAAACAATTAGCCTGCCTGCATGATTTATTGAAACAGGAATCCACCTGCAGGCAAGGATTTTGTACTGTACCTGTTGTGAGTTGTTATCACTGATTTATGAAAGGGCTTACCTCCATCGATGGAAATCTCTCTGGCCTGGTCTCAGGTATTACAACTTTAGTCCATACCAGTGCAGGATTTCCAAATCATTCAGCTTAGTAAGATGATTTACTTCAGGGGTTCCTAAAGTATTTGTTTGTCAAATGTCATTGCCAGGCTTGATTTACCTGTAATAGATTATAGAATCAATACCCAAGAGCGTGTTCTCCATTGTGATTATGGCAGCAATGATGTGAGGTAGAAGTAATAGCTGTAACTTAAGAGCAGCAATGTGAGTAAAGACTAATGGAGTCATTTTTAGTTTGTATGGTTCAGCACGGCACCTTTAAAGACAGTTCACCGCCAAATAACTGTGACTCGTCTAATTGCACAGTTGGACGTATCTTTTATTTAAAGACAGGCTGAAGCAGGTGTATTCATGAAGCTGATGGATGGTTAGTGAGTCTCTTTGTTGCCAAGTGATTTTTCCATGAAGCCAGAAAAATGAGCATGATTGCCCGATTCTCTCCCAGATCTCTATTGTCAGTTAATTTTGATGGGATTTTGTAGGACGCAGATTTCCATTTATTAACTTGGTGTGTGTGTGTGTGTGTGTGTGTGTGTGTGTGTGATACATATTTGCATCCACATATATGTGTGGGTGGGAATATGCATATGAATGTTACTTTTGCATATGTCTGTGTGTGCATATGCATGTGTGTATGTTTTGTATGATCATCCTTACCTGTGTGTGTGTGTGTGTGTGTGTGTGTGTGTTTGTACGTGCGGTTCCCTCCCTTACCTATCTGCATGTGTCCTCATGCGTCCTGTGTTTTTCTAAAACAAAAACACCAAACCCCACCAAAAGGGACTGCAGAACTCTGAAGAGAACGCCAGGATCTCCATCACCTTCTTCCGGCTGTTCCGCGTGATGAGGCTGGTGAAGCTGCTGTCTCGCGGGGAAGGGATTCGGACCCTGCTGTGGACCTTCATCAAATCCTTCCAAGTGAGGGGAGAACCGGACACAACATGCTAGAGCACTGGGTTGGATTTACACAGGACAGAAAGCGAAGCTTTAACCCTAATGCGACGCAGATTTCAGACTTCAATCGTACTGCTTTAATTATATTTCAGTTTGTACTGCAGAATCTGAATTACCATTCAGGAGATTATTTGCTTAATTAATTCATAATATACTAATTTAACTTTATTAATATTGTACAAATCATTTTGTAATTTCAGATCTGAGTCACATGGGGCTAAAAATATCCTTGTTCTTGTGTAAATCCAGCCTGGTGGAATCTCACAAGCCACCTTTCCTTTCCTTGCCTCCTCCCTCCTCGTTTCTACCTCCTATTTTTGTAAGAAATCAGACGTCAGACAGTTCATTCTAGGCAGGGGGGAGGAAGAAAAGCAAGAGGGATGATGTGAGGTAACGGAGGGGAGGTTTATGGGTCTTGCTGCAGAGGCAGGGAGGGATGTAGGGTCACGAAGCTCAGAAACAGGCAGGAACTCAAGACCCAAAACCAGAAATCTCCTTTCTCCTCTTTCTCTTCATCTCTCCTCTACTTCTTCTTCTGCTCCCTTTTCCCTCCAGCACCCCACTACTAACTCCTGACAGCTCACCATTCCCTGTAGGCGGGTTAACTAATTGAGTTAAATAAAGCACTCCACCAAAAAATAAAATCATTTGATAGAGAGATATAGGGAAATGGAAATAATCTGTTCTCTCTCCTGTGCTATTTGAGACAGGCTTCTTCATGTTACAGTATAGTTGCTGAAATTTGAAACAACAGCACAATCATAAATGTATTACTGTGCTTAACACAAAAGCTTCCCGTATCCTGTCTCATCATTTCATTTTTCAGCAGATTACATAATGACAAATAATCAAATTCTGTCTTTTTAATTCATTTGTCATGATGTGGCCCTGGTCTTCCCAGGCACAGGGGTAACGTTAGCCAGGAGTTTGGTGTGACACATGTTTCCCAGGCGTGTAAATATAGAAGACACACCTGATCTGGCCACGTTTGGTTCATGCACATGATGTTGGGACTGATCTCCTGGCTACACTAAAGAGAGCAGTTTATGAATTTAATTTTTCACTCCCAAGTCAGATGATTTGTCCTAGTTTGTTTTTGGTGTTGTGCCACACAGGGCTGTTGATCTGTTCACTTTCACTTCGCAGTGTATATACGTGTAAGGTTAGTCAACCATAATTTTCTGAATCTGTGCTCTAATTGGAGGTGTGAGCTTTGAATGAAAGTGAATGGATTCCAGCCTTGGTGCAGGATAACAGTGTTGGCAACTCGTCACTGATGTGTCTCTCTCTTCTTTAGGCACTGCCCTACGTAGCTCTGCTTATAGTGATGCTATTCTTCATATATGCTGTCATCGGCATGCAGGTAAGCTGTCGTCTCGTTGCCTTGTTTCCCTCCCTCTGTTGTGTTTTCTTCTCTCTCATCTTCTCCTCTAGCTGGCTTCCGTCCTGTGTCTGTCTTCCTGGAGTATTTTCACCCAGAGTTCCTGTTTTGGTCACGTCGTCTTCCTCTCCTCAACTTTTCTTCCTCCTGTAGCTGTTGCCAGTCTTTGTTTTTCGTCTTGTGAAGTGTCCCCCTGTCTTACCTATAAGTTGTTTGCATCACTTATGATAAGACGGGGACACTTTGATTTGATTTTCTGGGGACAACTGGCCTTTAATTTTTATTGTCCCAGAGAGCAAACCCTTGCTCCTGTCACTGCTGACATCATATCCTGTGTGCTGTGACTACTTCCTTCCCTCCGTGCAGATGTTTGGTAAGATAGCGCTGCGGGACCACACAGAGATCAACAGGAACAACAATTTCCAGACATTCCCTCAGGCAGTGCTGCTGCTCTTCAGGTGAGGGAGATCACTGCACTCATCATTTTCATTCTTTTGTACTTTTATCCTTTTTTTTTCCTCCTTCGTCTTCTTTCTTTTTCCCATTTGTCTTAATATTTACTTCATTGATTCAAAGTCAGCATCTTCTGCTCTTTTCACATCATCGTTCATAACTTTTCTTTTTCTGTTTTGATATTTGATATTTTCTCTCTTTCATTTACTATTTTACATCAGAGGCCACCACTGGCATTTTTTGACTTCACAGGGTTAATTAAATGCCGGGATGTTTGTAAATTCTATGACGCTGCACAATTTTGTACTATCTAAATATGATGTTACTATTTTATTGTCCCCGTGTCAAGAGTTAAAAGTTGTAGTTTAAAATACCCAGCAGTAATCATCATAATATCAACAAAAACCTGACACAGAACCACAGCATCCAAACTGTCCCATCCATACACCTGCATGCTTACTATTTAGTTGATAATTGTTGACAATGACTCTTGAAACTTGACTTTCTGCAAAATACTGTGGGCCTCTGAGGATGAAACCTTCAGTTGTCAGAGGACTCTTCTAATAATACATTAACCCCCTGGATCTGGTCTCTCTGTCCTGTGTGGTGGTAAGATTCCATGCAGGGGACAGAAACCATAGAAACTGAAAGGTTGGATCAGATGAAATAATCTGTGGCAGGGCCACACAGTTGGTCTGTTAAATTTGTAAGCATTTTTTGCCATAAAAAACATAAAAAGCATCTTTTCCATTTGTCTGCTTTCTATGCACTGACCCCTTCACTGAATATATCATAGCAATGGGCTTCCATTCAGAGGGACAGCATACTTGGATACTTCATACTGCTGTGTAATTTACATGTAACAAACAGTCCATCACTTGATAAATAATGGCAAAGCCCACCAGAAATGATAACCTAGCAAAACAGCAACCACAGAGCTGGAAAGCTTAATAGTACTGAAGTATTCAGAATGGAAGACAGCAGTAGTTTGGACTTGGTCTTTATCTACAATTCAGCAAAACCAAATCAGAAATTCTTTGTTGTTGCTCTATAAATTTGCTGTATCAGGATATAATTATGATGTGATCGCTGTATTTTTTTTCTCCTCCTGTTGTTCACACTCTTAACACTTACATATGTGTGTGTTTGTGTTTATGTGTGTATGGGTCTCTCTCTGTCGTCGTGTCGTCTCTGTGTGTATGTCACTATATGCTTGTATGCCTACATGTATGCATGCGCACATCCATGCGCCTGTATGTGTGTGTGTGTGTTAATGCACAAATGCACATGCGACTCCATGCGGGGTATGGATGCACACCTGTATGTGTGCCTCTATGTGTTTCTTTTATGTATCTCTGTATGTGCGCGTATCTTTGCATGCGAATGTGTGCATATTTGTGTGGGCGTGTGCGTGTCTGTCTATCAGATGTGCGACAGGCGAGGCATGGCAGGAGATAATGCTGGCTTGCACGCTCAATCGGCCGTGTGAAAAAGGATCGACCAATGAGAACAGTTCGTCCAACGAGGACTGTGGCAGTCAGTTCGCCATCATTTACTTTGTCAGCTTCTACATGCTCTGTGCCTTTCTGGTGAGTGCGGTGACAGAGAAAAGATTTTAGAGTAATTCACTGCATGATGTTACAGGTTATAATTTGAAATAGGTAATCTGTAATCCACTATATTTCGGCATGTGCTTAATGATTCCTAATTCTCCCCAGATCATCAACTTGTTTGTTGCCGTCATCATGGACAATTTTGACTACTTGACACGTGATTGGTCGATCCTGGGGCCGCATCATCTCGATGAATTCAAGAGAATCTGGGCTGAATATGACCCAGAAGCTAAGTACGTTTATTGAGGATTAACAGACATATGTCATCCAAATAAATTGTCTTCACCATCTGTGGTGATTGTGTGGAGAGGCACTTTAATGGGACATCTGTGCTGTTTCCAGGGGGAGGATAAAGCACCTGGATGTGGTGACTCTGCTGCGGAGAATCCAGCCTCCCCTCGGCTTTGGAAAGCTCTGTCCACACAGGGTGGCCTGCAAGGTAAACACATGCGTAAACACACACAGCCTGCAAATTCCCCAACACAGTGTGAAGGCTGCTTGATCGTCTTTTGAATTGGTTACTGTGGTTACATTAATATCACTCTGTTTGCTTGGCGTGATAAGTATACAGAAATTTGTCTTTGTGATATCAGTGTGATGACAGGTTGACAGCTCATAACACCTTCCACAATGACTCAAATGGCACATCGAAAACAGATCGTACATGTAGAGAAAACATTTTAGACATTTACGCACTAGCTCTTCTCCAGAGGCATATTAGTCCTGACCATAGTGTTAAACTACTGTCTGCTTGTTTTTAGCACACTGCAAGCTGCCAGCATCTACTGGCAGCTGACAAAGAAATTTACCTGTGCACCATTTTCCCTGAAAATTTTGCTTCACGAATTGAAATATTCTATCCACTGCAGCGCCTGGTGTCGATGAACATGCCTCTGAACAGCGATGGTACAGTGATGTTCAACGCCACTCTGTTTGCCCTGGTCAGAACCGCACTCAGGATCAAGACAGAAGGTAATAGATTTACGCACGAAACACTCAGCATGTACAGTATCCATATGTAGGATATTGGATGGGAATTAAATAGATCAGTTCCAGTGTTTTCATCAAGACTTCTGGCACTCCTGACATCAGTATTAAATGCACTAATGATATACTCCCCTGTAGATATAAATACAGACGCACTGGCTGATTATTTCACGCCGGACATGTTGTGTGGTGATGTATGTAAAACTGCAAAAACATCTGTGTACATTGTTCACATATGTGCAGGGAACCTGGAGCAGGCCAATGAGGAGCTGAGGGCAATAGTGAAAAAGATCTGGAAGAGGACCAGCATGAAGCTCTTGGATCAAGTAGTGCCCCCTGCTGGTGGTGTGTATACCGTGCAACGCAGTTTCAGATAGAGCTCCAAACAATAAACAGAAACACTTTCAGTTGTCAGCACACAATAACAGTCTTTTCATTTTCTCTTGCTGTGGCCTCTGCAGGTTTGCTTGCACCAGCTCACAGATGGTGAGGCGTTATTTTAAGCATCATACTTGCAATATTTTTATTTCTTGCAGATGATGAGGTCACTGTCGGGAAGTTCTATGCTACCTTCCTCATCCAGGAATATTTCCGCAAGTTTAAGAAGAGGAAAGAACAAGGGCTGGTGGCCAAGGTGCCCCCCAAAACTGCCCTCTCTCTGCAGGTACACGAACACAGAGAGGTTTGTTTACCTTTGAAATAACATGAGGAGAACCAGAGTCAGGGGCAAACACAGCAGATGACTTGACAAAGAAATGAACGCAAACTGGATTTAAATACGAGCCAAACTAACAAGTTAATGAAGTGGACAGACATGTTTTCACTTCTTCTCTTTAGCCTGAAGAAGACCATGTGTGGTCATGTCCACATCAAAAAGTAGCTTGTCTGTTCTCATGTCTCTGTTTTTTGATCCCAACTTTTCTCGATCGGCCTACCTGTGAGCGTGACCAGTTATATGCACACCGTAGGCTTAAATATTTGCATTATGACAGAGGGCAAGAGCAGTAGTAGCATTGAAGCATGATATATGGTGTATATAAATTATTAAACTTACTGCTCTCTGTGTCAGCACGGTTCTGTGATGTACCAGCTTCACAATCGGAGCCCGCAGCACTGTGCACTGTTTACAGTCTATAAATATTAGCTGCTAGCACTGTTTGAAAGTTAGCACTAGCGGCTATGATTTGTTGCTGGACGCTCTCAGTTCCACCAGATGATGGCTGTTGCGTTTCTCTAACAGTCCGTAGAAGTGCCGCCTTGCTACACTCTGCATGCCCGCCTGTCTAAACTCAAATTTAAAAAGAAAAAAAACTACACTGAATGAATCGTAACAGCAAAATAAACATGTGCGTCACTGTGTTATTCCATTAGTAACACTTAAGTTTGTTTTGTCTGTATGTAGGCGGGCCTGCGGACATTGCATGACATTGGTCCAGAGATTCGGAGGGCCATCTCTGGAGACCTGACCGTGGAGGAGGAGCTGGATAAAGGCTTGAAAGAGCCTGTGTCAGCTGCATCCGAGGACGATATCTTCAGGGTAAAGGTCGGATACACACACCCTCACTCACTCTCCAGAGAGCGAGAGAGAAAAAGAGCGAGAGAGAGATGATGAGCGCCCAGCTTGAAGCCATATTACTGCTCCATGCGCATACATGGACATGCCTGCATGTGCTCAGAGGTTCAAAAAGAGATTTAAAATGCCTCATTCTCCACCACATAGCTTGGCCACCAATCACTGCAGATACTGAACTAAATTTTGATAAGTGGTTACATGCAATTTGGAAGCTCATTCACTGACTCCACATTGCAAAATAAGAACAGTGCAACATTTTTTATAAAATGAAACATACAGCGACATTTCATCAGTTGAGCACTGCGAGTGAAAGCTCCTTACAAAAACTGCACACACACAAGCAAACTTCTTCACTCATGGGTGAGTTATGCTACTTATCAGCCTCCATTATCAATGTCATTGCCACGGTCATGTGCTTTGTTTTGCTGTATTTTGTTAATTTTACATAGTATATGTAACACAGATAAGGTGAAATAGGTGGTTGTAAATACAGTATATAACACTATTTAACAATATTTGAAAGAGAATCTCAGAAGTTGGATTTAATGCCGCATTATAGAGATTTTAGATCAAGATTTAGTGCCTGATTCATGTTTGTAAAGCTGCAAATACAATCTCCCATTGGACACAAAGCATCTGTGCTGAGTTTCCATCTTGGCTGAGTTTTGTTGCTGCTAGCAGTGAATGTGACTCGTAATTCAGATTGAGTGGAGTCAGATGTAAAGATATTTTGATGTAAGCATAATTATCTTCTTTCTCTGTCTTCTTTTATCTTAACTTCCTTTCCTCCTCTCCTCATCTTTCTCTCTTTCCTTTCACCCACAGCGTACAGGTGGGTTGTTCAGCAACCACGTCAACTACTACAACCAGAGCGATGGTCGCAGTTCCTTCCCGCAGTCCTTCACTACTCAGCGTCCCTTACACATCAGCCAGAAGGGCTCCCCCTGCGAAGGCGAGAGCCCGTCCCACGAAAAGCTCATGGATTCAACCACTTTCACCCCTTCCTCGTACTCATCATCAGGTTCCAACGCCAACATCAACAACGCCAACAACACCGGCATGGCAGGGGTGGCAACCCAGGGAATCAGTCGGTTCCCAAGCCCGTCCATAAGCACTGTGGACGGGCACACGGGGCAGCCACTCACCCCGATCCTGCTGCCAAGATCTGCGTGGTGCTTTCCTCCGAAGAGGTGAGTGCAGGCTGGACAGCACATTAAATCTCCTTCACAGTCTGTTTTCCTGTCCTACCTGACAGTATGCACTCTTGAACAGAATTATTAGTCTGTCCCTTTCATTTCCTGACAACCGTAACAACTTTTTAGACAGTTAGCTAATATGGTAAACAAGATGACATCAGTATGGACATGAATGGTTCTTCTGCTTCCTTCACTTTTCTGTCTCCTCCCTCCTCTCTTTCCTTGTCTTTTTGTTTCTGGTGGCAAGCAGGACGTGTTTTTATGACACCCTAATGCGGTATGTTGCCAGGGGACAGAGAGAGAAAGAGTGTGTGTGTGTGTGTGAGTTTCATAATGCTTTATAAAATGACATTGCTGTCACAGTGCTATAGTGAGACTTGTTGCTATGCACATAATGCTTTGGTTGCTATAGCAGAAGCCAGGTCTCTATGCTGCTACAATAAAATCTGCTACCAAAGCCATAGATAGACTGTTTGGTGCAACATGACCAAACCTTTCCTATCAAAGGCTTAGGCATCTTACTGCTGCTCTTCTCTGCTGTTGTATTGTATTTTATGGCAGGTCTGGGTTAGACACAATGTCTGCTCATTGTCCATCAAATGTGTAAAAATTGTAATGTGTGGAAACGTCAGAAAGCTCATACTTAACTCCCATTGTGATTCTAATAGCTCAGTGCATCTGTTGGAGTATTTAGTTAAAATAAAGCCCCCCTGCACTGGGCTGACTAATGCTGCTTTTCCATGGATGCTCTTTTGTTTCTGCTGACAGGTAGGGGTCAAGTGTTGGTTTGTCTGTCCCTCAGTCAGTCTGTCTGTCTATCCAGATAGCTTGATATTGTGGATATTCGCGGTACTCCAGTGTAACTTCATCCCCAGAGGATGGACACTTTCCTTTTCAGACACAAGATAATCTTAACTAAATTTACTTTACATATCTGTACCACATGGGATGAGCCATTTTGATTTTAAAGATCCTTTTGGTCTCTCCTTTAGCTGCACCATCAGGTCAAATTTCATCAGCTTTATCGAATCATTCACATCTTGGTCATGTATACCTTCCCAAATAAATGTGGCAGTTTCCAGCCATTGGCTAGCAGGGCTTTAAACAAGTATTTTTGTTTTTAAAATGTTTTCATCCTAGAATCCTAACCCAGAGTTTGCTGTGGAGCCCTTAAATAGCTGTGGATTAAAGGGACATCTTGATATTTAGAAGTGGGATTTTGTTTTCCTTCTCCAGGCTGTTCTTGGGAGAAGTTTATGTTCCAATGCCTGATAAACACAATGAACAGTTAGTTGTACTTGTGAGTGTTCCTCATTAAAAGTAATGGGTACTGCTAACTGCAAGCCAAGCCTTTTGTTATGGTTCTTGGTTTTTATTCGGGTTTGGGGAGATGAAATGTTGTAGCTTTCAAGCAAACAATGTGATGAAGGAGAAAATATTAAACTTCAAATGTCAGGATGTCTCCTTAAAGCTTAAATCTGGAGTATGAAACAGATGTGGACAGTGAGGGTGACAAGACATCTTTGGAATACAAAGAGAATACAGTTTAATATATAATAAATACTGAGTTTATATAAGTCTCTCTCTCTCTCTCTCTCTCTGGGGAAAAACACCCACACAATGAAGCTTTCAGTGTTTGAAAAGTACTGGCTAAGAGTTAAAGACTAGTTAAAGAGCTAACTAAACTGAATCCAGGATAGTGTAGGCATTGCACCCACTTCTGAAGGGACGAGTAGAAAAGACAGCATTTGATTCTAGGATTTCATTAGCCTTTATTTTAGATGATGAGAACATAAAAAGTGTTTCATTTGCCAGCAGGTTTACATTAAAGGGCTGCTCGCCAAGTATCAACTAACAACTTTATATCACAATGAACTAAAATCTCATCTTTCCTAATCTTTGCTTCTCAAAGATGTCTGCACCTCATCGTGCTATCCGTTTGTCATATTCCAGGTGCCTTTAGTGCTTTTTACCATTTTGCTTTGACAAAATAGTTTCCATCTGCTTCTCTCTCTTCCTCTAGCTTTCTCTCCTTCTCAATCTTCCTCTTTCCTTTTCCAACATGCTGTAGTAGCCTCAGTGGGTTTCTCCTTCTAAGCTCCTCCCTCGAGTTAAATGCTAATCAGCTGCCTCTTTCTGTTTGTGTGTTTGTGTTTACATCTGTCTGCCTATCTGTCTACCTGTTTTTTTGTTTTTATGTCCGCGGTCTGCGTTTATGTTCATTTTGTTTGTTTCGGGTTGTGCGCTTGTTTTTCGTTCGCAGCTCTGACTCAAGTGACAGCCGTCTGCCGATCATCCGGAGAGGCGAGGGATCGACGGAGGAGACGTACGATGAGAGCTACGGTGACGACAGGGAGTACCACGAGGACGACCACTCGCTCTCCTCCGACATGTACTGCTCCAACAGACACGTGCCATCAACACTTTCATATTCGTCAGCAAACCTGATTAGTTGACTCCTCTTTATATTTGTGTGTACTCATTAGGCTGGTGTATCATGATGACACATGTAAGCAGTTGACTCCCATGGAGGAAGGAGAGGAGATAGAAGACAGAAGAGGAGGAGGGTGGCAGTCTCCCAGGAGAGTCTTCCTCTGCCCCACTTCTCTGGGTAACTAGAGATAAAATTCTTCCAAAACATTGCAAATTCAGTGTTTCCTTTTTCTATATTTCGCTTGTTTTTACATACTGTGTGTTTGTATATTTGTTGTGTCTGTGTCAGGGCGGAGATCATCCTTCCATCTGGAGTGTCTCAGGAGACAGTCAAGGCCAGATGTCTCCCAGAAGACGGCTGTTCCCCTGCACCTTGTACATCATCAGGTACAGGTTTCCCACAAAATAAACACAAACGTACTCACAAGTTTTAAATGGTTTAACTCTCTGGTATAATCCCTGCTCCTCTCCACTGCTTCCCTTTGCTCTCTCCTCCTCCAGGCTCTGGCAGTTGCAGGGTTGAGTCCTCTGCTAAGAAGGAGTCACTCACCTACACTCTTCAGCCGGCTGTGCTCCACGCCTCCAGCCAGTCCCACAGGTAGGCTGCATCCAGCGCACATGTCAAAGGCCAAATAGCTGTTTGCCAAGCGCTGGCAGAAAGGTTGCATCACGTTTACCTTTTTCATTTAATGAGGGAAAAAAAGGCCACTGTTCATGTTGCAGCTTTGCAATTTTTTCCCCCTAACTGTTGTTTCTCCTCTCATCGTTTTTCTAGCCCATGGCAGTGATGCCTCCTACCAGCGAGTGCCCTCTCTGAGGCTAGAGGGCTCCAACTCCCATGAAAAGCTCAATACCAGCTTGCCCTCTGTCAACTGTGGGCCCTGGTAAGACTGGTTAACACGAGCAAGTTGCTTTACAGTCGTCCAAGTAGCAGTTATGGTGACACTTGAGATGCTGTCGGATGAGTAATTATAAAAGTAAATTTATTGCCACTAGGTACAGCGACAGTAATGGGAACAGCAGGGTGCCCAGTCCAAGCCCGAGCGTGTCTGTGTCCAATCAAAGGCCACGGCCAGTGTCGCTCACAGTACCCTCACTGCTGGGAAAAGACTCCAGTTCGCTGTCTCACGGCAGCGCAGGCAGTCTGGTGGAGGCGGTGAGTGTGTGTGTGTGTGTGTTCGTGTGCGTGTATACAAGTTGTAGAAGGTCACACTCTACTTGTTACATAGTCTGCATTGAGGCAAAGGTGAAATAACCCTCTGTCATGAGGACCTGCTGCTTTTCTTTGCTTTATGTCAGTAATTCTCATCCTGGGGATTCAAGTTGCTCCAATGGGTCACAGAATAAGGACGATATGTTTTGCAATACAAATTTAAATTGTCATCTCCAATGGAAACTACTGGAAATATTAGATAGTTTTACTACTTCTGGCCCTAACAAATGTTCTCAAATGAGACAATTCAAGAGATTTAGAGATCAGTTATAGACTTTTGGCACTAGTGATAACGATTCACAAATAGATGCTATCTAATAAGAAATTTGATGACTATCAAACTATAAAAAAATCAAAATAATAAATGTCAGATTTGTTGGGGTCGTAGTATTCCACCTTTTCCCTATTACACTAAAGTATATTTTTTCCTATTCCCTCCATTCTTTCCCCCAATTTCTCTCTATATTTCTCCCTTCCTCTTCGTCCATTCCTCTCATCTCCCATTTCCCTCTCAAGGTGCTAATATCAGAGGGCTTGGGTCATTTTGCCCAGGATCCGTCGTTCATCGAGGTGACCAAAGCCGAGTTGGCCGACGCCTGCGACATGACCATCGAGGAGATGGAGCACGCCGCCAGCAACATTCTCAACGGCAACACCGCCATGAACACCACATCCAGTACCTCCTCCACCTCCCAGCACAGCCCCAACGGCAACCTCCTCCCCTTCCACACAGCAGCAGCAGCAGCAACGCACAGGGACCAAGCGGTCAGCGAGGGCGGGGACGAGGCTGGAGGAAGCAGAGGCTCCGTCCATGGGCCTTCCTCGGTGGAGGAGCGGCAGGTGCTGCTAGCGGGTGGGAGGGGACGAGAAGAGGAGGAGGAAGAGGCAGAAGTGATGGAGGAGGGGCACCACATAAGCTCTGCTGTGATTGGAGGAGCACGGCAGAGGAACAGCGGGCTGTTGGAGGACGAGGATATGGAATGTGTGACGAGTTTGTAGGAGTCGGCTTGACAGGTTCAATCGGCCGACTGGCCCCTCTGACATCATCAGAAACTGACACTTGTCAGTGCTGGGTAACAGCGCCGCAGCTGGCTCTGTCTGTCCCCGCCCCTTACACACACACACACACACACACACACACACACACACACACTCACACAAATTGTCTGCCTCTCTGCCAGACGTAAATGCTCTGGACATTGGCGGCCAGTAACGCAACCTTACACATCTGGTTCTGACTTTGATGGTTTCTATGAGTTTGTATGTGTGTGAATATTTGTAGTGAAGTATATCACACTATACTCTATACTATCTGAGCGTATGCTTGTGTGTATGTGTGTGTGTGTGTGTGTGTGTCCTATGATTTTCTCTATTTGTATGTGTACATGAGTACGTGTGTTCTCCACACGTGTCTGAGTGTGTCTCTAAAGTGCCTCACAGTTTTATCATGTCCTCAAAGTGTGAAGAGCAAAAGAGTAGAGACAAGAAAAAAAAGCAAAGGGAAAGCAGGGATGAAGGAAAGGTAGCAAGGAAACAACAGAATTTGTTTCCTGCAGATTTCCTGCAGTTGACACAGTGTGTTTATTGTTTTCATTTCCTCTGCTTATGTTGGTGTTGTGTTATTGTGTTTGTCTGGCCGCCATGAAGCCAGGTAGGGGACAGCAGGCCAGCTTTTGGGGGGCATCTGTTAAGGATTCAAATCTGACCGCACCTACTTGAGGTCAAAGGTCAACTCCTCCTTCTTGGTCCACTGATGATGAAGCGCTGTATTAGAGTAAACGGGGGGCAAGGAAAACCCTGTTTGAAATCTCATTTCTCTTCCTCTTCCAAAGCTAAGGAACCTTGGAGCACAGCCCTGCCAGCTTGGGGGTGGGATGAAGGTGACACGCCACCCCCAGCCAAGGGGGGGAAGGATTTGAGGGATGGACCAACAGCCACAACAGGGCTGCTGTAGGGGGCCATGGGCAGAGAGACACTCTCTGGCCAACAGAAATCTTGCCAGCTCCTTTATCTGCTGGCCGATGAGACGCCAGTGAGAGACAAACTCACCTCGTCTGTCACCTTTCCTCCGCCGCTTCTACTCGTTTGGCCACGCCCACTTCCTGCCCCAAACAGGAAGTGGGAGGAGCATTTGGTGGCTAGGCAGCGACAGGGAGCCCCCTTTTCTGCCTCATACCTCGCCGTTCCTCACTCCTCCCTCTTTCCTTCCTCCCTCCTCCTTGGGTATTCCACCATCTGTCTCCCTCCATCGCTGGGTTTTTGCTTTTTCAGCCCTCGGGAGGCGAGTGTGTCAAACAGGGCAACAGAGATGGAGGGCGCAGTAGAGAACGGGAGTGACTGATTGAAAAGAAAACAGACTCTGGGCATGGATCTACATGGGATCTGTCCGTCAGTCAACCTCACTTCCTTCTCCCGCCTCTTCCTCTCAGCGTGGAATCCTGTTGGATTTGCTGCCACACACTCTCCCTACAGACCACGCCCACAATGTATTTAACAGTTCAATATTGTGCAAAACTGGCTAGCCATGACTAATTTGTTTTATATTCATGATGTTATTGGTTTAATTTATCCTTGATTTGTTTGCACAATCGGGGTGCTGGTCTTATAAATGTATTTTTGCTCGGTTTATTTTAGGAGAATTTTAAGAGGTTTTAAGTATCGAAGCAGGGCGTAGTGTTTGCGTGCGAGTGTATAACTATATTTGTGCGTGCGCGCGTGTGTGTCTGCGTTTTAGTACAGGATGTATGCGTGTGTGCGAATGCGTGAGATAGAGTGTATCCAAAAGGGGGGTCTTTCTCTCTATCAGTATGCACCTTTTACAGATTGTATCTATTTATTTATTTATTTTTCCCAGAAGAGAAAAAAATGTGTGTGAGGATGTACGTTTGTATGTACGTGTGAGTGATTACTTACGTATTCTAAAAAGCTGATTTTAAGCCTAGACAGTAAATTAAGGTAGCATTACAAGTATGGTATTGTGTGCGTGTGTGTGCGTATGCGTGTGTGTGTGTGTGTGATAATGGGCCTCCTTAACACAGGGTTACCATGGACAGGCATGCTTCCAAAGCTTTGTGGTTTCTTTAGCACGGTTTTTACTTTTTAGCCAAGCTGCAGATTCAGAAGCCACTCTGTCTTTTGAAAATTAGTCATTGCGTAACTTTCCTTTATTTTTCCGTTTAGAGCTAGTTAGGCATAAGGTCTCCAGCGAGGTCAGAGTGATGGTCAAGTTTACAGCGGCGATGAGTTTCGGCATTGCGGCTTAGGCCGGAAGGTAACGAGTCTTTTGGCTTCCGCTGCTGCTTCTTCTTTATGGTGGATGGTTGCTCTGAACGGTAGAAGCACCAAATCTGTAATGCCACAGTGATGTTTCATGAATGAACTTGGGGGATGATGACGCTATGACGCTAGTTCATCATTTAATTGTAGTTTAACCTCCAAATGACCTATTAGGGCTGGTGTGCAGATGCTGCAAGACTTCTGAGTCACATCTCTTTGTCATGATGAGTTATTATTGATTTTTTATCATTGTTAGAAATAAAACAGTTCCCTGTCTGTAGTATCATTTACTAGTAAAACTAAGTACTGTCAAAATTATGCTACAAACAGAAATTTACTGTTAATTTATAAGATGTGGTAATTGTTTTGGTATATTCTTGGATATAAATTCAAAAAACTGTCATCTTGGAAGGAAGTTTCATCCCAGTCTTTTCATTTATTTTTTTCTAATGAGTTTCAGGTAGCGCATCAATTTTTATTGATCTTTCTGTATTATGGCATTGGTATGTCCCTATTGGTGTTGTATCTTCTCCCAAAAAAACAACATTCCTTGTCACATATTAGACGGCTTTATAGTATTTAAAGCTGAAATTTATCAGTTCAGCTCTTAAACTTTGGACAACGTAATTGTTGTTTCCACCATGCTAAGATACTGGGATAGTGCTGAAAGTCTGTATCTTACCAGACCAGTGCTCACATTGCAGATACATCTCAGTGATAAAGTCAGTTTCATGTTAAGGTTACAGTATTAAAAAGAGTACTTCAGAACTCTTGTTAGCTTAAAATGTTGCTTAAAAGAAAAATCTCTCAAAACGTCACACTGAATTACCACTCAGAGATCACATGTCAGCTTAAAGCCATTAGTTTTTCACTTTCATTTTCCCATCAGCAGCTAATTGCTGAACTCTCATACATGTTGAGCAGAGCAGGTTTGTGGCAGGGGAGGGTACGCGTGAACACACTGCCATACACTGCATCCTGTGCCAGTAACAGACTTCTGACATTATTATGCAAACTTAATGTGAATGTTGAACGTGTTCTTCGTGGCAGTGCTATCGTTGTTTTGTGGTTATGATCAAACTGCGTGCCCTGAAGAAGTCTGTAATGTCAAAGGAAATACTCTCCCTGATATTTAGACTGTTGTTTTTTTTTTCTTCCTAAAAAAGCTTCAGTGTTTCGTTTTTTCTTTCACTTTTTCCAAAAGCACCTCATTAAAATAGTTCTTTATTCAATCAACTTGGTACCATAAGCTAACAGGCTTCTTTGCAGCTAGTGGCTCCATTTCAGTTTAAGCTGTTTCTTTTGGTCATACAAGCTAGGAAGGTAGGTTTAGGTGTATGGTCACACAGGTCAGTGCGTGTGCATGGAGGCATCTTGGTTCAGTGTTTTATTATCCAATTTATATCTCCCTTTGTGCTTTCAGTTTTGTTTCCCCACTTTGTAGAATCAATCCTGTTAAAGTTAATTTAAGCCTGAATTTAAATTCCCCTCCTGGTTATTTATGCTAATTTACTTGACAAACCTAAAGGCTATTAGGTCTAAATTCTCAATCCTAAATGTAACCAAAAGGCACTCGAATTGTAAAGTAGTAGTTTTTGAACTCAAGCTGCTACATATGAGCAGGTGTGCTTTCTATGGAACCATTTTGTTTCGTATAGCAACAACAGCTATGAATGTCACTCTCTCAAGGCAGTTTTGATAAGAAAAAAAATGACAATAATCACTTTAATTATCCAACACAGACTTGACCAGGTTAAAATCAGGACGGGAAGATTTCCACAAGGCTGCATCACTCAGAAACTACATTCACGTTGAATCCTTTACTTTTTGCGTTTCTAATTACTGTTCATTTACATATTGTAGACACACACACACACACACTCCTATAAAGTAACACTGCATATCAGAAGTGCCGAACAGGGCTTTGTTTCTGTCTGATTAAAAGGTTCTTTGGTTTCAAATGCAGCTGAGAGAGATTCAGAGGCCTGTGGTGCCCCGTGTGGCGTGGAGCAGCATTGCAGCTTTTCTGTCCTGTACAGGTGAACGTGAACAGTGAGGTGTTGTGTTGCAGTATATGGTATGAGTGGGTGTAATCCCGCATCCCACAAGATATGCAAAAACAATGCAATAACTATGACTGTATACAAGGTTCCCGAAGTAAATATACTTGTGAAAAGTGAAAAAAAAAATCAATATCATGACAATGTTTTTTGTTTCCTTTTTGTTTGTTTTTTTAGTTTGTTACACTTTTAAGTAAACTCAGTGGTTTCATTGCCAGAGAAACCTAACATACTTGAAATCAGGTACATTGCAGTGCAGTATAGTGAAGATGTGATTATTTATCTTTATCGTTCCAGGGTGTTGGGTTTGCATCTGCAGTCAGAAATGTGTGTTGAGATGGCAGCATGAAATTGATGGTGTTTTTTTTTTTGTTTGTTTGTTTTTTTTTGTTTTAGTTTTTTTTTTGCTCATGGTTTAACATCAAGACAGTGGAGAGACCCAGAACGAACAGCTGATCTCTTATCAGCAAAAACAAGTAACTTCATGACTCAGTAGGTTTTTGTCCCTTTTCTCTTGTTTATTTCCACTTTGTTTCCAAGTGGGTCGAGCTGCCACTGTGGGCGTACAATCAGTATTGCATGCTGTTCACGTGCCAGGTTTTGCAGTTTTGTATTTATCAGGTTAAGTATCATGTCACACTACAACAGAGTAGCTATTTATATTTGGTGTACATATGATTGAAGTCAGTATTTCTTCTCCACATAAACATCTGACTGTGAACTGCAGTGGAGGGGTGTTTCCACGGTAATTTTGCATATCTTGTGTCTTTGGGGTCTCTTGGTTCAGTTTCTGATTGTTATCCTTGAGAAGGACGGAGCTCATGTTCATATGATTGTGAGAAGGTTGAGAGAAAAAGCAAACCGAAGGATTTTTACCCCCCAGTTTCGACTACTTCTGCCTACACGTTGCCGTAGTTTTTCTTCAACTTCTATTTGTTTTATCCTCGTCTGGCGTGTTGAAGTGGGGAACAAGTTATAAATGGACCAAACTACCCATAATTATTAGCTTTTCATGAAAACATTGGCGGATATAGTGTTGGTCCCGCAAACACATGCACACTTTGTTGCTTACTTGTTTTATTTAAACACAGTCAGTCAGTGTTGTCCTGCAGTGTAATCTACAAAGGAAAAACATGGAAATAACCACAGCGACTACTACTTTGCAACTATTTAAGTTTGATATTTCATGAAGTTGATGCACTCACAAGAAGAAAAATGGTAGAAATTTATGCATCAGATGTCGACATTCAGCCCCTAGCGTGGGTCAAACTCCCAAATATGATACGTACTACATTTCCCACAATTCAACACGTCCTCTGTAGGTCTTTTGATCTCCATGCCCTCAGTTTTCAATGCAGACTACAACTGCATTAGTTGTAGTACACGTCACGGTGTGTAAACTAGCCCTGTGTACGCGTAAAATGTATGGAGTGGCCCTTTAAACAAAAAAAGAAAAGCTCATTACAGGTAGTTCCCGAGAGTTGTCAGAATACGACAAATAAAATATTTTGATACTAAGTGTATTTCCTCAAGAAAAAGCAAAAGATAGAGAGAGAGAGGAAAGGCTCGGTTCATCGACGGATGACAATCTGACAGTTTGAGGCAGCGGTTGTTTTGTCTGAGTAAGAATGTCAGATGGAGATTTTTTTTTTTTTTTTTTTTTTGCTTTTATTTCATCATATTTGACATTCAGGGTGGTCTGACATGGTGAATTATATATCCAAGTGATGTTTTTTGTGCATGGGTTTCTCTCTCTAGGGATATAAAGTATTGGTCCTATGTGAATGATAATGTCTTTTGTCTCACCACTAGCCAATGATTGTATATTTTTATATACCATCTACTATAGCAAGATATATATGGATATATTATAATATTTAATCACCAGAATGTTTGAGCAAGGAAAAGGCAGGACACTTATTTGGGAATGTAAGTTACTGAAATATTGGTCATGAAAATGTGTTTATATAATAGGCCTACTGACTGGGGGTCAGTATGAATTTATTGAGCAAAGGAATCATGTAGTTATATTTACTGAAGAAGAGACATCGTATGATTAAGCTGATGGCTTATAGGGCTTTTCGGTCATTTCACAACAGTCTTTGTTGTGGCTTTTCGGCCCATAGAAATATGGCTTTGTTTAAATATGATTAGCAGCAGAACAAAAATAAGTTTTCATTTTTAGTGATTTTTAAATAAGGCCACACGAAATCTACCCATTGGCAGTGCTGCGAGTCCAGAAGCAGGAGGCTCTTTGTTTAGCCACCAGGGAATAGAAACTCAAATTTAACAACCTGACATCCACTTTAAATTTTCAAGCAACATAATCTGGAATCTAAAATCTGTTTGCCAGCGTTTGTTTTGTTTTGTTTTGTCTTGTCGTGAAGTGTTTTGACATGAACCTACCAGCAGTCTGTCGGTGCAGGTCAGAGTCTGGACATTTTCCTACTGTAGCACTGAGAGACCAGCGTCTCTTTCACAAGTCCTACATCAGCAACACACGCACATAAACACACTGTACACTTTTGCAAATGCATTACTTAAGCTATTAAAGGCATCTAACCAAAAAGAAAAAAAAATCCACCTTTCAAGGACTAGATCTCTCTATGCTTTGAGCCATGAAAATCATGTAGCTTCAATTTTTTTCTTCCAGGAAAGGAATTAGAGGACTTGAACTACATCTATAAGGCAGACAGGGACAGAGTTCTGGACAATGTGTTCATGCAGCATTAAAAAGACACACACACACACACACACAAAAAGATGTGTTGGATTTAGTCTGGAAAAGAAAAATCTATCAGATTTTATTTTATTGTGGCATCTAAAAATGTTGAATTTATGTGCTTGGGGGCGATGAAAACTCTAAAATATTTTCCGTTTGTGTGGAAGAGCTGCTATACGTGTACATGAATAAATTTCAAGCTGCTCAGTATTAAGAAAAGATGTCATCTGCCATGCTTTAACAAATATAGTGTTTTACACACACACACCATTTAAAAAGTATTAAGAGTTTTGTGTTTTTCCTCAGCTATACACAGATATGTCTTACCTGTCAGAGAGAGTGAGACAGGAGAGCAGGAGTCGTGTTGTTTTTTCCTGCCTCCGTCGCTCACATTTCCTCACGTGGATCTGCCATCACTGCAACAGATATATTTTCTAAACAGAAGTGTTTGTCTATCGCCGTTTGATCCTGACAAACATATTTTAAGAGGACTATTTTGAATATAGACTTTATTTTCCTTTATTTCTAGGTAAAAATAAATAATCAGCACTAGCCTGTGTCGTCGTAGGAATCTCATAAAATCCTAATCAAATATGAATTCCCTTTTCGGGAGAAACGAGAGAGGACGGTCTCTTTGTTTCTCCGTTGTACAGATGTTATTATGATGCCACGCCAATGAACGCTTTGAGAAATGGAACAGAAGGTGAAAGAGGAGATATGTTATTAAATACAAGTTTATATTGCAAGTCTCTTTTATTTTAGATATTATATATAGAAACAATATATCTAAATTATAAGATATTGAATGAAAGTTTGATGGATTTTGCAGAGAAAGAAATCTTGTTGTTGTTTGAAGGGGAATGCAGCCCGAGGAGGACAAAATTGTTTTAATGTTTTTTTACCATCAGCTGAATGTTTGTGTTAAGTTCACAAATTATTACCAATAAGTTTCCTTTGTGTGAAATTTAGCTTTTGTCTGTTGCCAGTGCAAGAGCAGGACTTTTCGAGAGAAACAAAGTATAGTGGGATAATAGTTATTTAATTCCAAGATTTAGGCAGAAGTGGTGCATTACACAGAATGACAGTGACACAGTATATAGACGGATGATTGATTATGAGGAACACATTTATAGCCTGAAAAAAGTTGTAATAATTGGATATAACTGTATGGATTGGACTGGTGTCACAGAGTTTCAAAACCGAAATCAACTGAAAGAATCTTGAACCAACCTTCTGCATATTGTGCTGCTCTGGCTCACAGTGACACTTAAATGCATGTGAAGTCTTGAGACAATATAATCTGTTCACTGGAAATGATGGTGAGGAACATAAATATGGTTTAATTACAACCCTCTTCCTTTTCCCCGGGGCTGCTCAGCCCTAAAATGAACCAAATAGGTTACACTTGCTTGCCCAGTAGATTTAGAAATGACATGTAGGATAGTTAGATACGAGTCACCCACTGGGTGGTAGCACATACAGCAGCACTCCTGTATGAACATTTAGGACGACTGTTAGTGTTGTAAGGATCCTTAAAGCCTTGTGTTCATCACTCATTCCTTCTTTCACTGCTCTTCACCCACTCAAATGAATAATAAATGATAAAGCAGATCTATCCATCTATCAGACACAGAGGTTACTCCTGATGTTTCGCTTTTTTTTTGGAGAAGAACGCTGCGCCCGCAGTCTGTCCATTGAGCGGAGGACTTTTCCGTACCTACCAGCTATAGTTTCAGTGACTTTCTTCGGGATATCACAACAGCTAACAAGTCTCAGCTCTGAAGGTGTGGCAGCAGCTTAACGATGCAGACTTCCTGTGCTGTGTCCTGTGACTTCAGTGCTTCTGGTGTTTGTCCTTCAGTGGAGCCATGAATGTCTCGCTTGCCTCCCTGCATCTTCTACGTCTCTCTCTAACTTCACTGACGAGAGCTTCTTATCGTTGTGCCATGAATGATAAAGATTTCATCCCTTGAATGTAGGACGCGGTGACGCTCATATCAGTGTTCTTACATATCTGGAAAAAAAGTGACATTAAGAATTTGAAAGATTTAGGCTCCTGGTTTTTGTTGAGATCATTTTTTTTCAGCAACCCTTAATGGAAGAAGGTGTTGGAAACTTCAGCCAGCTCTCTCAGTTTTGTCCACCACAGACATAAAAGACCTGGTTTGATTAGAGTCTCCACAAACTGTGATTGCAAATGGTTTTCTTCTGGCTAACAAAAGCCACAGTTGACCACAAACAGGTCTTGTATGCCTGTGTGTGTGTGTGGTTGTGTGTGTGTGTGCATGTGCGCGTAGGTGCAGCTATAATGAACGACCTGGCCCACCTGAGAGAATCGGCAGTGTCACGTACTTTCCCAGTGTTTTCTTCAGTGAGTTACTGCTGGTGTGGAAACGACGCATGCAGGCGTCAGCCACATTTCCCGGCCTTTTGCCGTCCTGACGCTATCTGCGGGGCTCAGTGTGTTTAACGAAGGCCAGGGCTGTGCGGCTCTGCTCTCCACTGGTCAGTAGTGTCTTATCATGTTCATAGTCTTAGTTCACTACTCATGCAAAGTGTTGAAGGGCCTTTGACAGGACTGAGCTTTTTTTGTTTTAATTCTTTTTCTGTGGGATTGAAGTCTGTCGTTAATCTTGGAGATTATTTTTTTTTTTTGCAGAGAGACCAATTTGTTGTAATATTAGTAGTGACGCTACTGTTAAGTGTAGTATTTAATAACAGCACTATTTATGGTCAAAAAATGAACTAGAGCGTGTTATTGTACTTGCGGTAGCTTTGGAGGCAGGTGGCTTGTTTTGTAATTGAGTTCTTTAACATAAGCCACGCCCCCTCGTTTGGGAGGGATTTCATTGGCTCTGAGGTTGCTAAGTGACTCTGGCCCAACATCATTTGCTTTCCTCAGTGTTGACGACTGCATGGTCTCACGGTTGACGCACCCATTTTTCTTCTTCTTCTTCTTCTGCTTCTCTTTTCTTTTTTTCTAAAGGAGAGCTCTTGGGTTTTTTTTTGTTACTGTTCATTCATTTCATTTTAGATTTTAGAAAGGGAAAGAATACAAATCAAATAAATCAGAATATTAATTCAATCACTTTTTCTACTCCTATTTTCAATAAAAAGTGAAATGAAAAACCAAACAAAAAGTTGATTTGTAAATAAGTAATGTACAGTTTGTATCTGTAACTTGTCAGTCTGTCATTGGTGACAGAGTCTGTCTTGCTTATAACGCACGCTACCAGTAAATAAAAAAAAGGAAAAAGTATATTTAGACTGTATGGTCCCTTGAAAGCAAGTTTTAAATTAATATCTGATGTATATTCCTGTAACATTGCATTTTTATCTGAGGAATGATGTTATTAAAAAATTGCAAATAAATTGCATTTCCTACAGCTGTGTTTTTCACTTTCCCTTCTTACATTCTCTTTTCCTCTCCATAAAACCTCCTCAGACTCATGGTGGAACCCAGTGTGTCTGTACTGAGGTCTGGGGACATTTACTGGTTAATATAAATGCTTAAAAGCTCACAGTTATTGTATGTTATAAACTCACACATAACCCTAAACTGATGAATTAAAATAGATTTAATAGCTATTTTTTTCTTCAGCATGTGACAAAAGACTGAATGTTCCATTGTGATACACACAGGTTTTGTATGTACAAATTCAGCCGTGTGTGAGGGTATTTACACAGCAAATAGCTGTTGAGGTTTTTGTGAACATATTAATTTTGGATTTCAAAAAAAAAAAACTTGATAAGGTTAAACAACAGCACTGAAATCGAAACATCATGTGTCAAGTTTATGAGTTGCCAAGTGTCTCTTCATGTTCCCCTGCTGGGAGAATTCCCTCTCACAGTTGGGACACTTAAACGGTTTCACCCCGTTGTGGCTGAGCGTGTGTCTCTTGAGGCAGTTGAGCGTGAGGAAACGCTTCGGGCACTCTGAACACAGGTACGGACGCTCCCCCGTGTGCGAGCGAGTGTGGACGTTGAGGTGACTCTTGCTGGAGAAGCCCTTCCCGCAGTGGGTGCAGGTGTACGGCATCTCGCCCGTGTGAGACCGAGTGTGCAGCAGCAGCTCCCCGGAGGACAAAAACGACTTCCCGCAGGTGGTGCACAAGTAATTCTTCTCCCCTCTGTGCATCTGCATGTGTCTGGTAATGCCTGCTTTGCTGAAGCCTTTCCCGCAGATGGTGCACAGGCTGCTGGGGCCTTCATGCAGCCGTTGGTGCTGCTTGAGGGAATAGCTGCACAGGAATCCCTTTTTGCACTGGCTGCAGATGAATATCCGTCCCCTCTTGTGGAGCCTCTGGTGCTGATAATAGCCAGACGGGCTGGTGAATCCCTTTTCACACTGGGTGCAGCAGTACGGGAAGCTGTGGAGCTTCACGTGAGTCTTCACTTGATTCGGATGTTCAAAAACCTTTTCACACTTCAAACATTTGGTTTCTTCCTCTGTGAAGTTTTTGGTCACAAGTCGAGTACTCAGAAACCTTTTGTCTTCCCCCGTGGGCTCTTTCCGTCTTCGTCGTTCCTTGTTTTCCACATTGTCCTTCTTTTGCGTGTCTTTCCACTTTTTTTCAACACTGTCTTGAAGGCTCCGTTTCCTCTTTTTCTCCAACTTGCCCCCTACTTTGTTCTTTTCAGCGTCTTTACTATTCTGCTGAGTCTTTGCTCTGTTTTTTTTCACAGAGAGTTTCTTCTGAATGTCAGCTTTAATGTGGTGCTCACTCTGGATGTGCTTTTGGACCTTCCTCTTTGTGCGGTGAGCGTACGAACACTGAGGGCAGATGAATAAACAGGACAAACGACCTGGAAACAGCAGGAAGAGCAACGCGTTAGTAAAATAAGATTCTGGACCAGTTCTGGTCTGCTGCTGCAGCTGATTTTGTCTAACCTGATGCCCTTTTTGGCAGCCAATCATTTGCAGTGACGTCTGAGCTCTGACTTGAGTTTTCCTCTAAATCCTCCAATGTCAAGGTGTCTTCTTCATTGTCATAATCATCGTCCCCACTGTAATGCTCAGTGAACCTATCCGCTCCAGTTGAAACAGGAAGGGCCAAAGAGGACAAAAGGATATCTTCTTCGCTGCCGGAAGGAGCTGTAGTAGAGGAAGAGGCGATAACCATTTTACATATTAGTGTGACTTGCCTGAATATCAAAAGTCAAAGTTGTGGTCAATAAAAGAAAACAAGTGAGCAAAGCAAGACAGCAGGAAGGAAACAAACCAGAAAAAATGGGGGGGAAAACTCCTTCGGTTTCTCAGTTCTTTTCCGTTAAACTTACCAGAGCTGAGCGTCCCCAGCTGTCTGTGATGAAGCAGCAGGGTCTTCAGGGCGAAGGGTTCACACAGATGCTGTCCTAATTCCTCTGACACAGATGTTGTGTCAGTGAGCCACGCTGCTGTCTGAGACACACAGGGAAGACCAACAAGATGCAGGCTGGCATGTGAAACCACAGTCACGGTCTTACCTCAAAGCAAAAGCACAAAGACCCGGTGACACCGTTTGATGCTTTGGTTCAAGATTGTCACAGGAAAAATAACACACTTAAACAATTTCTTCCTGGTTTCACATTGAAATACAAGAATTAAGACTGTGTGATGTGTTATGCTAATTGTATCAACTTAATTATTTTTCTGATGGCATATTTCTGTACATGTAACAGTTAATAAAATTGTGACCTGTTGTTAGTACCTGTTGCAGGTCTGGTATGGGCAGTAGCTGCTCCAACCTGGACAGAAATTCAAACACCAGCTGCTGCAGCCTTTGGTCATAGTTAGAGCCGTACTTTGCAGGGAAAACCTCCTAGAAAAACAGTCAGAGCTTTAGATTAGCAATACATGACTGCTGTACACGGTTGGTGAGGCTCTTTAAGAGATGAGCACTTCTCATAGATGGACTCACTTGGAAGAATAACTCCTTTTCAAAAGGCACATTCAAAAGGTTCTGAACCAGGCTGGCAAAGTTGGTGTACGAGGTCTTCAGTATTTCACCACTGGCCTGTCAGGAAGTGGACAGTAATGAAGCTGAGGAAGGTTTCAGCTACTTTTCACTTCAATTTTATGTGTTCATCATCAGCTTGTATGAAAAAGGTTACATCAGTTACAACAATAACGGTGGTACAGATCATTCATTTTGGCAACTCTGGATTTCTAAATTTATGTTTGTTGTCCATGTTTGTTCGTGGGGGCAGCTATGAATTTTCACCATCTGATCAGTGGAGTTCAGTTCAGCGCTGCAGGCGTGGATTTTGTCCAGGTGTCTCTGGATGGCCTGCAGGTTGGCGACGCCATCACCACGACACAGCTCGAGAATCAGCTGCAGCAGGCCAAAAGTGAGACAGAAAAGCAATCACGAGTCATTAAGTATCATCTTGGCATGACTGACATTTAAATTTAGGTTGAAAAAGAGAAAGAGTAATTCCTCACCCTTGCTCTCAGGCTCAGGATGAGCTGAGCTCTCTGACCTGGACTCAGAAGCTCTGGGACGAGCTCTGTCGCCAAACTGATGAAGTCCACCAACTTGTCATACTGCATCACACGGTGCTGCTGCACTACTTGCCACACGAATGCAGACATGAGTCTCAATGGAGAAACGAGGAGGTGTAAGGAAGTCGGAGGAAGAGGGGAACCTGGAAAATACATTTGAGACAAGCGTACTTAAAGAAGCTGTTTTTAAGGAGGCTCAAATGCAAACCATTACAGGGGGTCTGATCGCGACTCAGAGGATTAGCTAATGTTAGCATACTAACATTATGAATAATTTTATTTTTTCAGTTTTGGTAAAATGACTGCCTAAGTATTCTTGCCAGATAAATAATCACACAAACCTTTGCTTTTCCACGCCATTTCTTCTCTTTAAAACGTCTAAACTATGAACAAAATACTGCTTTTGCATTCATTTTAAAGGGCAGGGAAATGCGCTTGTAACTTCCGGGTAAAACGGATGTTATTAAACTGTAGTGTCGCGTGAGTATTCCTTCAAAATAAAGGATGGCACATTCGATTGTTTCGTTGCCATTTAACACACTAACTCGGTGGAGTAAACGGATTCAGCGGTCTTTTGTGAAGCAATGACACATAAACTAAAATGTAAAAACCAAAAAGAGAGAATGGAAGGAAGAAAGAAAGGGTAAGCTAATCGGTACGTCACATGCAGGTGGTTGTGTGTGCTTACGAGGAAATAGCACATTCTACCAGCAGATGGCGCACGTGTAATTCCTTTGTGATATCCTGACCCTGATTATACGTGCGTTTATTAATTAACAATGGATTAAAAACAAAATCTAATACAACCAACCACATCAGCCCTGCAGTCTCTGTCTTTCGTGTGTATTTTGGGAGAAATGTCAATTATAAGTGTCAAGAAAATAGTGATAGTGAGCCTACATCTGAACCACTTTTTAAAAACTGTTGATGCCAGTCAGAGTAGTGTGAGGTTAGACACTGTAAAATACCCCCTTAAATGTAAATACACAATTTACAGTGGTGGAATGTAATTAAAAACAGACAAAAAACATTACATTAGTAGCTACAAATTCGAGGTACTTTTACTTCATTTTGGTGCTCTTTTGTTTGCTGATACTTTTACTACGCCACTACATTTCATTGCCAAATATTGTACTTTTTTTACTGCACTAGTTTTCGTAACTTTTCAGATTACAGTTTTTCATACCAATTCTGCCTCATGAAAAGCAAATCTGGTGATTACAAATCTGAAATGTTAATAAAATAAAGGATGAAATGTTTTGTGTGTTTTTCTTCTTCTAAAGCTAAATGAACCCGACACTAGGTATGTAACCTGTTATAAAACTAATATAACTTATAAGGATAAAATAAACTGTTCAAACAAGTTCCACATGAGGTCATTTTAAATTCTATTCTAATACTATGTACGGAATTTGGCATTTCATTGGCACGAGAAATGAAAGCAAAATATCCACACGGTCTGTCGTGTGAGCTTTTCTTTTAACTTCAGGAGTTCCTGCTGCAGCTTCTATCATATGATCACCTTTACAGAAGTGAAACGCGACGTGAAAACACACCCAGCTCAGTCGTTTTCACGCCTGCTCAGTGCTGCTCGGACTGCGCCGGCGGCAGCTTGTCGCTCCTGACTGTAACTGTGCGCGTCCTCTCAGGTTTTCTGAGGAAAATCCGACAGCTCATCGTCCTCCTTATGCCTCCGAGTGTTTAGTTTATTCGCACTGCTTAAAGCTCTTTTGGGAAACTCCGGGACACTCGTCGCCATGGGAGGAAGACGCAGAGGCGCACCTGGATATGATGAGGACTTCACCTTCGTCAGTCCAGTCGTCAAGTATCTGCTGTTCATGTTTAATTTTATATTTTGGGTAAGTATTTCTTGTGCTGTTACTTATTTACTTACTTAGTTATTGATATTCAGTGTATGTTCCTTGGCCAATCAAATCTGCTCTCTGGTAAAGTTTATATTAACAACAAAGTAAAATGTATTAAAGGTGTTTTGTTTTTCTTTCTTTGTGTTTGTGTTAGTTGACAACTGGGCACCCCCCGCTGCCTTATTTGAGTTGGTTATTCATTAACTGGGGTGTTTTCCAAAAAAAAAAAGAAAGAAAAGAAAAAAAAAAGAAACAGTATCCAGGAAACAGGAGAAGGGAAGTGAATATACATCGCCGATCTATTCACATATCTGCTCAGCCACTGGACAAAGGCCAAGTTTTAGTTTTACCTTTCAGATCTGACGTTTGTCCCAGCAGATTCTGATCTCAGAGCCTGTCTGGCCCGCACCTATTGCTGCCAATAGGAAAACACCTACATTACAAAACAGAACAGAGCGAAACTGCTGTGGTTTTATTTCAGGCTTCTTCCTTTCACGAAATACCCACCTGCCAAGAAGCACTAACTTTTTCTTTTTTTTGACTGCTTGTTTTACTTGTTGTTCTAAATGTTAATAATTGCACAACTTCAGGGTTAAAAAGTGAAGGATTCGGTTAAAAGTAACAGCAGAGGGTTGCAAACAAACAAACCAAACCAAACCAAAGTTCATATTCTTGGGTCTCACTATTAGGTGCTTAGGGACTGTAGCATAAGGAGATTTCTGACTTACAACATTTTAAATCAGATCTGCTGCTGCAGATTAAACTTGTTGCAGTTTCGCGGAGTGTAAGGAGAGTTTGCTGTTGTCGTTGTTTCTGGTTGAGTAAAAATGACAGAAGAAGAGACTTGAAACATATTCGAATCAACTGAAGACACTAGAAGTGTCAAAGAACATCTGAGAAGTCATTAGGTCGATGTAACCCTTTCTTTTATCTTCCAGACAAACCCGTATGAGTGTGTCAGTCGTGATTAAGCTGTGAACATGACTTCTGGCCATGCACAAACAAGATTAGGCCGTGCAAAAACTTGAAGCCCTTCAACATGGAATGTGTTGTTGTCATTTGTGTTGCCTCTGGCTAAAATGTGCTCTGTGTAGGACTATTACTGCAAATGCATGGGTTTCTAGTCTAGATTGTCTATAATCAAAGCAAACGTCAGAGAAAGTCCACATTTTCTTATAATCCTGGTGCTTAGCTGTCTGGTGAGTTGGTACAGTGCTGATGAAACAAATGTTTGAATCAGTTATATCACTACAGCAAGCGATTTAGTTTCACTTTTTCACTTTCACAAAACTGTTACATTTGAACAAGAACAATATGTGTCCACCATGTCTGCTTTATTCACTGGGAAAGCGAACCCTTACAAAAGCGGGCACGCAAATCTAACTTTGCCCTCCCACCTCAAGAGGGTGCAGCGTCTGTGGTAACTGGATCCTCTGCATTCAGGGTGGGAAGGGTATTTCTGAGGGCTGCCTGTTATTCTATTGAGACACGAGAGGAACTCTGAGTGAAAGGCTCTTTATTATTTAGGGAAGGGTACAGATTGCTGCCAGGATCTGCTGCATCTGCATTTCTAATGAAATTGTGCTCCACTAGTTTAACACTGATTTGGCCTGGCTGTCAAGGTCTTGGTTCTTGTAAAGTGTTTTGTTTATTTTAAATATATATAAAAGGGGATTTTATTCTGCTATTAAAGCCTTGTCTGTCATTTCTATCCAATAAAGTGTTGTGGTGAACTGGACAAGCACAAACACACAAAAAGGTTCTTTACATACCGTGATGTGTGGATTTTCTTTATTACGCCCCATCTGTATTTTATAATGCACAAATCATGAAGAAATCTTGGAAAACCTTTGTTCTCCTCAGATAATCTCCCTGGTGTTGGTGTTAATCGGCGTGTATGCCCGCGTGATGAAACATGCAGGTAAATGATCCTTCATACAGTTGAGTGTGTCTCTACCACTTTCACCATACAATACAGTGGGGAAAACTGGAGGGGAAATAAAGAAAAAAAGACAAAGTTTCTCTGTTCACCACCAGTCATTGAACCCCTCTGTTCTCCTTCTTCTTCTTCTCAGAGGCAGCTCTGGCGTGTCTGTCGGTGGACCCCGCTGTAATGCTGATGATTGTGGGGATCCTCATGTTCATCATCACTTTCTGTGGGTGTGTGGGCTCCCTGCGAGAAAACATTTGCCTCCTGCAGACAGTAAGTCCAGAGTTTTTCGCCCACGTCAGACCTGAACATATTCTGATGAGAGGAACTGTGAAGAGCTGGTTTATAGACCTGCAGTGTAACAGTGTGGAGACACACACAGTGGTGGTGGGGCAGATGCCTCTATGAACAGTGTTTACACCCGTAAAGAGAACATTGCAAGTTTTATTTTGAAAAACTCAAATGCAGGAATGCAGCAATGTGCTTAAGCATTCTAATAATAAATGTAAAAAAAATCCAGTCTTTAGTAACAGTGTCATTTTTAGCTTTCTTGTGTTTTCTGTAGGTAACAAGTAACATCTGAGTTTGCATGGAGAGGCAGGATCTCATGGAATCTGAACCCAAAACAGGTTCATTTTTACAGTGCTGTAACTGTCTCTCTCCCCCTCCTCCTCCTCTTCCTCCTCCTCCTCCTCCTCCTCCTTACAGTTCTGTATCTGCCTGACAGTGATCTTCATGCTGCAGCTGGTTGCTGGGATCCTGGGCTTCATCTTTGCTGATAAGGTAATCAAACAATATAAAGGATCTGTCAGAACATAAATGTACTTTTTTGGATTTGTTTTTCTTGTTCTCCATTTATGACGGTTGAGTGAACCACAAACATAAAAATAAGTACTTATAAAAGGTTGGTGGTTAAAGTCACCACAAACATCGATGTTAATTTCTGTTTTTTGATATTGTTTAGCTGTTTTTTTTATTGTACTAAATCTTTAGCTGTTTTTAATGTACATTATTGAGATGCATTATAACATATATAGATTATTAGAATGTTTTTTAAATGTAGTCATGTCTGAGAGGTAGAAACTTCACAATGATGCTGATGCACCTTAATAAAGGTACTAAATTTGTATTCACACTTGGGGTAAACTTTGCTGAATTTGTTCTTTTCTGATTGTGAAGAATGGAGAAACGCTGTCCTCTCCTGGTCTTTGTCTGCAACTGCTGTGAATTTGCCCACAGATGGGAGTGATAATTGTGATTTTGTTAGCTCTTCAGGTCAGATTTCTGGTATTATACAGAAAAGACAGCAGCAGGACTCTTGGCTTTGTCAGATTTGCCATGAAACTACTCCTAGCTGATAAACTTACTTCATGTGATGTGAAAACTTATATTTTTATGATGCAAAACATCATCAGTCTGTATATTCATGATGTGTCTTTGTGGGTTACTTGCTTCCGTTTTAAATTCTGCCAAGGCTCGAAATAAAGTGACTGAAATGATCAATGACGCCATCATCTACTACAGAGAGGATATTGATCTGCAAAACCTCATTGACTTTGGTCAGAGAGAGGTAGGGATTCAGTCCAAATGCACGTTTCGTATCATGCATGCTCAATATAAATACCAGGGCAACAGCCTTAACAAAGTTGTGTCTACACGCACATGCTAACATGTTTTCTTTTCTCTTCCATCTCCTATGCTTCCTCAGTTTAGCTGCTGTGGTGGTGTGACGTACACCGACTGGTCGCAGAACATGTACTTCAACTGCAACAAGGACAACCCCAGCAGGGAGCGCTGTTCTGTCCCCTTCTCCTGTTGTCTCATATCCACAGACAAGGTCGCCTTCTTTACAAGACTCCGCTGATTTATTTTTGTCTTGTTTCGTTTTTGAACCTCTAAATATTTATCTGTCTTTAACTCATGTGTACTTTAGCAGATGGTTATCAACACCATGTGCGGGCAGGGCATGCAGGAATTAGAGTACATTGAAGCTGGGAATCACATCCACACCAATGGCTGCATAGACAAGTTGGTGAACTGGATCCACAGTAACTTGTTCCTACTGGGAGGCATCGCACTGGGACTGGCCATACCGCAGGTAGGATATGGTGCAAACTTACCAGCACACACATCATGCCAAAGCCTCTTAAGAATGGAGACTAACTCAAAACCTGCTGGCGAACCCTCTGGTTGGGTTTTCTTCTCCCTCTCACAGCTGGTTGGAATCCTCTTGTCTCAGATTTTGATCAACCAGATCAAAGACCAGATTGAGCTGCAGAACTACAACCTCAAGCACCGCT
Organism: Scatophagus argus; assembly: GCF_020382885.2. Classification (NCBI taxonomy): domain Eukaryota; kingdom Metazoa; phylum Chordata; class Actinopteri; family Scatophagidae; genus Scatophagus; species Scatophagus argus. The sequence goes on along the minus strand of NC_058514.1, from coordinate 7,545,490 downwards.
CCGACCCGTGGAGCTGATACAGGCCGGATCACGCCTGATTGTAATGAATGGCACCAGAAATGAGGTCTGTCACCAACAGGTAGGGAGTGAGAATCACAAAAGTAAACATCAGTCATCCCTGCCTGGACTGAGCCTTCAGCGTCGCTGCTCGTGGACTCAGAAATACAAGATGCATGTTAAGGGAGCACATGGACAAATCGTGACTGTGCTTTCACATATTTGGCAAGCTGGTGGAAGTCCACACACACAAAGGAAACAGATGCAGAAAAAGGACTCTGTCGCCGCCTACTGGACATAAACCATGCCTGCACTGACCAAACTTTACAGTAGTAGTTAGTTAGTAGTAGTAGTAGTTAGTAGTAACACCCAAAACAGGGGCAGGGGTGTGGGGGGTGCTCGGGGTGGGGGGGGCACCGATGAGATCATTGACCTTTAAACACAAACTGGTATCAGTATAGTCTTTCAAGTCTAAGTTATTTTTTATCATTCACTTTATTTTTTTATCATAAATGTTAAACAGGAGTGTCAGTTAATGTATGGTATATTTGCATATTTCATTTCCTTGGTGTTGAGCATTTTCGACCATTTACTGATTTTAAAAGTTGTATGTATGCTCAGAAATGCTGCTTTTGGCTGTTAATGTGTGTACGTTCAAGAACATAAATCATGAATGCACATTATGCCAGTTGTTACACTACATAGACATATTGGGATGAGGCTGTTTTCCAGTGGTTGGGCTCAGCCCCTGATTTCCAGTGAAGGGAAATCTTAATGCTTCAGCACACCAAGACATTTTGGACAATGCTATGCTTCCAACTTTGTTGCAACAGTTTGTTGAAGACCCTTTTCTATTCCAGCATGATTGTAACCCAGTGCAAAAAGCAAAGCTCCATAAAGACATGGTTGGATGAGTTTGGTGTGGAAGAACTTGACTGGCCCACACAGAGCCCTGAACTCAACCCCATCCAACACCTTTGGGATGAACTGGAACGGAGACTGTGAGTCAGGCCTTTTGGTCCAACATCAACCTCGCAAATGCTCTACTGCATGAATGAGCTAAAAACACCGACAGAAGAAAACTGCTGGTCCCCATTGGTGTAATGGTGATGTGTTCCAATACTTCTGTCTATATAGTGTATGTGGTTTTGAAGACAAACCTGTTCATTTAAAACAAAAGGATTTTGGGCTGCAGAAATGGCACACAACCCTGTTACAAAAAGAACAGTATAATAAATGTTTGAGTACACGATGCTTTGACGGAGTTTCATTCGACAGTTAACTGTAAGGATAATGTTTGCACCGATTGTCTGACTCTCATTGTAACATGACCTCATGATGTCGTTTTCCTCCTCGCAATTTATTCAGCTGGCTGCCTGCATGGCTGCAGATCTGCTGGATTTCGCGTATGTCTCAGTGCTGCTGTTATCCATACGTGTTTGCCAAACCACACAGACTCTGTACACATGCTGTGTGGCGCTCCATCTATTCTCAGTCCCGTATGCATCATTTGAATCCTGTTCTCGCCTCCTCCTTTTTCATTTTTCTTTTGTAATTATTTTCAAGCAAAATACAAAATGAACGGGGAATTCCCCATTCACCACTGAAGAAAACATTTGCGTGAGCGCCTGAGGTGCTGCAGCGTTGTTTTGTTGATGGGCCAAGTTTGCAGTTCGGGACCAGTCATTGGGCAGACGGTGGCTGAGGTTCTCCAGCCGAGGAAAACATCATAAGATTTATAACAAAATAAAACACAAAATTAACCCTCTCCAACTCTACTCGTTGTCTCCATACAGTACCAATTAAAGCTTGACACCAAAGGAAAGTGTGGCTATAATTAACTGTTTTTGTCAGGATTTCTGTGTCTCCAGATGTGAATTTCAATATTTAATCTTGTTGTGATAATTCAGATCATTTAGTTTTTGGGGTTTTTTTTAGGGAGGTAGGTCGAAAGAAGGGCTGTCGTTTGACTGGAGAAATTTTCATTCTTCGCCTTCTGGCAAAAGGTCTAACTGTGAGGAAGCATAAACCGACGCGGCCACTCGTCTCCACCCTGTTTCTCTGCCGGGCAAATGAAAACTCAGGTTGTGAGAGACGTTCCCAGCCTGAAACCTGATGCCTGTAATCTTTGGGAGCAGAAACAGTCCTGCATGTTTAACAGCCCTTTGACGTAAGTCCGCAATCTAAACATGGCTTTTCTATGTTAGTTTAAAGCAGTAGTTGCTAACATTTCTGGGATTTTCCCTTCAGCAAAAAAAAAAGAAAAAAAAAACAACAAATCGAATCTGATGGCACGAAGGAGTGAAAAAAACCCTTTGGGACGGCACAGGTGTGACATGTTAGAATTTAGTGAAAGCAACTGTGTGTAATGAAAAAGTGACAGTTCTAACAACGGCTCTGCATACGTCTCTCTTGATAGTGTGTGTGTGTGTGTGTGTGTGTGTCAGTGAGAATGAGTGTGTGTTGGCCTGGGCTCCCGGGACACTGTGTGTGGTCTCTGGTTTTCTCCTCTGACTCACTTGGGCGGCCATGTTACTGTGGATTTCAAGGAGGCAGAGGCAGGCAGACAGACAGACGCACACACACACACACACACACACACACACATGCAGAGAGAGAGAGAGAGAGAGAGTGAGAGGAGGGAGCCAAGTTAACCCAGATTTACTCTCAGAACACCAAGGGAGAAACAAAGCATCTGCAGCCATGCAAATACCACAAGTGCACTGTCCAATTAATGCGATAACAACAGCACCAGGGTTGACAGTCTTAACCAGAATGAAATCTGCTTTCATGGCATCCTGGCATTTTCAATAAACTTTATTAAATCAGCACACATTAATGTGACTGTGTGTGTGAGTTCTGTGTTTTACGCCTGTTAATATTTTAAGTTGAGCAGTTTTTTGACGATTCCTGCAGCCACCTTAACCCACGGCAGGAAGCCCAGTCCATTATGGAAGTCCCAGGGGAGACACACACACACACACAGATACACACACAGATAGACATGCACACTGCTGCAATATGAACATCCAACAGAGTTTACACAGTTATTAATAAAGGCTGAAGCATTCTGACTATCATGGCCTCAAATAAGCCATCAAAATACAGTTAAAAAAGGTGCTTCTAAATGTAAAATGTAATAATATCTCTGAGATATTACATGTATTTCCCCAGGATGGACAGCCATTCATTCAGTACATACTAGTCAAATATTTTTGTCATACAATTATATATAGTATATTTATATACATAATATGGCTGCGAGTAACACTACTGGATTTCTGGATTTGTTTTGCACAGAGAGTTGATAGTCGTATAATCATTTATACAGTCTGTGGTAATGTAATGTACGTAACGTGTGTGTGTGTGTGTGTGTGTGAGATGATGAACAGGTCCTGCAGCATCATCAACACTCCTCTGAAATTAGTTTTCAAACACTGTTTTGTATGCACATTAAATACACTCACGTTAATGGCTGCTGCATTAGAGCACCTGTACATTGTTTTGGTCCATCAGTAAGCTCCAAGAAGAAGAAGAAGAAGAAGAAGAAGAAGAAGAAGAAGAAGAAGAAGAAGAAGAAGAAGAAGAAGAAGAAGAGCTCAGCTTCGCTCTCTTAAAGCTGTGCTGGTGACATGTGGGATTCAGCTCAAAGCTTTATTCTCAGGTGAGAATAAAGCAGATGTAAGGGGGTGTCTGTGTTGCTTTGGGGGTCCTTGAGATGAGAAACTTTGAGAAGGCCTGGCATAAGGCACATTCTTCCACTTGCAGAGGGGGGGATGGGATGGGATGGGAGGTTTTGTCGTCCTGGCTCACCCCCACCATGTGCATACCAGAGAGAGAGAGAGAAGGAAAAAAAACCCAAGCAGACTCTGAGCTGAGACTCAGGAACACAACACGGCCTCATAAAACTTTCGTCAGACTCTTCACCGGGAGAAAAATCACTTCCTGGGACACTTGCAGAGATATGGGATAACTGATCATCTTATTTTTCTACCAGCATTAAAAAGGGGGGTGGGGGAGGAGGGGTGGAAAAGTGGGTGGTGCATCCGAACTAGAGATCCTATTACAGAGATCCAGACTTTTTTTTTTTCATGGCAAGTTTTTTGGAAGTGGGGGGAGGGCGAGTCTACAACTTTCTCGGTCTGATGTCTTTTTCATAATCAGCTTAAGCGCTTCAAGTGAATACTTTATGTTGTTTAATGTTGGTGATGCGTTTTCTGCGGGCCTGAGGGCAGTTTTTTCGAGCTACCGCAATTTGGATAATGAAGGAATCCCGGAGGATCCAGCAAGGATCGGACGAAAAGCGCAGAATAACAAAGTTTGGGAGGACTGCGAGAAAACTGTGAAGGGCCCCGCAGATTTTTCTCACCATGCCGCGTTTGGAAACTTATTCGAACGAAGAAAACTTCATCTTTGGGTTTCTTGGGGAACAGGATAAGTGAAACACCAGAATTGAAAAGTAATCTCAGTTTTGCACAGTTGAATCGCTTCTCTCCCAAGATGTCTTCCCAGGCTCGGAGTCCCATTGTTGGATTTTACGGGATGCTTTGCGTCTGGGCTGCTTGGCTTTCGGGCTGCGGGGCTGTGTTGTCTCCTAACGGGACGATGTTTGAGGATAACTGCAAGAAAACCACAACCTGCGAGGCACTCAAATACAACACATGTCTGGGGTCGCCTTTACCGTACACACACACTTCTCTGATCCTGGCGGAGGACTCGAACACCCAAGAAGAGGCTTTTGAGAAGTTGACCATGTGGTCCGGTGAGTTTTGATGGGTCCAAGTAAAGACTAAAATATGATCCATCTCATCTCAGAGGCTGCAGAGCCACAGTGAGTCCTGAGAAAACGGTTCTAATGCCAGAGATATAATAAATCCCAGCTGGCATAGAGGATCATATGCCAAAAATAAAGTTCTGTTAATATGTGTGTAATGTGGAATTAGCTCATTTGTATCAATTATATAATAACAGCATGTAAATATGTGTGTTTTTTCTCGGAAATATTCAACATTTTGTCCGTGTGATAATAGTGCTTAATTGGTGTGACAGTGGGCTGTGATGAGAGCTCTCAGATGCTCTTATGAAGAGGGCCTCCACAGGAAATGAAGGGTTAAAAGCCATTAAAGTTAACAAAGGGGATCACTCATAGGTGTGAGCCAGCAAACAACAGGGTCAGAAACTTTTGTAAGAGGACTTTCACCTTCATAAGCACCCACTAATGAGCTGCCTGACCCAGATCAGCGCCTTACAGGTGTGGGGGAACCTCATTTGTATTGTTTGGTTTGTTGTGGCTTCTGTGTAACCTGCAGCAGATGGGGAATTAATTTCTGCTCATGCTGCAGCTTAAATGAAAGGTTTTTGCTCTGGGAACACACTTTATCACTACTACACTCTACACACGCGTTTTTAGGTCAGTTTTCATTCAGAACAGGACAGCAGCCGTAAAGTATTTTAGTCATCAGTTAGTCTGCAGTCAGTCTGATAAATGTAGTCCATGTCTTACTCTTCACCTCTCATGCCTTACTTTGCTTCAGGATGTTGTTAGACTGTTTTTCTGCTTTAGGTTTGCGGAACGCTCCTCGCTGTTGGTCAGTCATCCAGCCATTGCTCTGTGCCGTCTACATGCCCAAATGTGAGAACGGTCGAGTTGAGCTGCCCAGCCAGAGCCTGTGTTTGGCGACACGTCGGCCGTGCAGCATCGTGGACCAGGAGAGGGGCTGGCCAAACTTCCTCAAATGTGACCAATTCCCCGTGGGCTGTTCGGTGAGTCTCTTTTTAATGTGATGTTGTGTGATGCTCAATTGATCCCCAGAGGGAAAGTCCCTTTTCACTGCAGGTCAGAGGTCAGGGTCATCTGTAGACCTGCAGTGTTGCTGCTTGCTTTGCTAGAAATGGATGATTTCCCAAAGGTTGCCTTTACTGTACACAAACTGAGATTTTACCGTAAAGTTGAAATAGAAGCTCACCTTTGCCCCTTGTGTCCCCCGTGTGCAGAATGAGGTGCAGAAGCTGAAGTTCAACACATCCGGCCAATGTGAAGCTCCCCTGGTGAAGACAGACATTCAGTCGAGTTGGTACAAGGACGTGGAGGGCTGCGGCATCCAGTGTGACAACCCTCTGTTCACCGAGGATGAGCACAACGACATGCACGCTTACATCGCTTACTTCGGCACCATCACCCTCCTCTGCACCTTCTTCACCCTGGTGAGACATAACCACAGTGCCCATAATTCTGTGTGGTGTCCTTTTGGCAAGGAGTCGTTTCAGTCTGAGTGTCAAGAGACTTGACTTTGTGTGTGTTGAGAGAAGCTTTTGTATTCCATAGATGTTTCTCTTTTCAACCCTCATATGATTTCTAAAATTGCCCCCCATTTCAGGCCACATTTCTTGCCGATTGGAAGAACTCCAACCGCTACCCGGCCGTCATTCTCTTCTACATCAACGCCTGTTTCTTCGTGGGCAGTATCGGCTGGCTTGCCCAGTTCCTGGATGGAGCTCGCAACGAGATTGTGTGCAAGAGCGACAACACCATGAGACTCGGGGAGCCCTCGTAAGTGAACGCCTTTAAGCGATCAGTCGTGAGCTCACATCGCATTATATTTTGCATTGTGAAACATAATGAAACAACTCGCATCAATGTTGTGCTTTTTCTCTACAGGTCTTCAGAGACGCTGTCATGTGTCACCATCTTCATCATCGTGTACTACTCCCTGATGTCGGGTGTGATTTGGTTCGTCATGCTGACTTATGCCTGGCACACCTCCTTCAAAGCCCTGGGCACCACCCACCAGCCGCTGTCTGGCAGGACCTCCTACTTTCACATGGTCACCTGGTCCATCCCCTTCATCCTCACTGTGGCCATCCTGGCTATCGCAGAGGTAAAATCTGACCGTTTGAGATTGAAAAATGTTTTCCAGTGAGAGTAATGTGTGTTTGATTGCACTTTCCTCACTCGTCGTGGCTCTTTTGTGTGGTCCTTCTCAGGTGGATGGAGACTCGGTGAGTGGGATCTGTTTTGTGGGCTACAAAAACTACAGATACCGTGCTGGGTTTGTGCTGGCTCCCATTGGAGTGGTGCTTGTTGTTGGTGGCTACTTCCTCATTCGGGGTGAGTGATTTGAACAAAAGTGACAGGTTTATAGCAAGAACAAAATGCAAAAAAAAAAAAGCTCCACGAGCATCCATGGAAAAGCAGTCGTGTGTTTTCTATCTGAACCTTTCAGGCGACTGATGCTGAGTACGTTTCTCTTCTTTAGGTGTCATGACTTTGTTTTCCATAAAGAGTAACCATCCAGGACTCCTGAGCGAGAAAGCGGCCAGCAAAATCAACGAGACGATGCTGAGACTTGGTATGTTCTCTCGTCTTTCGTTGACATTTCACAGCATTTCACAGCACACAGATGAGCGGAAAACAGTATGAGGGTAAAAAAATATCCCTGGATGGGATCAGACTTGAGGCCTGGGTCAAGTTAAAGTGAAGAAATTGCATGTTTGAAGTTGTGGCAGCACGTAATTGGGCACACTGAACACAGAATGTGAAGGCATTTGATGGATCATCATTCTTAACTAACTAACTAACTACAATTAACTAACTGAAATTAGTAATATAAGCAAGAAAATGAAGAATTTTACAGTGATTTTATCCAGTACTCCTGTTTAATATCAAACATTTGCTCACAGTGGTCTCAGGTACACTTTGCTTAACGTGTAAATTATTTGGTAGTACAGTGTCTGGTATCTCACATTTGATTTGTCATTCTGCTTCCTCTCATCAGGTATATTTGGATTCCTCGCCTTTGGCTTTGTTTTCATCACTTTCGGCTGTCACTTCTACGACTTCTTCAACCAGGCCGAATGGGAGAGGAGCTTCAGAGAATATGTGCTGTGAGTCTTTCCTCTTTAGGTGACAGAAATTTGGGAAATTTTTATTTAGCTGTTGAGTACAGTAGCAAAGGTTTACACCTGCCTGCATCAGAACTACTTCATAGCTAAACGCTCCACATAGAAATCCACAAACCGATGCTGCTGAGACTCCAAGCTGGTCGACTGCTCAGCTCATAGCCGTTGACACTGGCTGGATTGCAGTTAATTTAGCCTCAAAAATGTAAACCACCCTTTCTTCTTCTTTGATATGTAAAAGACTTTCTTATTTACCCTGTCAAGCATTTGAACGTACCTCAGTCACCTCTGGTGTGTGTGGGAGGCACATGTGGCACATTGGAGATGCAGACTGGTCAGCTCTTTGTGTTTTCAACAGGTGTGAAGCCAACGTGACGATCGCCTCTCAGACCAACAAGCCAATCCCAGAATGCACCATTAAGAACCGTCCCAGCCTGATGGTGGAGAAAATCAACCTGTTCTCCATGTTTGGGACGGGGATCGCGATGAGCACCTGGGTCTGGACCAAGGCCACCATCCTCATCTGGAAACGGACGTGGTGCAAGTAAGCAAACATCAAGTGAATGTTGCGGAATGTGAAATTAAAACATTTTATTTGCCCACCCTTGCAGTCTCAGAAATATCAGTTTTTTCTAACTGCTTGTTCCACGTCCACATATGGTTTTAAAGCTATGACAGCAGCGTGGGAAAGTCTTAAGCTTTTAGGATTTTCCGTGGCAAGCATCTTTTAAAAAAATTGCGACCTTTCAGCCTGATCATGTAAAAGTATGCAGGCATAAATTTGGTCAAATTCTTCCCGCGTGCCTCCAGTACGTGCGTGTAGGTTTGTAGTGTTAATCCCTGGTTTTGTAACAGTGCTCACAAGGGCTCACTGTGAGTTGGATTTAACTCACAGGAATTTGTTTCCAGTAATTCTTGGATTTCTTGTTTTCAGTTTAGGCTTAAGACTGTCATTTCCAATTTTAAATCCATCCATCATGTAAAATGATGAACAGAAATCAGCATCGCATGGCTGATTAGGGTGTTGAACATGTGGTCTTCAGTTCCCCATGTGTCTTTGTTACGATCTGGTTTTCTTTGCCTCTCGTGGTCTCCTTTCTTAACCTGCTTTGTGTTTCTCTGCAGGATTATTGGCCGGAGTGACAATGAGCCCAAGAGGATCAAGAAGAGCAAGATGATTGCCAAGGCGTTTGCGATGAGGAAGGAGCTGCACAAGGACCCAGAAAAGGAAATGTCATTCAGCATGCACACCGTGTCCCATGACGGACCAGTGGGTGAGTATTTCAGAGGAATGGGAAGCCTGGGAAAAATGACAGTTAAAGATAAATTAGACCTCAGTATGTAACAAAGAACAGAAAGGTTTGCATGAAAATTTGCTAAATTGTCCACTACTTCCACCTTGTGGTAAATAAATGAAACTGCAATTACCGTATTCACAGTGGAGAGCGTCCTCATTTTAGGACGGTTAATGTCTGCAGGTGGTACATTGGATGCCATAGCATAGAGTCGCTTCACCTAAAATACACAGCTACACTTTGTCACTCATCGCTAGAGGTATCAGCCATGCAGATATTTTTCAGTTTCCTAATCAGTACTGTTTATTTGGTACAAAGCACTTTAAATCAGCACATTGTTTCTGGAAAGATTCATTGTGGTTCAGGTTTTTAATTTATTTTCTACAAATTTCACAAACTTCATGTCCATTGTACTGGAGTGGTATGAGTGATTGGTGGATATTTCAAAACTTGAGCGCCTAAAAACCAAAACCGTCTGCATGGATAGAACCTGAAATTATAAAATATTTTTTTGTAATCTGGGCGAACCAGCTCTGTAAGCTTTGTTGTGTTCAGTAATCTAATGTCAAAATTGGCGCCATGTGTGCTGATGTACTACTGTACTCCTTTTGTGAACCACTGTGTTATTTTTCATTCAAAACTGGCCTGAAAAAAAAATTCTATTTGCTTTTTTGTGGCGTAGAGGCTACACTGTCGAGGACAACTGTTATGTCTGTAGCTAAGAACTGCCTCCGCTCGTGCAGGCTGTGAAGCTTCTGGGGCCGTCGTGCTTGTTTAGCTTGGAACGGTTCAGAGCTACAGAGGCACCGCGGGGGAGCCATTAAGAGTATGTTGGATTTAAAGCTGTCCTTAGCTGAACTTGAATTGAGTTTGTGGTTTGTCTTTTCTTATTTGTAGCTGGAATTAATTTTGACCTAAATGAGCCGTCCAACGACGTTTCATCAGCTTGGGCGCAGCATGTGACTAAGATGGTGGCCAGGCGAGGTGCCATCCTGCCTCAGGACATCTCTGTTACTCCTACTGGTACACCAGGTGAGAGCTGGACACCATGACTCTGACATTACTGCCTGCTGCAATACATGTGTACAGCACTTCCATTTCCTTGTTTTTTTTTTCCTGCAGTGCCACCTCCAGAGGAGAGGAACAGGCTGTGGATGGTGGAGGCTGAGATTTCACCAGAGATGATAAAGAGGAAAAAGAAGAAGAAGAAGAGGAAGAAGGAAGTGCGTCCTGTGGAGGAGGCGGTGGACCACCAGGATCATCGTCAGCGTGAGTTTGGTCGCAGCTCAGTGCCTCGCCTGCCCAAACTGCCTTGTCATCCCAGTCTGGTCGCTAATCTGCGCGAACAACAGAGGCAACAGCAGAAGTTAGAGGAGGAAGTCCTGCCGGGGTCATGTCCAGATATCCAACCATCCCACCCCCTGTCCTGTAGGGAAAGGTTTCCTTACCCACAATACCAGAGCGGTTGGAACAGCTATGGCCGCAGCCTGGTCTCTGACCCTCTTACCCTCAACGACCTCCCAGAAGATCTGGGTCTGGGCCCACGCTGCCTCCCCTCAGCTTCCACCTGGCAGCCCAGTGGGTGTTCCCGCCACCCCGGAGAGATGGATCTGACAGGGGGGATGTCGGAGAGGTTAGCCCACGTGGCCCGGGTACCAGCAGTCCGAAGGGCCGCCTACGGACCTGTGCACTCCAGAACCAATTTAATGGAGGCAGAGCTCATGGATGCTGACTCTGACTTCTAAGAGCATATCTCCAATATGTTGCTTTGTGGTACACAGACAGTAAGCTACAAAAAGTGCTGGATACTTTCAAAATTCTTACTAAAGTGCACCTAATTCCCAGTGCCCAGAGATCAAGATGAAACTAATGCTGGTCAGTCTTTTATTTTCTTTTTGTGTCGATTTCGTGTGTGTGTGCTTTTTTTGGTTTGTTTGTTTGTTTTTTAGAAAAAGCAAAGGGATAAAGTGAAAAAATATGTTGTGAATAAGTTAATGAAAAAGATATTTTTTCTACTTAAATTGTGTCCAGTAAAATTTCAAAGGCAACTCCGTGAGGACAAGACAGATGAGGCAGCTAAACTTTATATGGCTTGAAAACTAAATCTTTATTCTGAACCCCCTGTGCATTTCTCAGCTACTGTCAGCTCAGCCCTGCTTGTGACAACATTAAACTCTTATCATGGCAGGGCAAGTCAAAGTTACAGGGATTAATTGCTAATTTGGTGCAGTGGACCTGATGCAGGCAGTCGATAAACTTTAATCAGTTTTATTCTGTTATCTACTTGTGTCGTCATTATCTGAACCGTCCCAGTGCAGTAAAACCTGAATCATACAGAAGACAACACAGGTAAAAAAAAAATACTATGGGCTACTTGCAAATGTTGTTTAACCCAGATTTTCTTTTGTGTTAAACTTAAATGTTCTTCCGACCTCTTTTCTCTCTTCCCACTGCTATGTAGCCATTAATTACTTGTGTTTATGTGCAGTTAATTTGAGGGAATAACCATTATCTTCCTTTCCCTATGAACACTAATATCACAGAAGCTGTTGCTGAATGACTTTGGAGGTTTTCTTGAGAATTTATGATACAGGAAGTGCGGGGGAAAAAGTGCTTTGTTCATTTTATACGCACCGGGTGTTTTTAAGTCTTTTGACTTTGTGATAATTTACTTCTGATTTAAACAGAAGAATGCAAATTATTATCTTAGCCTTACTTTTGTTCATTTCTAGTCATCTACAAAGTAGTAGTGACATGATTTTGTTTAAGAATAACTTAACACCAGGCTGAAAAGTGATATTTTTTCAGATTGTATCTCCACTGACTGGGTTCAGGTCATTATGCAGTTGGTTGTGCTCTGTTGAACAGCCAACAGTCACCTGTACATCATTACAGCAAGTGGAAACGTTAAAGCCCTGGGGGTCAGCAAACATGAGATCTTCAGGGTTTGTGAGGTTACCCTTTCATCAGCTAGTATACATAAAGTTACTGAGCTAAAATAAATACTAACTATTTGTATGGTGCAATAAACCAACAGTTAGCTTATTGTTTATCTTGAGTTTATCTTGATCTTAGTGATATGAATGAAATGGCCATCTTTCGTCTCAATGAGTTCCCCTTGTATATTTCAGCTTTTCTGCTTGTAAAATTATTTTTAAAAGTGTTATTTTTTTAAAACAGTATTTCTACTTATGAATTTTTTATCTGTTGTACATATTCAGTCTAAGCTGGGCTGTTTATGCATTTCCTCCTCTTTTCAGTCCAGTTGAAAGTCCTTCATATGATGTATTCAGAAGTCACGTTTTGCCCTGAGTCTTTTTCCTAAATGTATCTATTTTTCAGTCTTTCTCTTTGTAAATGTGTGTACTGTATATAGGTTGTTCATAGATTTCTCCATAAGGGTATTGTTTGTAAAGATTTATGTATCAAATCACTTGATTACTCTGCTGATATGGTAAATAAAAAGGGAAGAGTCAACTGTGCTATAAGAAGTTGTCACTGTACTTTTGCTGTAACCAAAATTCCACATATAGCATTATCACGATGCACTCAGTATGGATAAATGATGCTGAAGTAGACTGTGATGATATACCGCTTCTTAGCCAATGCACATTAGTTTGTCCGATGTAATTGTCTGGTTATGTGTGTCAGATGTGTATGATAGCAAATGTTTTATGCTATTAATAGTTACCACGCTGCTACGAGTTTAACAGCATAGTGAGTCTGGCAGGCAGAGCTGATATCCACCCAAAACCCCCCAAATTATATGAAGATTACTTTGGAAATGATGTTTTATTTGTATGCCATAAAAAGTAATCCATTCTGTTTTTTGTGAGCTGTCTAGAAGATGTAGGCCTGCCTTGTGTCGCTTTCTGTGTTTAGTCTCCCAACTGTGTTTAAAAGATTACTGTCACTTGGACTGTGCAGCTGTACTTTGTTTTTATATGTAAATAAAAGTAACCGTTCACTTCTCTGTGTGTGTGTGTGTGTGTGTGTGTGTGGCCATATTGTCATGCATTTATGCCTCTCGTGATGGTGAGAAGTAACCAAGTACATTTACTCTAGTAGTGTACTTAAGCTGACTTTTGAGGTACCTCAGTATTTCTCTTCAATGCTACTTTATAATTTAATTTCACTTTATTTCAGAGATAAATGTGCTTTCTACATTGATTTGACAGCTTTATTTGCTAGTTACTACTAAGATTTTACACATCATATTACAAGCTTTTTGATTTTTCCTTTATAGATTTAGATTCTCATTGAAAACTTATCCCTGGTTTCATGTTCAAATGATGAATAAGTAAATACTAATACTACATTATATGGTTAATAATTATATAATTTTACTTAACTAATAAAAGTCTTACGCCCAACGTGGGGCTCGAACCCACGACCCTGAGATTAAGAGTCTCATGCTCTACCGACTGAGCTAGCCGGGCGGTGCGTTAAGTTAAATGGATCTAGTTTTGGTTGTAATTAATTCATACAGCCAACAACTTTAACATTCATTTTGCTCAAATGTAGAAAACCTTATAAAAAAAGATTATAATAAGTGACAATAAGTCATCAAGCTGCAGGATTTAAATTTGATGGTAAGCTCTCATTTAGAAGTTACATTTGAAGCCTTGAAGAATCAAGGTTTCTTAGCAGAAGAGGGAGTCAAATCTGTGTGTTCTTATTGCTTTAAGACTTAAGGAGATATTGATAAGATCATCTCCTGCTAGCTCAACTGAAAGTGATTTAAAGCGTTCACAGTCTGTTTGAAGGACCCAAAACTTGCGACGCCCAACGTGGGGCTCGAACCCACGACCCTGAGATTAAGAGTCTCATGCTCTACCGACTGAGCTAGCCGGGCGATACATAGATGCTCAACCCATTATATTTACGAATGTAGTAATGCTCATAGAAATCGATTTTTTTTGGTGTAATGAAGAAGGTGGATTTGGGGCTCAGCTCTCCTCAAACGCTTATCATAAGCTCACAGGTAACGACGTTGTAGGCCACAATAGGTCATCAAGCTACAGGGATGAAATCTGACAGAAGTGAGATTTGAATCGACACCTCAATTAGGAGACCAGAAGTCCCTTCGCCAAAAGGTTGAAGGGTTCAGTCAGTCACTCCAGTGTTCTCTGCTCCACCGCCCCCACCTCCACCGCCCCACTCCCCACCCCCTAGTATCTGTATGAAATCAGAGATGAACAAACAGCGACAGTAAAGCAGACTTAAGACGGGAAAGAGGAGGTGAACCCTCGACGCGCTGATGAACCACGAGCCACATTTGGGGGAATTAACTAAGAAAATGTCGCACAAAAAGTCCTCATTGATACCAGGTAATGCGGAGAACCTGCGGAGTAGATCCGCCGTTGATTCCTCAGGTGAGACCAAACTGCTATGTTAGCACTGTCATGACCTCCATTCAACGTTTGCTCGTTTGCAAGTGATTTAGAAACGCTTTCAGAAACTGCGTTCTTTTCTTTGCGTGTCTTAGGCTACTTTGTGCCATCAAGTTCACCTGTGCTACCAATCATTCCTCCAATCTCAGCCAAACTTTGTTATTCCTGTTCGACTGCCTGTCCGCTTTATTCGGAGTTTGTGCTGTTTGGAAGTCATTTTAAACCTCTGAACACCGTGGTCACATTTGGTGTACCTTTAATGTGCGGGCAGGTAGAAGTGAGATTTGTTGCGTCGGGGTTTTTTTTGCACTACTTAAATGGCGATCATCTTGCACAGCTTTGCAGTCATTATGTAGTTTAATCCATCTTGCTCACCTTGTGTTAGTTTGGTGGTTTGTCTCATTAGGAGCAAACACTCACCTCCCCACAACTTGGCTTACCAAAATCTATCTAATAAACCTTCTGCTTCACATCTTTTATCAAACACGGGCACAAATGGAGCACAGATTCAGATTCCCGTGAACATTATAAGCATACAGTGTGACCACCACCGCTGAGTTTTCTTATCTGTGCTGCAATGCATTGATAATGCAATGAGTCTTGGCACTTGGTACCGTGCAAAGAGAGGGGACGTTCTGCGTGACTCTCAGGAGGTTTTGGTTAGTCACACATGGCTTGAGGGACTTTGTCCTTGGATGTCAGACACATGTCTGGACACCTCTAAACCTATGAGACACCTCATCATCTCCTGCATTTGTGTCAATGTTGAACTGGCAAATCGTGTCAAAGTACTGCAAAATGTAAAGTGCCTGTTTGAAATCTGATCTCCTTGATATTTTCTTATTCAGAGAGCTATGTAGATCCCGAACAGCATCACCGGATCCCGCAGAGACAGTCTCAAACTGACTGGCTCTGTGTTGGCCCCCAGCATCCAGAGCTGGGCGTAGCGGAGACGCCTTCCCCAGACGCTTCTGCCCACCACTTCTGCCACTACACGCCGAAATGCTTCCTCACTGTCCCCAGAGGTGAGTGGGACTTTAGTTTACACCACAAAAGTGGTTAAAACAAGCACAGTCACAGTAGTTAAGTTTCTTTAAGAAGCTGGGATTACTGCTGATTTTCCACGTTTAGCCCTCCCATCACAGATATTTTCTTATGTGGCGAATGTTGGGATTGATTTGTCACAGCTGTGTACGCAGGAGGACACAGCACCTTAGCCCGGTCCACTCCAATGCGAGGTGGTCGCTTTACTCCATCACGGTATGGAGAAGAGGGATGGCATGAAGGCACCACGAAGACCACAATCAGAGCTGACAATGAGGTGGAGGCACACAGGGAGGCCAACAACTACAAGGTGGGCCATGACACCTTTTTAAAAAGACCTTTCGGGCAGAAGTGAGCAGGTTGTGTTACTGCTTTTCTCGTTTCTTGCTTTGCTTTTTTCGTTTCTCAAAATGTGGGGCAGTGACCCTCTGGGGACACCGAGGCATTGGAGGGGAAATTGAGGAGATAAACTAAATCTGAAAGATTTGTTTTCACACTAGCAAGCTTGTTGGTTCAAGCTGGCATAAATTATTCCTGAAAGTATGTTTGTGTGACCTCTTTTAACCCCCAAATTACACTTTTCTTTTTTTTTCCCCCAGTTTGGCTTCAGGAAGTGGAAGGGCAATGTAACAGAGAGGCCCATTGAGGACCGATCAGACATCATCAAAGAGCTCCACTCTGATCTTACCGTTGTTAAGCCAAGAGAAGGTCCTTTTTTTCCCTCTTTGTGCTCTAATCCCTTTTGACGTACTCAGACCGGATGTTGTTGGAAATCAGTAACCTGTATTTATAATTTCTCCTCTCTTTCAGGCCCAGTGGTCACCTTTGGGAACATAGTTTATGTGTTTTTATTTGGATGGTGGATATCTTTATTCTACTTCCTCATTTGTCCTGTAATGTTTCTCACAATCTTTGGCGCTCCTTATGGTACGTATCTTATGAAACGGCTGCATCACTGAAAGCAGTGCGAAATGTAAACAAGAGACCATTTTGTTTTTTTTATGTTTTTACTTACTTATTTATTTAAATTTTTTTTTTAGGCAAACTTTGTTCAAAGATGGCATTGTTCTTTATTTGGCCATTTGGGAAGTCTGTGGAAAAGGTAATGATATGTAGTATCCTTACTTCTCAATTCATGTTTTGTGTCTTGCAATTCCATTATTTACGTGATTTGTGAAACCTAACTGCAGTATGTTCTGTAGATGGTACCAAAACACAATTATTCACCTTATCCTGTTGTTATCTCTGCATTTTTTTTATTAGGCCAGTGATGTGGGTAAGCAATCCTTTGCAGGGCCTCCAAAGTGCGAGGTCATTCCTGAAGAGAAGGACAGTGAAGATGGTAAGGACCTTATCAGGGACAAGGACTCCGCACCCCTTCTGATGTCTTCCCCAGTCCCTGTTGAGATTCCTGTCCCAGAACCACCAGCTAGAAAATCCTCAACTCACTGGGTAAAAAAAGTCAAGAATGATGTTATCACTTGGTGAAATAAATGTTGTGTAATATTTTGATGAATGTAAATAATGATTTTTGTGTGTTCTTTGCCCTCCTCTGCAGTGTCGCGTCAGTACTTATGTTTGGTTGATGCTGGGTTACCCTGTCCTGGCTGTAGTCCACTGCCTGGCCTGTGTGCTCTCCTGGCTGCTGGTCTTCACTATACCTATAGCCAAGATGAATGCTCGCACACTGACCACCATCCTCCTCATGGCACCAGAGCGCATTCAGATTCACACACTGGAAAAGGTGCACGGTCATGTTGTGAAATGTCAGTGGTCATAAGAAAGATGTCAAGGCGAGGAATGTGTGTGTGTGACATTTTCCTTTCTTTTTTTTTTTTCTGTTAGACAGACTTTTTACAGTCTATGTTGGTGTGTATGATGGCACTAGCTGTTGCAGTGTGTAAATGGCAGGTCTTTTAGTGTCTTCTATGACTTTTTTCCTTAAAGGGTCAGTTCAACCAAATCAAGAACTCAGTTCTCGCTTAACTGCAAATGGTGTGTAACATGTACTGTACATAGTTTTGTTTTTGAAACATGTGCGGCCTCCTAACACTGGACAGTTTCCATTGGGATTTTGTACGTTGATATTGATGGTGGCGGATTATCCAATGTAACCAAGATACTGTTCATGGAAAGATGCGTTACTGATGATATTTTTCAAATCAAATTTCTAGGAGAAATTTGTGAGGCGGTTAATATCAAAAAGGCAAATATCTGGAAATCTTAGCACAACTAAACGATAGGACTACAGTGAGTGAAATGTTTTTGGTTTTTTTCTTTTGATTTGTGTAAAGTGAAACTTGTTCTTTCTTGCAGACACATGGGTGCGAGAGCAAAGTCATCTTATGCTGTTATCACGCTTTCAATGTGCACTACTACAAGTACACTATCCAAGGAATCAACATTTTCGCTCTCAGTATCCTTAAGCAGGTTGTCTAATTTATCCTGATGAAAGTAAGGGTGCCATTTTAACAAGGTGCCACTGTGTACTGCAGATATGTATGGTCAGTACTGGTCTATCCACAGTCCATCCATTTGTTTTCCTTAAGTCTGCGTTCCGTGCAGACCTGCTTCCCTTGGTGTTAATCACTCTGGTTATTGGCTATACTGACCATGAACACAATTACATCAGTGCAGAGACCAAGTTTGCCACAGCCATCACTTCCATCATTCCTCTGTCCTATTATATTGGCATGGGTATAGCCAGGTAATGCTTTTTTCTTTACATTTTTGCCCTTGGCCAGACTGTGGGTGCAGTCATTTCCTGCTAATTCTTCATGAATTCATCTGTGCAGCATATTGAAAGGTTGTGTTACTGGTAACCATGCGTATTCCCACAGCATTTCTGCACAGAGCAATTTTGCAGTGGGGGCGGTGGTGAATGCCACGTTTGGCTCCATCACGGAGATGACGTTCTACATCACAGCACTGCTGCGGGGACACCGTGCGGCCACCAAGTGTTACGAAGAGATTGTCAAAGCAGCGCTCACTGGGACCTTGCTTGGGTGCATACTGTTCATACCTGTGAGTGCCAGAGGAAGGATCAATGAGCGTGTGTCCATGTTAGTTAACATGTTAGTTAACATACAGCACTATGATGAAGCCTGCATGCCCTGATCTATTGCTGCCTGCCTGTTTACTCACAGGGTATCTGTATGATCATTGGGGGCATTAAACACAGGGAGCAGCGATTTAACAGCCGGTCGGCTGGAGTGAGCTCGGCTTTGCTCTTCATATCCATAGGAGGTATGTACCGTATGGCGGCTGCACTTGTAACTCATTGATATACCTCTGCAACAGCCGTGGCTGGAGACATTTAGTTGCTTTTCGTTCATTCTTGTAAATGTGATATCTCAGAAAAACCTTTAGGGAATTTCTTCAAATTTGGCCCAAATGTTGAACTGGACTTTGGTGGTAAAATGTCACTGTGGCAGAGGAAAACAACCAATAGCCAGTCATTTCAGTTAAACGATATGCCCTTTGATAACATATTCCAAAATGAACTCTTTAACTTGTTGCTCCACATGCTGTAATATCATCCCCAGGTGTGTTTGCTCCCACACTCTTCTCAAAGACCTTCGGTGATCTGGTGTGTGAAAGCTGCACCAATGTTCCAGGCAATGTCAGCGTACCCTTCATTTGCAAGGACTGTCACTACGACATGGTGGGCTACTTCACTTAGCCTTCGTACAGTATGACTTGAGAGCACTTTCAGTTTTGCCTTTTGTATCTGCACTCACAAATGACAGGGGAACCGGTAGTGTGATTCATGTCATTCCATTTCCTGGATGTTTGTATTCCAGACACATGAGGAGTGAATCTTTATGGGTGTCTGTGGCTTTTGTATATTTATATATATGTTTATTTCACCTTCATGTTTTGTCTTTAACAGAGTCAAAGTGATCCGCATTTGATTCTCTCACAAATTGAGTAAGTCCCGGTGTTACACACAGGTTCATTTATTTTGCCCCAGTTTGTCAAAGTAATTGACTCAATAGTGTTTTAACTATTTACTGAATTTAAAAAAACGTTTTCAAGACCCCTGGTGTACACAGTTTCTGTGCTGCTGCCTTCTGCATACCTGATCGGCCTCATCTTTACACTGAAGACTCACTCCCACATCTATGATATCCATGTCAGCGATGGCCATGCAGGCCATGCAGGCCATGCACACGGTCAGTATGCACACGTGGGCACCAGCACCTCCCACCCCACTGGTGAGGTCCCCACTGGCCACCTCCTTGAAGCCAACTCGTGTATTAATGCCAGCATTGTTGCCACAAGCCAGGTGGTTGCAACAGGTGTGTGTGTGTTGTATGCATGGGTGTAAAGACATGAAGTTATGATGCACTGACTGCTGTTTGCCTACTATACTAACCTATTTGTGCATGTAAGAAGAGCATTTTCCTCACAGCGAGGTAAAGTTGTGCCTGTGCATGCCAAAACTCTCAAGCATGTGAGGGTGAAGAATCATGGGAGAAAGTTCAGGTGCATGTGAAGGTGGAGAAAAGCTTCTCTGAAGTGAGGTGAGTCATGAACATTAAAGGTTTTGTAAACTTAGTGTTTTTGTCACCAGCAGGTCATCATGTGGTCCACTGGTCCCGCTGGAGGGCTCTTGCAGTGCTGATTGTTGCCACAGTGCTGATGGCCTGCTGCGCTGACCTCAGCACCGACAACATCGAGCCCTTGCTAACCCATTCCTCCATCTCCCAGGTATTCAAAATGCTTTATTTATAAAGAGGCATGAAAAATGCCTTCATACATAATACCCACCTCATTGTCTTTCTTTGTAATTGATGCAGTACTTCATCAGTGTCACAGTGTTGGCCATGGTGCCAGAGCTTCCTGAGATTGTCAATGGGATCCAGTTTGCACTGCAGAACAATATCAGCCTGAGGTACAAGTACACAGTGTTGTCATGGTATATCATTACCTGATTTTTTTTTTTTCACTTGATATGCCCATACTTCATTTTTGAAGAATAGTAGATCTGGCAAGCAAACATAATATCTAATGCACATATAAAATGTGAGAGTTAGAAGTAGTAATTTTGTAAATTTATAAACCCATCATGTGAAGATTTTCAGCATTAGACTTCATACACTGTTTTATTCCATAAGTTGATACATAAGTCAGGTTGAGTCATTTTATGTTGTATTTTTTTGTCTGCAGCCTTGAAGTGGGCAGTTGCATTGCTGTGCAGGTCTGCATGATACAGATTCCTCTGCTCATACTCTTCAATGCTTTCTATGTAAGTGCCCAGTTTTTGGAATATATATACATTTGTTTACAAAATACATTAGTTTTATTCATGAATTTATTTATTCATGAAAACCTTTTTTTTTCCAGGACGTTGGATTTCTACTTGTGTTCAGTGACATTCATCTCTGGGCCAGCATCTTCAGTGTCATTCTGGTCAACTACATCTTCATGGATGGGAAATGTGATTACTTTCAGGGTAAGTCAGGATGCAGAGATTTCCTCACATCAAACAAGGACAATTCAAAACAGCAAAAGCTGTAATTAACATGCAGATTTTAATCATCTCTGTTTTGTCTGCAGGCACTGCTCTTGTAGTGGTCTACCTCATTCTGTTGGCCCTTTACTTTTTTGCTCCTTCTCCACAATCGTGTTGATCTGCTTTTCAAGAAAATTCCTAAGGCTCCAAAAGTTTATGCCACTATTGGAATACACTAATCCCTCATTTTCAGGTGGTGTATGTTCAGTGGCACAAAATGTAGAAAAAGAGCTGGGTTGCATTCTGAAATGTCACAGCGGAGATGTAAGTCTGTCTGCTTTTTCCAATATGGCACTTTCTCACTTCTGGCTATCAGAAATTGCTCCTGAATTTAATGTGAATGTATTTTTGTTTCTGAATGATTATGATATGTGGTTTATATTGAACATAATAAATGCAACAATTTCTAAAACCTTTTCAACCAGTGCTTCAGTAGGTCCCTGTCCATTTAGAATCACATGGTTCTAAACACAAGTTCATTATTGACATTTTGACTCATGTAATATACTCAACTAACAGGACAAATGGCATGCATGTTATCCTGTGCATTCTCTGCATCGAAGCAGTGACAGCCATTCATGCAAAAATGATTTAAAATAGAAAAACAATTTTGGTTTTATTTCTGTTATGTATCATGCTGGTTATTAGTCAAAGCAAATGGGAGAAACAGAACTATTTACTATTTACAGAACACCTTTATTGACAGTACTCCAATACAACATTCACACGAGCCTTACTGTACAACATTTTTGTGGTCACTGTTGAAACTATGCCAGAAAGTAAAGTAAAGGTTTAGTGATGTTAATATAAAAAGTAGGTAATGACACCATGCACAAAGTATTTTGTTATGCATAACTGAGAGTAAGGGGCAAGAAGTGCAGGGAGATCCCTCATTATACTCACACTTTGTTCAAGCAACATCATTTGGCATTGAGTAAATTCATTGACTGAATACAGGATCGGTACTGAACACACCGACTTGACACTGTGAATACGTGCTTTTAGGACAATAACCCAAAATGCTCAACAGGCTGCACCCTGTCCTGAAGTTCCCTCTGTTTGGCCTTTAACGGGAAAAGAATATAAAGCTTCAGCATCCTTGAAAGACAATACAAAATTTCTACTTTTGCCACTAAGACATTGACTGATTGTAAGAAATGTCTTGTTGAAAAATGGGTGAAATATTCTCCACCTTGAAAACACAATTTGAAACATGAACCCTTTGTTTTGAACATCCAAAGATCTTATACTGCCTGTTTTTGTGAGATTCCAACCTTTAATTAAAGGTTTGAAAAAGGCACTGCAGTATAAACAAGTGTTTGTGTAAGCCTGCTACTAAAGTGACTCCCTGTGTACAACACGGAGTCATCAACAGAGAGGGAGTAAGAAGTCTGCCAGAATTAAGTCTTTATTTAAATAAAAACATTTTAAATTAATTTTAAAGAGCACCAAATTCACAGTGATGTGTTGCATGGTTTGGTTTACAAATGAGATCTGCAAGCGGGATGGGAATTAAATGATTTTGAAGATACCAACCTTCCTTTGACTGTTTTTTTTTTTCTTTTGCAGATTTGAGTTCTCCACACTAGGCTGTAACATAATGGATAACAGAAAGTACAGGAAATACAAGGGCTCGGACACTGAGCCCTTTCTTCACGCACTAACAAAAAGCATACAGTGTTTCTGCGTGTTTTGGCTAATTTACCACAAATAACATATATTACCCATGACCATTATAAGAGCATACTATAGCTTAGTTTTTTAAAAGTGCTTTCCGTTCTTCCAGGCAGAAGCTGCTTTCCATTCATGATCAAATTATGCAAGAATAATTTTAACAATAAACATGAAAGTCAATGTGATTGACTGTGTAAGTTGATTTTCACACCATATGCCTGGAAGGCTGCAAAAACATTTAAAAAATCTAAAACGCTACAGCATGCCAGCAGTAATGGAAATTATATATGAGATTTGAATTAAATTGGCTAAAATGTGCAAGAACACAGGCATGTGAAAACCACTGTCAGTTTTTAGACTGAAATTATGATTTTGTTTATAGGATCTATTAAAACAAGTAACTCTCTGCAAGACAAAGTGTGCAAACAGCAATATCAGGTGCTGAGAATACACCCAGAAAAAATTGATTTTGTCCTTCAAATAAATATACATGCATTCTTCCTTTGCACAGAATTCTTAAAATACTAGAAAAGGCTGATTTAAAAAAAATGGGAGAGGATAGTCATGAAAAAACATGACATCGCAAAATAAAGTATTTCCGGCTGATGCATTTTGAAGAATAAGAAGCGAGAATTTGTAGCTTGGCAAAAAGGCATCATGTTAGAGGTTGTGGCAGGGGGGAGGGGTAAAATCCATAAAACATTCCACATTTATTTTTCCTATCATCACTGAAACTGAAGAAAAATTTGAACAAATGGAAAACAAAAAGGCATCCCATTGTTTTTGGTTTTAAGGCGGGGCTACGTTCGGTGGGGGACGGGGAGGACGTTTTCCCGAGAATTTTGCTGTGAATTAAATTCTGTGCTCTGTCATCTCCTCCCAGCCCAGCCCACTCTATCACATCCACTCAGTGTCCGACTACCACTGTGCGGTTTATTTCAAGCGCTCAATGAGTTCCTGTGTGAGGCCTAGGTTGAGAAGCTGCATGGTGGGGAGTGAAGTCAGGTGGGGAAACGCCTGGAGGAGCTTCTCCCAGCATAGCTCCAACAGGCTGGGCACAGCCAGCCAGATCTTAAACAAAGAGCCAGTTCTCTTGTTCTCATGGATGTTCACCACGCCACCATGGATGTACATGCAGCCAGCCTGGGGAGACAGTAAAGGAAAGATCAATACAAATATTAAGCAGGCTTGTGGTCAACCCCAACTCCAATCTCCAACCTACAGATCATTAATTAAATATATACATGCAGGGTGACCACACAGGGTTGTGTTGTACTAACTGGGGTGACAGCAGCACAGTGAAAGTAGGCCGGCTCAGGCATCAGTGCTGGTAGTTTACTCCACTGAAATGTCTGCAGGTTGATCTTCCACAGATCAGCTAATATCAATTCCCCGTTGTAGCCTCCACAGATAAATACATCTACAAGAAGGAAAAAGGAGGAGTCAGACATTGTTTGTGTAGTTGTACGCATGTTAGCTGACAGGGAGTTACTTTCAACCCAGTACAAAGGTTTAACATATAAGAATGTGATCTCAAATGTCAGGAACACCCGTTTATCCTCACAGCAGAATAATAAACATATGACTTTTAGTTGGGTGACACTGGATGCACAGCATTACTGAAAAAAAACTAAAACATTTCCTCACCATTTCGTATTTGTACACAGCTATGGCACCTCCTAGGAGCAGGGTATCCTGTCAACAGCAGAGATATTTTAGAAAGGTGTGAATGAGAAGAAAACGGGCTTAGTTAAAAATGAAATGCAAAGTACAGACCTATTTTGTCATGAGGTTTGGTTGTGATCTCCTCCCAGGAATTGGTCTCCAAATTGTAAGCATGTACCTGTTAAGAGAGACAACAGTCACTGCAGGTTTAAGGGGGTGTTCAGTGCAGTGATTAAGATCGGTTTGGCTTGTGTACAAAACAAAACGGTAACATGAACTGTAATAAGGAAATCCAGATAAAATAGAGTGGTTTGGTTCTTTCATCATCTTCAGTACACATACAGGTGGGCTAGGAAGGAAAATGCCATATACATGCATCATATATTGCTTTAGCTGTCATAAAAATGAAACTGCCGGTTTTTCAGAGATTCATGCTTGAAACATTTTGAATTTGAAATTCTGGCAGACAAACAGTTTTGGTGAGAGTACCATGTGTGGTGTGGTACCTTGTCCAGAGGGTAAGACGTCCAGGAAGTTCCTCCTCCTAGAATGTAGATCCTCTGTCCATCATGTGCTATTTCATGCCTGTACCTGTAATACACGCAGCCAAGGAGTTTTACTACAGTGAAAACACCCCTGGCTTCTAGCACATTCAGGTGTCATAAAGGCGTACCGTTCCTCAGGCAGGTCATCAGGAGGGTTATTGGGCTTGAGGTGGATCCACTCCCTGGTAGTCAGGTCCAGCCTGTGCAGGTCTGTGCTGTAGATGTAACCCGTTGTCCCTCCAAACACGTACAGGAAGCCATTTATGATAACCATTGCCTGAAGGAGGAGAAATATGAAATGAGAGTCTAAGAAACAGCTTGACTGTGTTTGTGTAATTATTCTCGCTGCCAGAGAGGGGAGACTAAAGTTCCACACAACAGGTTTAAAATTTAGCAGGTTCCGACAATATTTCAATCCAAAAAGTCAATTTGGCCCACAAAGCAATCGACATGGTGACTTATGAAGTTACCTGTCCATAGATTCTGTTAGGCTTCTTCCCCCTACAGTTGAGCAGTGACCAACGCTTGTACTTCACGTTACAAACATGCACATCATTTCCATTATTTTCACCAAAGGGGATCCCGGTGCCGCCAAACACCAGGAGGTTGTTGCCATGCAAAACAGCTGCAGAGAAACAACAAAACCAAGTTCAATTTTCAAGCACATTTTACAATAAAACAATGAAATACTAATGAGTATTAGATATTCAGTATTTCACCTGACATAGATGCCAGCTCTGTGGGCATATAGCCCTCTGTTCGAATCTGCTGCCAGCAGCCTGTAGCAAAATGGTACCTCCAGAGTTCCCTGAACAGTGGATAGTCTTCATTCTCTGAGCCTCCTGATTCATCATAGTCAGGGTTGTACCCTCCGAACACATAGAGGTTAGTGTTGTCAGCAACACAGCGATGCCCGCTGCGGGCGGGGGGAGTACGATTACCTGGAGAAGAAGGAGCAAACTTTCACAGCATAAGAAGAGGAGGAGCATTCTAACAAAGATCAGAGACGCCACAGGATGACAAAAATATGCTAAAAGATACCGCATACAATTAAGTCAAATGTCAACATACAATCAGTTGACGTAAAATAAATATTTCTGGTTACATTTACTAAAAAAGTGGATCTGAAAAAAAATGGTAATTAGCATTGGCCTGATCATTGAGAAAAACTTAGTGTTCACGTCCTTGCTGACTCAAGGACTCTTTGACGTGCCTGCGGGAGAAGTGGGGGATATTTTCACGGTCACAATTACAACATTGAGCAATTCTGTATTTCAAGTTTCCCTGCATGACCTTGAAATCACAGGGAGAGGAAAACTACTGGCGACATAAAATATGAATACATAGACTCAAAGAAGAAAGCCCCAGGATATCCTCCCAGGGAGGGGATAGTGCAAACACCTTATGTCTGAATCTAATTAAAATAAAAGAAAGTGGTCAAACATATAGCTAGAACAGGATGAGTGAACAGCTTTGACAGTTATGGAATCAGGAGCTTAATTATTACTATTCTTACAACAGCTTTTTTTCTCTACAATAGCATTTCTTTGTACATTGTATTCACACCGAGTGGAACCTCAACGTAATACATCTGCTTAGAGACAACAAGCTGCAAAATCCCTCAACAATACTAAGCTACAGGTGTGTTCACTTCATACACTGTATGTAAAGCCTATGTGGTGTGGTCGATATTAAATGGCTCTCCAGCATTAAAGCAACCAGAGAAAGGAATTTTTTCATATCTTACAGTGCTGTAGTTAAAATGCAGACTCGAGACATTCACAGCATATCAGGCTAAGAGTTTTACCTTATACGGAAAGCTATGTAAATAGAAAAAACTAAAACATCACATCTGACATACTCAGATGCTTAGGCTGGGGGTTTAGCAGGATTCTACACAAATGATGACAGAATACAGAGCACATTAAGCCAAATCTAATAATGCACCTCTGTTTAATGTACTAAGAATAGAACTGATGTTTCAGCCAAACAATGCACTTCTAATAATCAGGATTTGTAATGGACTGGGAAAGCAATTAAGGGTGGCGTACAGACACAACACGAAGGGATGCAGAAATGGTGGCATAACAGCACACTTTTCAGAAAGTTAAGTGAAAGGCAACAATACAAAAGTATCAGTGACAGTAGCTAGTATGGCAACCGCTTGGCAGTATCATGTATAAGCTTAACAAATATTGTGTGGAGTCGTCTGTGATCTCTCTAGGTCACTGAATATTTCTGAAGCTGTATGTCAATAACAGTTTGAGGAACCTGAGTTGAACTGTGTACTATACATTGCTGGGTCTCAGGTGTGACTGCCTTAGCCAATTGTAAGACTCTGTGACGCACAAAACCGAAAACAGACAATGAACTGTACACAAGATTAAAATCTAATACTAACAGATGAGTGGAAAATGTTATATATCAAAGAAGAGGCAATACTTCTTGTCGTTTTCCACACATGATGGGTCATCTACTTACGTCTGTCTATTGAGTACTGTGTTCTCTATAATGTGGCTATCAATACGTTAATTTGATTCGCCTAAACTGAATGAAAATGATTCAATTTAGAGCCCTGACTCTTAGCCTTACATTTTTTGTAAGTCAGCAAACCCTAGAAATGACTGATTACGTGTCAGGCCATATACTAAATTCAGTTACGGTTTTTACAAAAGGTGAGACACTTCACCACCAAAAGATAAATATGCAGAAAACATTCAGAATTACTGAGATGGTGCTAGCTACATTTAGCTATGTTATCCTTACGGGCTTTACATTTTCGATATCTAAAACGTGTCATCGTATGTGAAGCAACCGATCTCGGTCACACAGTGTTTATTCAACTGGCAAAACTGGACAACGCTAAGTTAAAACCCATCGTTAGCATGTTTTGCTAGTGTTGTTGACCGACCTGCTAACGTCTCACCGTGCGGTGGCCTGCCTGTCAGTTTCTCGAATTTATTCAGCTGGTCAGGACTGCGAGGACCTTCAGCGACCGACATCGTTTCCCGTTAGAATCCAGCCCTAAAAAATGTCACATCAAGCAAAAAACATCTGCTATGGTGCTGACAAACCATTATAAATCATCCCAGTCACTTTGAAGCCATTCACAAATGTTTGCCCCCCAGCCGCGAGCTCCTTGGCCAATCAGAAGGCTTGTTATTAGGACGTTTCGTCAGTAGAGATGGGCGGGACTGCGCTGGTCGTCAAAACATCAACACTTCCTCTGAGCATGTCCCGAGTGCGGTTCAGGGACCTTGTTGGAAGTGAATGCGGTGAAATAGAAGGCTTTACGGTATGAACTGATCGCACTACACGAGCTGCAGAAGTAACCCACCGAGCTTATTAACTCAACTCTTTAATAAAGTCTGTCTACCATATTTGCAGTCAGCTTTAATTTGATTCTGGGTGAGTTCGGTAGTTTTGTTCAAAATGACTAAACAGGTGTGTTCCTGTTGAAAGTGCACCGGTGCTCTGAAAATGCTGTCACATTTGAATAAGAATTTAATGCTTTATTAGTGAATAAAGGAATTAGTGAAAGGAATAGGTGACTGTCTATGAGCTGGCTCAACACTCACAATGTGATGACAATACCTCTGTACTTTTTTAAAAACTTTGAATGCAGGGCTATTACTTGTGATGGACTATTTTCATATTACTCACTTAACTTTTAACTTTTACTTAAAGGATTTGAATGATTCCTCCATAGTGCAATAAAAGTCCTTGAAAGTGATTTCATCTTCTTGCTAGGAAATGTCTATAAAAATGGATCACTACATAAAAATAAAAATAAAGTTAAGTATTATCCCACGTAAATGTGATACACTAAATCTAATTCTATTTTAAATAAGTCAATATGTAGACTAAAAATCAAACAATTGACAAAGTTGACTATGAAGAAGCCAAGCAGGTCGAAGCTACCCAGTTTGTTGCAAAGCGGAACTATTGGTTTTGGGGTTTATTTTCCGGGGAACGTCCGAGTCGATCATGGCGACTCTCGGCGGCAGTCGTGGGGATCGTCTCGGCAACTCAAATCATCAAAAGTCTTCTCTTGCATCTCCAGAGAAAGTTCGCGAACTTCTTAATGATGGAGTATCATCAACAAATATTGCGTCCAGCAGGTGAATTTTTGAACACGCGTTTGCTAGTTGTTTGATTTAAAGGGGCCCAAGAACAAGTTGACACTAGCTAGTTTGCTTAGCCACTTAGCTTAGTAACGCTGCTACTTTAGCCGTCTTCAAGAGGGGCGAGTCACCACAGATTTTGGAGGTTGTAGACCAGGAAGGGGAATTTCCACTTTATGTATTGTGTTATTACTTAGCCCGTTTACCTGGCAGGTTTGTGATGATGTTCGTTGTGCTATCGCTCCCGTGCACAGTTAGAGATAAGGGGGTGGGGACTTAAAAGTTACTGTTCTGTGGTACACTTAGTTTGCTGTTGTTCTCTGGGGCATTATCTATATCCAGCCCTGCCCTGAAGGCCAGGTTAAATATATTTAGTCAGATTATCCACTGTGCATTAATATAAGACACAGATCTTACCAACACCATTCTTCGTTTTCTTCTTTATGTTGTTACAAAACTATAATGCAGGTGAAATGTTGCATAACTGCATGTCACTGCCTTATAGTTTGCTATCTGTTTTCCTTCTACCCACACTATTTAACCCACATCAATTACTTGTTTAATTAAATTTGGTTAGGCCCACACAGTGCATTCCTGTCTAGCTTAGCAGTTTTATTCAGATTTAAAAATCTTACAGTGTACAGTGCACATAAGTTTAATTAACGGCATCGTTTTTGTTACTCAAATAGTCACCAAATATGTGGCAACTAAAAATGTGTTTTCCCCTTGTGTGGAATCCAGTGAACAAGGAGATCTGCAAGCTCTGGAATTAAAAGGCAACACTCAAGCACCTTGCGAGGCAACGAACAAAGAAGCCTTTTTCTCAAGAGTGGAATCCTATTCAATATCCTTTTTTTCATTTTGACCTGGTTTGAAGTTTTAAGGTTTGTCATATATTACAAAACTGTGTGATTACTAATTAAGAATAATCCTGAATGTGACAATGAATTGTTTTGTGTCTGAATGAAGTTTTCCTTAGCATAGTACTGTTTGAAATGGGCAGGTAAACCCCGCATATTGTCCCCACTGATGTGCGCTAGATATGGCTGGATCAACGTTGGGTGTGATATGCTCAAGTGCTCCAGCTGCCAGGCTTTCCTTTGTGCATCACTACAACCAACTTTAGACTTTGAAAAATGTGAGCAAAATATTGAAACAAAAGAAAGACAATGTCACGCTTAATTTTGGCAAGGTTGGCTTATTGTTGCCAGTCTGCCGACATTTAAAGGTCAAGCTCACCTCTCCTGTCTTTATAGATGAATCCCGCATTGCAGAGATATCAAGGCAGCTTCAGACGCAGCATGAGAAGTTTTGTCCATGGCCCGACTTTCCATGCCCAGGTATGAGCAACCATTTTGTACTGCATGTATAAATGAACCAAAATGATCTTTAACATGACCGTGCCATTTCAGCTGAACTGACTGAATTATGAGCATAATGATCAAGGTGAATGTTGATGTCATTGCAGAGAGGTTCTGGCTGGTTCCAGCTTCTGAGCCATCAGCACTACTCACTGCCTTCTTGGAGCGCTTCCAAAGCGCCTGCCTCCTTGCACAGCAGCTGCCAGCCATGAAACCGGAGCAGCTGAAGTCTATGGTGAGGCAGGAGTTGCTTACTTTGGATACTTACCAAATGCGCTATGAGGCATTATTAACATTGTTTATGGAAAGAAAGGACTTAGAGGAATGCTTTCAGGGGATAATGGAAAGGAAAGGGAAATTCATTGTATAAAAATCAGAACTTACTATGTTTCAGTTGTTTACATGCAATTCATATCCACTGTCCTTTCAGTCACTGACTGAGGATGTTGTCAGTGGTATACTGCAGCTTATTGAGGAAGAACAAAAAAGAAAGGGAGGGGCTCCATGTTCTGAACCTTTGGCTGTCCAGGTGGCTGCATGCATTGTTTCGCTCTGTGGCTGGGCAGCAAGGTGAGTTAAAATTCCCTAATTTCCTGTACTCGACACTTTTTAAAATGTTTTCTCATTCAGATTTTTGACTAGACACAGACTGATGTTGCCATGAACAAGAGAAAGCACACATTAACGCTAAATGAATCCTCAATGATTACTTGCTGCAAGGAAGAAAATACACTGATAGGACAAGGGTGAAACTGGGAGAAACACTCTTCCACCCTGTGAAGATGTCTGAGCCATGGATTTCTCTATCTTAGCCCAGCTCTGCACGCCATGAACCTACCCATCCTGACCTGCTCGTACTGTATGCGTAAAGTGGGCTTGTGGAACTTCCACCAGATGGAAGGAACAGGTGATGCAGATACCTTACCAAACACTGGTGGACCCTGTGCTCAAGCAGCAGGCCCTGCCTCAGTAGCCACACATGAATGCCAGAGTGATCAGTCTGCTTCTGCCTCATCCACTCCTGCTACAACTCCATGTCGCATGAAGTTGAGGAGCCAGGACTCCACCCGCACTGACCAGGCAAGCTTCAAGAAAATGATGGCTTACATATGTGAACCTATTGAATTTTAGCAGAGTTACTTTCTGTATAACAATTGTAAATGGAATCGATGATGTGCCAGGTTGCCTTTTTTTTCTTTCACCGTGCCCTGGTATGTGTTACAGGGCGAGGGAACCTCCTCCCCTGTGGCTTTGCGTGCCCGAAGCAGAGACTCCCCAAGCCCCAGTGAAGAGCTGCCAAGTCCTTTGACCAGGGGCAAAAGGACCGCAAATCGCAGTAGAGGACAAGGGGAAAACTCTGGGGGCGACGGCGCTGCCACTCTGCAACACCCTCCTAAACGCCTTTGCCTGTCATCACTTGGTGGTCCTGTAAGAACTAGCATTATTGATTTCACAGCATGTTTTTCGCAGTTATATCATGGCATGGGACTCCATGTCCAGTGGTTCTGTATAATGCATAATTTGACATTAAGGCAAGGTTTTAGAACAATCAAAGATTTTAGTACTGGCATTCAAGATAAGCCTGGACAACACAGTTAGAATCACAGTTTCAATTTGTACCTGCAGACTCATTCTCACATGACACGAGATCTGTTACATTGATTTCAGTAGTTCCAATTTCTTGATGATGAATTTTACACAGGTAGAGAAGGAAGAAATTATTCCAAGGTGATGATTACTGTCAAGAAAGAGTGAGAGAGAGAGAATGGATCTTGCTTATGATGAGCAGCATGGTAGCCTCTGCCACTTGTGTATGAATATTGTTGTGAATGGATGAGTGCTGGTATATTTTGAGTGGTCAGTAGGACTAGAAAGCGCTAAATAATTGCCATTTTTTAATTGGCTATTACAAAGAACCTTTTTGACGCATTTCTGTTATTTCAGGATGAGCTCCTTCATAAGAATGCATTTGACCCCCTCGCTCAGCACAGAGACTGGTGTCCCTGGATCTCTGTGGGAAAGGAAAATGTAGATCCAGGGGCAGTTCCCCTTTCGGACAGAGATGCGGGTCTTCATCAGCAGGGCTGGAAGGTTGCCCTTGACCTCCTTGTGCCAATTAAGAACTCTAATACAGCAGGAAGCAGTCCAGCACAGGCAAGTTAAGACTTCTAAACTTTGAATTTTGCAACAAAGCATCCTCAACACTAGTGACCATTTGCATTCTCCAGAAACTGATGCTTGACGATACATGCTCTGCCACTTTGTTATGAACCTTTAATTTAGATAATATCTGACATTTTTCTGATCTCTCTTTCCCCTCAGGGTGCTCGTGACAAATCTAAAAGGGTGTTTGCTATATTCCGTCAGTGGCAGGTATCTTCCTCTCCATCTCAGTAGACTGTTTCCATCCAAACAGCATTGCAACACGGAGTCGATGACCTGCCCTGCCTTCTTTTTGTGGTACTGAATCTGTAGTACCAATGACAGGAGTGTCATATCATATCAATATATGCCATCCCGTGAAGTTGTGTTTACATTCAAAGTGTTTCTTGAGGGAATGGAAGTTGATTGTGTTTTCAGTCAAATGAATAAGTGTCTTCTCTGTGAACAGCAAAATATGTGAAGGATGCCTGTGTGGTATTAAATTGAATTCTGTGTTACGAATATTGGGATGTGCAGGCCTGTATAGGCCTTGTATCATGTGTATTCTTAAGTAGATATCAAGTAATAGAACACATCTCTGCATATAAATTGGCCACAGACGAGACATCTACAGCTAACCTCATATGAAGTTTGCTTCGGTAGTTCTTCATGACTTTGTGACATTGTTATGGTCCAGATTTCTGTAGAGTAAAAGAGACAAGAAGTCCCTGATTGTGAGAAAGGGCCAAATTGCTTGACACTGGAAAGGCAATGTTTACCTTCAATGTATATGGAGTCATTTGAGGTAGTGGTAAAAATTAACCTCAGATTAGCAAAAAAAAAAAAAAAAAGAACAAAAAAAAACAAAACTGTGAGGAAGTCATTTTTGTGTGTGTACATTTTTGTGTGTGGACATGAGTTCTTTTTGAAAAGAACAATCCTTTTGGTAGTGAAATTTTTTTGCAGTTGATCAGTGCTAAAATCCAGGCAGGTAGAACAATGTGCCAAGAATTTCAAACCTGTTCTGAATTAGATTCAGGATGCCTGTACTTCCTACCTTGCCTACCTGTGACATCCTCTCAACACTGCATGTGATTTATTTCCATAGAATTTCCTAAAAGTGTTTAATAAAATGCTCTTCTGAAAGCTTGTCTCACTTTGCATATAGTTCCTCTGACATTATTATGCTGTAAATACAGGAAAAATGCATTAAATACACTCAAAATATTTTGATACCTATTTTGTCCTTGGAGTTATGGTATATTTTTTAGCCATGGTCATGAAAACATTCTCTTGGTCTTATTCATAACATGTAATAAAGTTAATTCCTATCTATTTTTAGTGTTATTTTGGACATTCATCAGAAAGAAAACATTTTTTATTCCTTTTGGAAAATTTTACATTAAAATTTCTTACATTTTCCTCCAAGGACTGCTACCTGTGGCCATTTATTTTTAGGTTTATAGGCCTGTTCTGGTAGCTTATAATAGCAATGTTTCTTCTCTGTCTTGGTATTTCTATATAACTTCTAAATTTCGAAATAGAAAACAATGATGTAAGGTCTTCCAAATAGCACTTTCACGTGAAATTTAAGCTTCAAACCCAAGGATGTTCTAGCTAAAACTACAAAGATGGCCTTTGAGTGTGACGTTTGGTCGCATATATATGACGTTGTCCGCGGAGTGATCCTAGGTTGTCAGAACCATGGTCAGAACGCTGAGAAGCAGTGAACAGCAGAGGTCTAACGTTAGCACAGGCACTCGTTAGGACAGAGAGACACTGAACTGTGAAGACATTTTGCGGTGAACATTTCCGAAAGCAAATGTTAACTTTCGGATAGTACAGTTTGCTAGACTGTCTAGCGTTTCGGGAGCTAGCTTTCAGTTTGCTTACTGGTGCTCTGCGGTGGAAATAGCAAAAATGTCGTCTCCAAGTCCGGGTAAAAGGCGAATGGATACCGATGTGGTGAAACTGTATCCTTTCTGAACATAAACAACAGTCTTTCAATCGCTGTTTAGTCAGCTATACTTTAATATGTGGAAATGTGATATGAGAAAAATATATTTATTGACGCTACTTCTTTATCTTGACAAACCAAATCAGAAGAAAGCTTTCATTGTGAATGACTGGTGTTTTGTGTAAACAACATTTTGCTAGCAAAGCCAAGTGTTAGCTATTTCTGTCCTGCGAACCTTCAGTCGCTTATCGGGACAGCTGTATTAGCTAATAAGATCGGTTCCATGTCCCGGTAGCATTTTTCAACTCTTTGTATTCATAACATTAACGTTAGTGTTAGCTGTCTAGCTTGATTTCTATATTTGAAAATTATTGCAACAGCCGAACGGACGCTAACGTTATTCTCCCTTTTCAGGAATGTCTTTCATCTTGTTGCACCATCAATAGACCTTACAGTGGCAGACTATATAGACACCTTTTGGCAGTTTGGTTTCTTTAATCAGGCTGTTGTTGTCAGGGGAGTTAAGTCAAACAGCCCATTTACACGTTGACACAGAAGCTTGTTTACATAACGTAAAGCTAACGTCAACTGAGAATGCTGCTGTCTTTTGTTCTGCTCTCATAAAATCGTTGGCGTTATTACAGTACGTATAGCACTCTGTGTCTTATTAGCTTTGATTTGTAAGGCCAGTAAAGGTTTTTTGATTGTATTATTGCATCTGCCACTTGAAATGTTACCTTGTAACGCTTCTGAGCTGGCTGGCTAGTCTGCTGGTTAATTTCAACATCAAAATGGCCACCTGAGTGTCTCTATGTGTCTCACTGTATTTCAGTGTCTGCAGGCAAATATATGGAAACCTAACTTTTATCATTTAGGAGTGGTTGTTAGCTGTTGTTTTTATGAATGCTGTGATTTGAATTGACCGTGGCCACTGTTTGTTAAATGGAACAGCAGGTGTCATGAGGCTGTAGTCGTTTTCACTGTGGAATGCTTGAACTTTTAAGTAACGTCTAGTATGTTCTGTTTTTCAACTCTTTGTCATCATGTTTACTTTTGTACTGCTCATTTGTTTGTTCAGCTTAACTTTTAGGGCTGACAGAGAGAGCTCTAAAAATGAACCATAGCACCATATTTCCAGTCCATACCGTGTTCTGGAAGAACAGTATGAATAAGTAGTTTTGTTTTTGTCCCAGCATAGTTGAACCCAGCTTAATGATTGGGTGGCCTGTTACTAGCGGAAACCACAAGAGGGAGGGACTTAAAACAGCTGATGGGATGGCAGTACAGCTTAGTCTGATTTGGACCTGGAACTGGACTGGTCAGGGGGAAAAAAAAAAAAGAAAAAAAAACATAAGCAAAAAAAAAAAAAATTAAATAAAATAAAATAAAAGGGAAGTTGTCTCAACATAATGGCCAGAAAGAAAAAGCCTTATTAGTTTCATAATTGAATTAAATTGAAAAATGTTATTTTTTTGCTGACATCATGGTGTATTTGCATGTCATAATACATCCTGAATACTAATACTAATACTATATACCATATAATACCATACTAACACATTAGAGTTACAATATCAGCAAACTATACATTTGAAAATGCATGTGGCTGCAGTACATCACTATATCTGAGCGAAAGTTGTAGGTAGCTACATTTCCCTTGTTATTTTGCCCTGTTGCTTTTGGCGTTTTGTTAGGTCTTCTAGCTATCAACAGTACTTGTTTGAGCAAGTTTATGCTCCCCCCACTCGACTCCACTTATGTGTAGACTATGGCAGCAATGACAGGGTGGTGAAGTAGGCAGTACACAAGGTTTTGAGGATTGCAGCACACATGGTGCCTTGCAGTAGCGTTACACCCCCCTCTCCTTCTTGAGCTACCGGACTGACAGGCAAGAGCAGGTTCGCCGTGCGCCACCTGCTTAATATCATACTGTGACCTGTGTGTTTTATGATGCCATGGGTGAGCAATGGTCAGCAGGTGTTGAGGAAGACAGCAATGTGTGTTTAAATGTAGATCTACAGAACTGAGATTTACTGGCTCACACAGCACATGGGTTCACTGCTGACTAGGCCATATTGTTGTAGGGAGGGCTCCAGGTTACTGGTATGGGAAACAGTTCCGTTCTTCTGTTTGTGTCCCCAGAGCAAAACCAGCAGTAACAACCTTCTCTCTGTGCTCCCTATCCCTGCGTCTCCCCCTGGTGTAACCAAAACCCGAAACTCACACCGCCTTTTAGACAGGAGAAGCTTTTTTCTTATGGGCTGACACTGAAAGCCCTCACGCATTAATTTGCTGCGGCCACCGGAGAGCTGAGAATCTAGAGCGGAGGCCATTAGGGAATTCGTGAAAATGAATGTCAGAATGACCTCAGCATGTAGCATCTCTGGGTTTAAGCTGTGTCCTAAGCCAGGCTGATGAATGGCGGTCTGCTTTTAGCACTTATTTGTTGCATGCACTCTTTTATTTTATAAGAAATTGTAATAGAGAAGGCATTAAGTGTTAATTTGCACTGTTTTCACATTGTTTCTGTCTTTGTGTTCCATGTCCCGCTTTCAAGCCTTTGTAAAGTTATAGTCCTGAGTCCTGGTCCCAAACCTCAAATTAGCATTGTTCTCCAATGATCTGCATAACTTTTGGCCACTAGCTATTCATTCGTCCTCTTGGACATTTTGCTTTGGTTTTAAACCACTGTGTTCTTGAGTCTAAGAGTGCATAATTTCAAAGCGCTTTACATTCAGCTTGTTGCGTGGGGTTGACTGCACATACTGTGTAGGTAGTTGAGCTATTCTTTGCGTGTATTCATCATTGGCCTAGTGTCTTTACACACGCTTTCAAGCAGTACGCTGCTGGAATTTGAGCACAGGTAGATTACAAAGGACTAAGCCTTTTTTGAATGCTTGCACAAGCTCTTGTGTCATCTGCTGCTAATGCTAATGCAGAGATATGGGTCAGAAAACAAACGCATAGCATTATCTGTACAAAAATAATCTGAGGAGCATTTGAGATTGTAGGGAGTTGTCAGGAGGGGTGCTGCAGGCTTCACCAGCCCTAGTATCTATCATGATCCCAGGCATCAGTACCAGTGTATATAGGTGTTTATCATTTCATCCCAAATTAATTGTTGTGTTGTAATTTTTGTGTTTCATTTTTCACCTTTCAAGGTGAGTTTACGTTTTCAGTTTTACTTCAAGGATCCCTCTCTTTTTCATTTTTGTTTTCTTTTGTTATGTTTTTTTTTTTTCACTGTTAAAGCACTACATGGCCTTCAGTATTTCTGATTTTTTCCAGCTGTCCACAGTGAGGGGGTATACATCTATGGGCAGTGTCCACCTTCTCCTCCTCCTTTTTTAAAAAAAATCTTAACATCCAATCCTGAGCTTTATCTGCTCTTTGCTCGGTGTTTTGACCCCATTGTGCCCTCGTAACATGACATCCGGACAGCATCAGCAGCGGAGCCTTTGTATTAGCAGTTTACAGAAGTCCCTGTGACCTCCACCTCCCACTGCTGTTTCAGAAAATGTCACACAGTCACAGGCAGCTAATCTGCACTCAGCACTG
This sequence comes from Scatophagus argus, assembly GCF_020382885.2. Classification (NCBI taxonomy): domain Eukaryota; kingdom Metazoa; phylum Chordata; class Actinopteri; family Scatophagidae; genus Scatophagus; species Scatophagus argus. The sequence goes on along the minus strand of NC_058514.1, from coordinate 7,507,318 downwards.
TTATTGCGGGACTGAACCAACCAGACACAGTTTAACAGGGAAGTAGCTAGCAGTTTTCTGACTCTTGCTGACTGAGAGATTGATTGAATGAATAGGAACACGATGAACCCATGACAAGAGTGGGGAAAGCTCTGGTCTGGTAAAGAAGTTGTGAAAACTAAAAATGTGCCATGTTATTATGGTGTAATAGAAATAACTTTTCAGTCAGTGTGCATAAAGAAGCTAAGAAGGTTACAGAAATTGTGGAAGCCGCAGTACCATTTTGCATTATCACGCTGTGGATATAAAAACACATGACTAACAAAAACGCAAAACAGATGTTGTTATAGCTTGAACACTGTCAAATTATACGTAATTTGGACAGGATTTTACAGTAGGCTTTATTTGATGATGGGATTTCACCTCAGTCTTGTTTTTTTTTTTCTAGTTAACCTTACTTCATTGACCGTACTGTTAACCTCAAAGCCCAGTCATCACTTTGTAGACCATCTTTATTGTGGCTTCAGGTTAATGTGTAATCTGTTGTAAGAAGCACAAACCCTGAATAAGACATTGGAGGGAATGGCCCCTCTATTGTATGCTCAGCCTGTGAGGGTATGCAATTAAGAGGGCTGAAATGAGATATTTGTTGTGTGTTCTGGGAAAGTTCTGGGAAAGCTGACAATATAACACCTAAATTTAATGGTTCTGTGTTAAATATAGTGTGTGTCTTGAGATTTGTATGTTGTGTCTTTGTAGAAATTTAAGAAAACACTTAAATTGAACAGGACAAAAATGTGTTGATTCCTTTTGTCTTGATCATCTCTTTCTGGGAGTCTGAAAGCCCAGAAATACTGTGTTTCTGCTTTTCTCTGTCCCCTTTTTTGTGATTGCATCCATATAGGTATTCTTGAGAAATATGCTACATCATCTGGCCCTGACCGTGCTCCTGTTCTTTTTTCCTTTTTATTTCCTCATGAGTGAGCGTAAGGCACCCTAGTACATTGTGAAGGAGGCCCCTTCGAGCCCCAGGGGCCCCACCTTGATTGACAGTCTTGTTTTGGGGGTCCACAAGCAAAGCGTCTCTGACAGTAGGAGATTTGAGGCCCTTACTGTTAATCCCACGATGCAGACAGTGAAGCTTCCTACACGCATGGTTAAGTTCCCTTAGAAAAACAGATGGACTGAAGTTCCTCTCTTTGTTTCAGATGATTTTTGGTTTTTTCAGCACTAGGAAGCTCAGTGTGTCCTCAGCCACTTACATGCACTGCTGTTTTAATGTGGAAAATTGAAGGAGTGACGATAGGCCAGTGACATGTTAGGTCATATTTTGGTGTATCGGCCAGTGACATTGAATCCAGCTTTGTCCTATGTATGAAGCAAAAGAGCCTTATCAAAAAGAAACTATCCACACCTACATGTGACTCCCTCTGGTAATCTGCCTCTGTGCGTCTGTATCAAGTTGATAAAATTAGCCACGTGTCTGTCTCTCACTACAGTGAAATTCAGGTTTGGTAGCAGTTTGCTCAACATGTCAATGTTGAATTCACGGATTGTTTTTGTCTTCACAACAGACAGCAAATCTTGTCTTGTCTGTTAGTAAATTTGCTCATTAAATGCTTGCCTCAGATTCAGGCCATTGTTTATCCTGGCCCGGCTTAGTTTTGTGATCATTAATAATCATTTTGTTTGTGTGTACATGCATGGAGCTCTCACGCATGCATACGCACGTCGACTCTGTGCTATTGCTGTAAATAGACTGCTGATTTAGTGAACGGCTGAAAGGAAGAACAGCAGAAGGATTCTCATTTGATTGCAGTGGGTGGGCTCTCATCTCTCACTAGAGAAGACAAAGAACTTAGCCCTAGCTCCAGCACTCACACAGTGAGGTAGCTATCAGCTAACATAGTATACTAAGACTAATGTGCATTCAAAATGATCGTAATGTTTTGAGATAGCTGAGAATTGAGCTAGGTAATTTTGTTTATGTTTCCTGTTTTCCTCTAGAATTTAAAAAGTAGGTTTTATCGTTGTTTCACTACATTGTGCACCACAAAGAAAGCTTTTGTGTTTATGTTTATTTCTGTTTTTTCTAATGTTTATATTGCATGAAAATTATTGTTTACCTCTGTTTATGCACATCTAGGTGACCCACGATACTTAGTCTTATTAACACTTACATGTAAGACCAGGTAAAGCGTGCACAGTCCCAACATGTTGGGCTGCCTGTTAATCACATGTTAAGTTGTCTGTCTGCTTTTTTGTTGCTTTGAAAGTAACTGTTTAAAATTCAGTTTGAGATGTAATCCCTTGTCTTCTCATGTTAAATGTGATAAATTCTAGACCGTATAATTCTCAATGCAGAAATGAAACTGAGGTATTCATAGATAATTTACTTCCCATCTACCATGCAGTGAATGCAGCACTCAATAGCTACCAGACATTTACATGTGGATTTCAGAGAGTCTAGCCTTCAGGGCCATATGTCCATTGATATGTAAAACCTGCAGCACTGTTTTTCTTTCACGGAAACCTTGCGTGCTGGTACAAAGTGCTCCATCAGTGTTTAAATACTTTGTGTCACAACGAGTAGGGTGCTTCGAGAACACAGTTTAAACCAAGCTCTGCTGATAATACCACAATCGAGATGTTGAAAGGATAGTTGTTCATTTAGATTCAACATTTTGAACTGCATTTCAGTACAGTTAACTAGAATGCACCTCTGCTTTTCTTTAATCACTGTTCATTGTTTTTGGCACTCATATTGGGAAACGGCAGATAAATAGATGTGATGAAAGCAGGAAGCTGCCCTATTTAATTCCATATTGCTGGCATAGTTGTTTGTAGTTCCATAAACATAACCGCAATAAAATGTACTGTAGTCTGGCAAAGTGGCTGATAGAGAGACAGAATTATCAGCATTGTCTTTAGATTAAAGGCACAAGTTTGTCACATCTGTAATCTGTTTTTATTGACAAGCAAAGATTGTGTCTCATGTCATGCTTTTGAGATCTTGACCTCAAGAGAATTACAAAACCCACCGATCCTTCCGTTAAGTTTTTTTTTGTACAAAACTTTATAGACTTTATTGTGTTTTTATTTTTTGTGATCTACATGCTTCTGCACTTGGTAAACAGTGAGTTTTATGACAGCTATTTTAGCCTGTTCTTTGAAGGATTAGATCACTTGTTATGGCTGTTTCATTGTGCCTTATCTGTTTCTAAGTATGTTCTAGTACAGGTTATTCAGACCTTAGTTCCCCTCCACAGATATACACAGCTAGATGGGGCATGACTCGTATCTCTTGGTATATGGGCAGGGAAGGGGTTAGTGAGAGCAGCCGGCATGACCATAGGCCTGTTATTATCTTACCAGTAGTTAGTTAAGTGAACCAGCCAGGACTCTCATGAAGAGCCAGGACCCCTTGCCTCACATGTGAGCTGAGAACAAGCAGGCTGTACATTTAGGGTGAACGAACTAGACTAAGGAACTGTGGTTGTTGCAGTTTGTCTAAATCAGATTTGGGATCTTGAATTTCAGGCAGTTTGCATAGCATTAGCTTGTACGAGTTCTGCACAGTGGTTGATACAGCAAACCAGTCAAGTGGACATGCAAACTAATTTAAACTCCTTATGACAGTTGTTTCTCTGTTCTGCCGCTGGTCAGCGTACATGTAAAGAACCATAAACCATTTGTGACCTTTGAGTTCTGGCAAGCTGGCTTGGCGATGAGCTCCTTCTCACAAATTAAAACATCCTCTGCAAAAATGAGAGGCTTCTGCTGCTGTAATTTTTTTTATCCCACAGTACTCCTCCCTTTTAGAAGTTTGTCAAAACAGCTGGCTAGATTTATTTATTGTTGGTTTCACTATAGCCTTAAAGGACTTCTTACTTAATTGAGCCCTTGGGTGCAACAAGCATGTTGCATATTGATTAATTATAAAGAGTTTCATAGATTAAAAAAACATCTGCAATATCAGATTGGTATAAGGGGATGTTTATTTGTCATAAATTTGAATCGAGCTATCTGTAGTCTGGATGAATGGGAGCTGTTGTTAAACTTTGGCTGCTTCGTTCTCATTTTCCATCCCTTCTAAGCTCACGCTGTATTCACAGGATTATCTATCTACTGAGTCAATGAGCTGGGTTTTGAGGGGCTTTGTGGTGGTTGAAATGGTTCAATTAGATTCCAAATCTGCATTAAAATTGAGTAGAGAGAGTTCGACTTAATGAGCAATAAAAGTAAGTAAACAGCAGGGGGAAAACATTAGCCTCAGCGTGAGAGATGGAGAGAGAGACAGAGCAGAGGAATGGGTCAGTGGGGTTGGCTGGTGACTGCTACAGGCAAGAACAGTGTTTGTTTGGTGTTGGAACTGATTAAATCACACTCTCACAGCAACACCGTGGCTATCGCTCACTCTGCCTGCTGTGATGGGGTGGTTATTGTGCTGCAAGAGCTGCCTCTGTTTTCAGGGCCCACTTAGTATAGTTGAGTTCACTGATGGCTGGTTTATGCTCAACCCAGGGTCTCTAGCAAAAGGGGGTGTGCACCAAATAAGATGTCTTCAAATTTATTGCATCTAGTGCGAGGGCTCCACAAGTTGCTTCGCTTGGTTGTGCACCTCTGTGTTTATGTTACTGGGTTTAATTTTTTGGTTGAACTAGACTGGCCAAACAGGTTCACTCCTACAAACACCTCTATGTCAGCTATAGACAGATACTGTCGTATTACTGTGTTCCAGTATATCAGTAATAGTGCCTTGCATGAGTATTAACAAATCCTGCTTCATTGGGTGCACATGCACATTTATTGATAAAGGTGTACGCTTGGAGAGACAGCAAATTTTCTTTGACTCGGTCACACACTTACACATGAACAACTGATTTTACTCTACGTCTCTTCTTGATCTTTTGTAAGTAATGAGCAATATCTTGCACATTTCTTTTGGTAGTCTATACATGTGTGTGTTTTAGTGGAGGAAGCACGCTCATTGCTTACGCCCTGAGGACAGATGCTATATTTCCTGCCTTTCATCTGCAAGGCCTTTGATTTTATATTGTCGCTACGATCTTAGTGTGTGTTGGAGAAAAGAACCGAAAGAGGTATTTGCGTCAGAGTTCCTCATGTCTGAACTTTTTACTCCATGTATAGCTTGTAGCATTTCTTTTTATAAGAAGAAGAATATTCTTCTGCAATTTAAAATGGATAAATTGACAAATTAACATTATCTATTTCCTGTGGACTCACCACACTGTGTTGTTTCTCTTTCAAAGGCAACACCAATGTTCATTGCAAAAACAAACTACTTACTGTCATCCTGAACTTCACCTTTTGTACAACTGCAACTACTTTTCCTCTCTGAAACTGAAAGTGAGGCTGTATTTGTTAGTGGCAGATGATGACATGAAAATCTGACTTGCATCTGCTGCAGGCTAATATATATCCTCAATCCTCTAAATATACTTGGTGTATTTATTAAATGTAGATAAAATATGAAATAAAAAGTAGGCAAGATACAGTGCATGCTGGTTTGCTTGAAGTAGGAGTAGACAGGGGTTTTTTTGCATCATAACTTTTCAGTATTATTGTAACTTTTGAAATTTTTATTTATTCAGGGAGCAAACCTCTGTTTTTCAGGAGTGTCCTGATCAATTTCACACAGATACACACATTCACACCTGGAGGCTGCCCCGTAGAACCACAGTCTGATCTGTTGACCACTGAGCAGCTCCACAGTGTTGTGCGACTTAGTAGGAGCAATTTGGTTATTGGCAAAGAGTCAATGATTATGGGAAATAATCATTAAAGTAAAATCAGTGTATGCTTAATACACATAAATATCGGGGCACCACCCTGTCACCAGGGACCAATAGCCAAATTAATTAATGGGAAAACAGTTTCTTAAAATTGTGAAGGATGAATCCGAGCACTGGCTGTCATGAATTCAGCTGGTATTACAAGTACATACACAATAACCACAGACAACGACAGGTTAAACTATAACAGGATTTATTAAACAGCAACAACCATCCATAGATAAGTATCACTTTGTAATAAACACTATTATAATCTAAGTTTTATCAACACCCATTAACTATTAACTAAGATAACACAGGTACAGTAGCAAGAGTATATCTATATACAGGTGTGCATATATACAGGTGTGTGTGTGTGTGTATGTATGGGTGTGTGTGAGAGAGAGATGATGACACAGTATGGAGGCTAACAAGCTAGCCAGGTAGCGGCTAACAAGCTAGTGGCTAAAAACAAACAAAATGGCGGTTAGCAAGCTAGCCAGAGGGTGGCTAACAAGCTGCAGGCTAAAAACAAACAAAATGGCGGTTAGCAAGATAGCAGCTAACAAGATAGCAGCTAACAACAAGCTAGTGGCTGACTACAATTAAGATGGCGGATGGCCACATGAGGGGAGGAGCTACGACCAGAATGGCGAGTGGGGAAACTACAACCAAAATGGTGGAGAACCACATGAGGAGGGGTCAGCACACCAGGATGAACAACCACATAAAGGATGACTCAGCAAACAAAACTAGTCACACGCATGTGATGACTCAGCAAAACTCCAAATGACCTCCGAAGAATACGCCGGCCGTATTATTCAGAGCCAAGATGGTGTTAACCAACGTGATGTTGCTTATGTGGTCACAGAAGAGAACGATGGGCGGAAGCCTTTGAGCGCCACGTACCCCTTGGTTACGGTTCGTGATCGCGTGCTCGGACTTTCGCCTCACCGTTCAGAAAGAAGAGTGTGAGGAAAGATAGAAATGAAAATACAAGAAACACAACCCAATAAAAGAATCCACTCTAATTCTTTAGAAACTCGCGTGTCACCACACAATAGCGGAGTCAGTAAACCGGAGCTTATCTGCTCAGCTATTGGTCCTTTAACTGGTGACGCGCGGTCTCGCTGAAACGGCGGAAATGACCGACCGGAAACTAAAATCAATGAATGCAGCACTTAAAAGTTACAGAAAGCATGTGTAAACAATCCTACGTTACACTATCTCTGCCCAGACATAAGCCTCTTACGTTGCGTTGCTCCGATCATTCGGAGTTTGAAATAATGATCCGCTTAAACGTTCGCAGCGTCGTCCTCGGCGGGATGCTGGCGGTCCGTTATTCTGATGATGCGGAGTGTTGATCTCTCGGCGGCAGCGGAGAAAATCACCGGTGAAAAAGTTAACAAACTTTGTTTCGTCCTTAACAAAGTCGGCGCGCGGCTCGTTAACGTGCGATCAGCTGATTGTTCAGCGATCCACGTCGGATGAAGAAAAAAAGGAAAAGTTACCGAAAATTACAGCAGTCTGTTTCTCGGCCTGCGAGTTGCAGAACTGTGACCCGGGATCTAAAATGATGTTAATCAAAACGTTTGATTGTTGCTCCCTTTTGGCGGTTTGGACACTTGGAGAGCCTGGAGAAGCTCTCACTGTCACAGCACGCACGGGGAAAAAGCGCATGCTGATGGTCGCAGTGACCTTTTATTACCTGAGTGACGTCACCTCGGACCCCCGTGGAGATGGCTGGCACACAGCCAATGTCCGTGCCGGTTCTGAGTTTAAACTCAGGAATTTATGACTAGTTGCACATCACGAGTGGGGTCTCTAACAGTTGGTCACTCTAACTCAGGCTTTATGGGTTACATGTAGGCCGCTCTATTGTTCTCCAGAGCGCATGGCCAGAGATCCCAACATCCCCCCTTTGGTCTGAAGAATGGGGTAGGGGCCACAGTCTTTAGAGCAACATTCTCTAAGGTCGAATGGTCCATGTGCGCTGAAGGTGGTCATCCTTCTGGCTTCCTTCCTGTTAGCTGATGAGCAGACACAGTGATCAACAGTTCAAAGTTCAGAGTTCATTGAGTTCAAAGTTCAGAGTTCATTGAGGCTTTAATTCAGAGTTCATTGAGGCTTTAATGTCTGGACAGAGTTGAGGCACAGTCTGGGCAGATATGAATAATGAGCTAACTAACTCCACAATGATTAATTGGCATTTCAACAACACATTTAACACAATTTTACAGAGCATAGCTCAATGTAGGTACCCAAGGAAAGAAAGAGAGGAGAAAGAAGAGGAGGAGTATCAGTGAATTGGCTATGTATTCTAATGTAGCCAGCAGCTTAGTGGCTGTATCATGCCGGTCGTAGGCTAATGGGGCTTTGTAGTGACTATATTCACCAACCATAGGTGGCCAATTCACTCTGCGAGGATCTCACTTTCCTCTGTTCTTGCAGACACGGTACCCTGGCATGTTTGCTAGGGTGAGTCAACTCTCAAACCACAGAGATCCTTCACATCTCTAACAAATGGCTGCTGGGGCAGACCCAGTGGATATTCCTGGTTCAGGTACATGTGTTAAGGTTCAAAATACAATGAGGAGTCTCCCTCATGATACGCCAATATAAATGACATACGTGTATTGTCTTGCCAAAACCAACATTCAAAACAGACTTCAGTTGCTCATTCTGCCATTCTATGATAATTATGATTCCAACAGAGCCTAGCTCTAATTTCTAGAGGTCTATGACAATTTATAAGGAGGGATTTATCATCTTCAGTATATTTAGGGACTGGTTCAATCCAACTGACTTGATGATTAGAACATGAAAAGGTGACCCCCCTTTCCCTGAATTTGTGCTCGATTCAGAGGGTGGTTGGTTAAAAATGACAGCAGGTAAGGCACCCTTGAATTTAACCTCTGGTGTCGTTGTTCATGGATGTCCAATATGCAACCTGCTGAAGTGTCTGGAGAGTGGCTTTGTAACCATGGTGACCACCACAGGTGAGTCAGGGCGTGTGTTAGCATCAGCCCCCCCTCCCCGTGGCTGGTCGGGTTAATCTATCCTATACAGCTGGTGATGCTATAAGAAAATCAAAAGGGGAAATATATATATATATAAGGAAAAACAAAAGCAGTTAAAGGAACAGGGTTTCTGGTGTTAGGAGTATGTTTGGGCGACTAGGCGGCCTGAGTGGTCGATCTGAACGTCTCCGCCACACACTTCCTTATAAGCTCTTTTAAACTTTCCTTTTGGAAGTCTTCCCCTTTAAATGGAAGTGGGGCTTTGCCACCATACCTCCTACCCTGTTTGGAGTTGGATTTAAACCTGCCCTTTCTGTCTGGCTGGGGAGTGTCTTTTGCCGGTGGGCTCAGGTTTCGTGACCAGTTAGGACTGTTGGTCCTCTGACTGGGGTGTCCACCCTGTGGGCGGAGTGATTGGTATGCCGGGGGACCTGGTCCCGTTTGCATCTGGGCACGAGGCATCTTGCTGCCTTCCAGTGCCACCTCTGCAGTGGCGGACGGCTGGATCTCCAGTACCCTGGCACTGCTGTCAGCTGTCCTACTTGGGCGTACTCGTGTTTCCCATGCCAGCTGCGCGTATCGCCTCATCTCCTGCATATTGAGGTTGTTAGTGCGGCAGTGCATGGTCACGTCGTAGCGTACGCTCTCGTGCAGGTTATGGAGGAACAGAGATTTGAATGCATGTTCTTCCTCTAATCCAGGCGCATTACGCCCTTGGAAATATGCTGCTCTGAGACGCCTGTAATACTCCCAGGGAGGCTCAAGTTTCTTCTGCGTGACAGCAAAAGCATCAAGAGTGGCGGAAGCATGGTCGGTGTAGTGGGAGTATTCTTCCCGCAGGGCTTGGCAGAGCGCTGAGTAATGGTCTCTGGTTCTTGGTGGGAGAGTCTCCATGAAGACACGGACGCTCCTGGAGGTGGTTTTCCAGATCAAGCGAAGTTTCTCCCGGGCAGACGCATGGGGAAGATCAAGGAGACAGCGATCTACCTCCCTCAAGTAGTCATCGATGGATGACTCCTGGTTCCTGGGGTCAAAGCTCTCTATGTCTCTTGCAAGAGATTCAAGCTGACGTATGCGCAGACCCTGTTGATAGTAGGTGCTGGCATCGTCAGAGTCATCTGAGGATTCTGGATTCCTCGAGTCCTGGTGGGAAAGACCATGACTACTCCTTCGTTGCAGAGAAGGGGTTTGGTCAAAGTGAGGGCGTGAGCGGCGCCCTAGATATGGCATGTCGGCCGGTGTGGGGCCAAAGTCCCTGTCGTCTCTCAAGGAGTATGGTTGATGCCCACCTTTCTCCAGGGAGGTTCTTCCTTTGGCAAAGTCAGGTATGGAGCGCTGGAGAGCTGATGAAGTTGCACTTCTTGTGCATGAGGCATTCCCATGCCTATGGTGGACCAGTGGAGGAGTGTACTGGTCAAGAATGATCATGTCGGGCATCTCAGTAGGGGCTACTACCTCTCCACTAACTGTCCTCAGATCAGTGGGTGTGACTCGAACTGTCTGCCGAGCACCCTCAAGCTCCTGACATATGGTGGCTATCCGTGCTCGGGATGCCTGTCGTTCAGCCCGCAGCTTGTCCTCCATGGTGTCCGCCGTTCGCGTTTTAACCATCTCTTCTGGGACAGGGGCTGCATCTGGGTCAGAAACAATATCAGACGGACCAGGGATCAAGGCTGCTTTCACCTGATCCTCCGTCGTTTGGAGCTGCAAATTTAAATAAGGACAATCCTGCTGGATGGTCTCATTTTCCTCCTTAACTTCAATCAGCTGATCCCTAAGGTCCTTAACCTCTTGCTGTAGGATCAAGTTTTTGTGTTGCTCAGCATGATAGCTGGTCTGCAACACTGTAAGCTGCTCCATATGCTCTGCAGCTTGTAACTGGGCTTTACGGTGATAAAGCATTGTTACCTGACTGAGCATCTGAGAAATGAGGGACAAGTGACAAGTGACCACTTCCTGTATTTTCTTATCACAGGTGCTAGCGTTGTAGTTGTTCAGGTCACTCATGCCATTAACTGTCAATTTCACGAGGCCAGTGACTGTGGCCTGCAGGTCCAGGTCATCTGCCTCTTGGGAGCCTCTAGCTCCTGGGGTGTGGGAATCCCTACTGCTCATTTTGTCTTTCCACTGAACAGACAAAAACAAAAATCACAAAACTGCTACACTGAGCAAGTTTAAGTTGCACAGGTGGGCTTCAACCTGTGGCTTACAAACCTACAAAAATCAACAATGTGCTGGGCTAACTATGGCTGCTAAGTAGTTGTAACTGAGGTTACACAGTAGCACTATACCTTATGTTAAAGGAGTTAGTGCACGTCAAACAGGACTCACAGAACCAGGAAAGCAAGAGAACACGGCCTGTGTTCTGCCACTTAACCTAGGTAATCCACTGTCCAATCTATGGCACCTCTTAGTGCAATCACAACACAACACAACCAATACTCTTAGTACCCGTAATTAATAGTTAACAATTAAAAATGCAGGGGACGGCTTCTTCACTCTAATTCTGAGAAAAGAGGAGAATAAGGAGAATAATAAAACAACACAAAAGAAAAGAAATTCTCTAAACCGTCAGCAGCAGGTTACTGTGGTGATACTGTAACACAGCTGGAATTAGACAAACTCACCTGGGACCCCAATTATGTTGGTGGACCCATGGAAAAGTTTGGTTTTGCCTTTTTTGTTATTGTGTTTATACTGTAACACAGCTAGAATAAGACAGCCTCACACGGGGCACCAATGATGTTGTGCGACTTAGTAGGAGCAATTTGGTTATTGGCAAAGAGTCAATGATTATGGGAAATAATCATTAAAGTAAAATCAGTGTATGCTTAATACACATAAATATCGGGGCACCACCCTGTCACCAGGGACCAATAGCCAAATTAATTAATGGGAAAACAGTCTCTTAAAATTGTGAAGGATGAATCCGAGCACTGGCTGTCATGAATTCAGCTGGTATTACAAGTACATACACAATAACCACAGACAACGACAGGTTAAACTATAACAGGATTTATTAAACAGCAACAACCATCCATAGATAAGTATCACTTTGTAATAAACACTATTATAATCTAAGTTTTATCAACACCCATTAACTATTAACTAAGATAACACAGGTACAGTAGCAAGAGTATATCTATATACAGGTGTGCATATATACAGGTGTGTGTGTGTGTGTGTATGTATGGGTGTGTGTGAGAGAGAGATGATGACACAGTATGGAGGCTAACAAGCTAGCCAGGTAGCGGCTAACAAGCTAGTGGCTAAAAACAAACAAAATGGCGGTTAGCAAGCTAGCCAGAGGGTGGCTAACAAGCTGCAGGCTAAAAACAAACAAAATGGCGGTTAGCAAGATAGCAGCTAACAAGATAGCAGCTAACAACAAGCTAGTGGCTGACTACAATTAAGATGGCGGATGGCCACATGAGGGGAGGAGCTACGACCAGAATGGCGAGTGGGGAAACTACAACCAAAATGGTGGAGAACCACATGAGGAGGGGTCAGCACACCAGGATGAACAACCACATAAAGGATGACTCAGCAAACAAAACTAGTCACACGCATGTGATGACTCAGCAAAACTCCAAATGACCTCCGAAGAATACGCCGGCCGTATTATTCAGAGCCAAGATGGTGTTAACCAACGTGATGTTGCTTATGTGGTCACAGAAGAGAACGATGGGCGGAAGTCTTTGAGCGCCACGTACCCCTTGGTTACGGTTCGTGATCGCGTGCTCGGACTTTCGCCTCACCGTTCAGAAAGAAGAGTGTGAGGAAAGATAGAAATGAAAATACAAGAAACACAACCCAATAAAAGAATCCACTCTAATTCTTTAGAAACTCGCGTGTCACCACACAATAGCGGAGTCAGTAAACCGGAGCTTATCTGCTCAGCTATTGGTCCTTTAACTGGTGACGCGCGGTCTCGCTGAAACGGCGGAAATGACCGACCGGAAACTAAAATCAATGAATGCAGCACTTAAAAGTTACAGAAAGCATGTGTAAACAATCCTACGTTACACTATCTCTGCCCAGACATAAGCCTCTTACGTTGCGTTGCTCCGATCATTCGGAGTTTGAAATAATGATCCGCTTAAACGTTCGCAGCGTCGTCCTCGGCGGGATGCTGGCGGTCCGTTATTCTGATGATGCGGAGTGTTGATCTCTCGGCGGCAGCGGAGAAAATCACCGGTGAAAAAGTTAACAAACTTTGTTTCGTCCTTAACAAAGTCGGCGCGCGGCTCGTTAACGTGCGATCAGCTGATTGTTCAGCGATCCACGTCGGATGAAGAAAAAAAGGAAAAGTTACCGAAAATTACAGCAGTCTGTTTCTCGGCCTGCGAGTTGCAGAACTGTGACCCGGGATCTAAAATGATGTTAATCAAAACGTTTGATTGTTGCTCCCTTTTGGCGGTTTGGACACTTGGAGAGCCTGGAGAAGCTCTCACTGTCACAGCACGCACGGGGAAAAAGCGCATGCTGATGGTCGCAGTGACCTTTTATTACCTGAGTGACGTCACCTCGGACCCCCGTGGAGATGGCTGGCACACAGCCAATGTCCGTGCCGGTTCTGAGTTTAAACTCAGGAATTTATGACTAGTTGCACATCACGAGTGGGGTCTCTAACAGTTGGTCACTCTAACTCAGGCTTTATGGGTTACATGTAGGCCGCTCTATTGTTCTCCAGAGCGCATGGCCAGAGATCCCAACAACAGGAATCTAAACTTGTCAGCCTTGTCTTTTAATTTCCCCATTTACATTTCGGACGCATTGTCTTCATATAGTTGAAATGGTTGAATAATGCTGATCTGATTCTGCTCTAATTTTCACCATGTTTCAAATAAAATCTCCTTGTGAAGATACTTGTCAGTTACCTGGGAATCCAAATTGATTGTTAACTGTTACAGTCCACACTTTCTTGGAGATGTCAAGTCCAGAGATGAGTTTTGCCCATTTTTCTGCGGTCACGCAGGCAAAATTGTCATCATCAGTCTGCAGTCCACAGCAATGATGTCATTCACGTCCACAGATCTGCCTACCAGGCTAGATCAGCAGTCTCTAGGCTGAACTCTTTTCTCTCATTATCTCTGCATCACTGTCCCTCTGCCTCTCCCTTGGCATCACCCTTTCCATGTTTCTTTCATTTTATTCTTCAACAGCTCTCTGTATCATCTTCTCATGCTCTTCTCTTCCCTGTTTCAGCCCTCTGTTCTGTTGACTGACCTTATTCTACCCTCTCTTTTTATGTTCCTCTTCCCCGCTGGCTGTTGGGAGGCTACGGTTCACAGAAAGAGTTGTGTCTTTCAGACGGACTTCTTAGCTTTGCTTTGGTTTTTAGCTTTGCTTTTCTGAAGCACAACCGCTGCTTCTTATTATGTCTTTGACAGTCTACTTCACCAGTGAGTAATAACTGGAATTTCTGCATGGTGTCCCTTCTGTTATTCAGTAACGTAGCGTTCCTTCCGTGTCTTCAGGATTTTTGTTATTTGCTGCCTTTCCTGTTATTTCAGCTCAGTCTGCCCACAGGCTCTATAAATTACCTTTAAAGGGATTACTTGAAGCTGAATTTGTCAGCAGGTGGCCAGAGTATTGTCTGCTGATATGTAAATAGTCTAAACTCTTCCGTGGAGTCAGTTGGTCTTCTTGGATTTGACTGTGCATGTCAGTCTTGTATAAGACATATAGATGTACGGTATTTGAATAGATGGTTTGTTGTTGTCGTGCTAATATTGGTAGTGTAAAGCAAGTTAGGACTTGATTGTTTTAAAAAATAAAGAAAATAAGTTGATAATGGAGTTTTAAAATCTATTTCATCATTGTGTTAATGGAAGGATGAAGTGGGCTTTCCTTCCTTTCCTCCTCACAGAAGAAAGATGAGACAAGGAACTGCTTTGAAACTAGCCAGTGCCTCCCTTTTACCAGATCAACAACTTCTCTTTCCAAAGAGGGAAATAATTCGAGCATAGTTGACACCGCATTGTTTCACAGAGTGCTGTTTATGATTCCACATCATGTTTGTTTTCCATACTTAAAAAGAGGTTGGTCAGGATGGGATATTTTGATCTTGGGTCAGACAGGGATAGCGGCCTGAATGGACCAGAAAGAAAATGAGACATGTCTAGACCACAACTGTAAATGCTATTTACTGAATATTTTTACACTAAAGACTTTAAATGTGCTTTATAAAGTTCAAAATCAGGATACACTGACCTTAGTGCTTGGATAAACTTTGAGACATTTTAAAGAGTCTAATTGGTAGTCTGAAAGTACTTCATCAAGAACTTTTCTTTCTCCACAGTGTTTTCAAGCCACTATGTCATGAAGAAGGTCTTGCAGTACGACCAAGTGGCTGTTCAGGGTTTCCAGAGTTGTCAGAGATACAGCACTGAGGAAGTATGTGTATGTCCTTCTGGACTGATTGGGCTCTGTGTATCAGATTAGAAGTGTTTGTAAAAGGATATTGACCTGATACTATCCACAGATTATGACTTATCTACAGTGGTATGAAAAAGTTTGGGCACCCCTGATCATTTTCAGGATTTTCCTTTATAAATCATTGGTTGTTCGGATCAGCAATTTCAGTTAAATATATCATATAGCAGACAAACACAGTGATATTTCAGAAGTGAAATGAAGTTTATAGGATTAACAGAAAGTGTGCAACAATTACTTAAACAACATTAGGCAGGTGCATAAATTTGGGCACCCTTGTTGTTTTATTGATTTGAGTACCTTTAGCACTAATTATTGGAACACAAAGTTTGTTTGGTAAGCTCATTGACCCTTGACCTACATACACAGGTGAATCCGATCATGAGAAAGGGTATTTCAGGTGGCCAGTAGCAAGTTGTTCTCCCTTTTGCATCTTCTCTGAGGAGTGGAAACATGGGAGCCTCAAAACAACTCTCAAATGACCTGAAAACAAAGATTGTCCAACATCATGGTTTAGGGGAAGGATACAAAAAGCTGGCTCAGAGATTTAAGCTGTCAGTTTCCACTGTGAGGAACATAGTGAGGAAATGGAAGACCACAGGCACAGTCCTAGTTAAGGCCCGGAGTGGCAGGCCAAGAAAAATCTCTGATAAGCAGAGGCGAGGAATGGTGAGAACGGTCAAACTCAACCCACAGACCAGCTCCAAAGACCTACAACATGATCTTGCTGCAGATGGTGTCACTGTGCATCGTTCAACTATTCAGCGCACTTTGCACAAGGAGATGCTGTATGGGAGAGTAATGCGGCGGAAGCCTTTTCTACGCACATGCCACAAACAGAGTCGCTTGAGGTATGCTAAAGCACATTTGGACAAGCCAGCTTCCTTTTGGAATAAGGTGCTGTGGACTGATGAATGTGAAATTGAGTTATTTGGACATAACAAGGGGCGGTATGCATGGCGGAAGAAGAACACAGCATTCCAAGACAAACACTTGCTACCCACAGTAAAATTTGGTGGTGGTTCCATCATGCTGTGGGGCTGTGTGGCCAGTGCAGGTACTGGCAATCTTGTAAAAGTTGAAGGTCGCATGGATTCCAGTCAGTATCAGCAGATTCTTGCCAACAATGTTCAAGAATCAGTGACAAAGTTGAAGTTGCGCCGGGGCTGGATACTTCAACAAGACAACGACCCCAAACACTGCTCAAACTCTACAAAGCCATTCATGCAGAGGAACAACTACAACGTTC
Organism: Scatophagus argus; assembly: GCF_020382885.2. Taxonomy (NCBI): domain Eukaryota; kingdom Metazoa; phylum Chordata; class Actinopteri; family Scatophagidae; genus Scatophagus; species Scatophagus argus. The sequence goes on along the minus strand of NC_058514.1, from coordinate 7,490,837 downwards.
TGGAATGGCCATCTCAGTCCCCAGACCTGAACATTATTGAAAATCTGTGGTGTGATTTAAAGCGGGCTGTCCATGCTCGGAAACCATCAAACCTGACTGAACTGGAGATTTTTTGTAAAGAAGAATGGTCAAAAATACCTTCAACCAGACTCCAGACCCTCATTGGAAGCTATAGGAAGCGTTTAGAGGCTGTTATTTCTGCAAAAGGAGGATCTACGAAATATTGATGTCATTTTTCTGTTGTGGTGCCCAAATTTATGCACCTGCCTAATGTTGTTTAAGTAATTATTGCACACTTTCTGTTAATCCTATAAACTTCATTTCACTTCTGAAATATCACTGTGTTTGTCTGCTATATGATATATTTAACTGAAATTGCTGATCCGAACAACCAATGATTTATAAAGGAAAATCCTGAAAATGATCAGGGGTGCCCAAACTTTTTCATACCACTGTATACTAATCCAAGGTGGGGGATGGACAGATAGTTGTTATGCTGGGAATGGGAATCAAAGAAATGCATAACCTTCATCAAAATGCTGCTGTTAGGACATTCTTTGGACGAAGAATTTGTTTAACTGACAGTTAATATACTTAATGTACAAGATTTATGGATGTATGGATTGATCAGTAGCCAGTTTTGATAGTTAATAAATCTTTTTGGTTGTGTGAATAGTGATGCATTTTTTAGGGTTCTTTTTTATTAATGTGAATGTGAACAACCCAATTTCTCTCTTGATGTAATTTAGGTGACATAGCTACCATCTGTTTGAAATACAATGTGTCTTTTCACTTCTATTTAAAAAGCCTAGACAAAAAGCACATAGATAATTGGCATGTTCTGTCCTGCCTATCTAGTTTTGTGACCTTCCACTTATCATCTTGTCTCCATCTGGCTGAGTGACTTTTTGTCAACTACACTCTCAATATGTCTTCCACCCCATCGAACAGCTACCAGGAACTCCCTTCTGTTTTTAACAGAGAGGCTAAACTCCTTCATAAGCAGGAGGGAGTCATTGTTGACAGTGGCTTGCAGTTATTTACTGGGTGGAAGGAATGATTGCTTGGAGCTTTTGTTCTCACAGTATTAAACAAAAAAGGCCAACGGATTATACCATTGTGTCATGATGACGTGGAAATGTCCTATCAAAGTGATTTCATAGTTTTGTGGTCAGCCTTACAAAACACACAGATGAGAATAGGTGGTCAGAGTGTTGAAGTTTACATCAAAGCAAAATAGCATCTCTGAAGATTACAGTTGTTACTAATGTGTGTGCATGTTGCTAATGTGATTTTTAAGAAGGTATATAACCAAGCAATTCAACCAAGGGCAAACTCATATTATTATGAATAGCGTAGTTGTCTTTTAAGGAGGGCTGGGTGGATAGGCTATTGTATTTGTAAAGAAATAGTTGATCGATGCTGGAAACTTTAAGCGGTTATTTGTGACTCTTGAATGCGTTTAAATTTGCTTACAAATGCAAAAAATTGCTTACAGTTTTTTTGAGTGTGTGTGTGTGTAACTTGTGTAACACTCAGTTGCTGCAATATGAGCTACTCATTTTCCCCACCTCATCTTTCTCTCACATGATCTCACTATGGTTACACAGATATTTCAAGGTCACTAAAACCCCAGACCTTTGCATTTCTGTTTTGCTGTCTTGTAAAGTGATCTCACACTACATAGTATCCTGTAAACTCATCCCCATAAATGTCAACTAAATGTCTAAAAGGTAAAAAAACAAAACAAAACAAATTTTGCACAGCAAAATCAGCTCTTCTCTGGCTTCCCAGTCAGTAAGGCCAATGTCAATTAGCCAGCAGCATAATCAGTGTTGATTTGACCCCATTAATAACTTATCCCCCTTTCTGCCTCATTGCTGCCTTCTATAACATAACACACACAGTCCATACCATCCCCCTCCTCTGCATTTTTTCCCCTCTCACATGTGGCCATACACACACTTACACACCAGTAGTTTCCAAACTGGTTAGGTGCATAGATATCCTTACATGAAGGGCAGAACTTGGTGAGCTGCAGAATGTAAACGTAATGTAATCTGACGTGGAAGTCTGACTGGAGCCTCCTTATTGCCTGTGGTTAGTTGTTGTTCTGGAATAATGCTTTACTTAAGTATTGTCCTCCCGGTGTGTTTCTTCCTTGGACTTTGCATCAAACAGCCTTTTTGACTCCTACCCAAGTCCGAACAGAGAGCTTCCTCTTTTGTATGACAATGACACATTTCCCTGTCGAAGCCAGAGATTCATTCTGCTCTTCACAGACTCAACCAGAGCTTAAAATAACCTCCAGTTTGATTTAACCCTTTGGGGGTCAGTGCTACTGCTAATGGGATACACACTCAATCAGGATTGACAAGCCAGCTGCTACTGTGTGCCGTAGAAAACTGATTTTATCCAATCTCTTGTGCCTTCTGTCTCTAATGTTTTTCGACCTCATTTTTTGATCATTTTGTTTGCTTCCTTTCATACTTGTTTATTTTTTCTCTCTGCTTCAGTTTTACTCCCTTTTGCTTCTTCCCTGTGCTCACATGAAAAGGAATTAATTTATCTGTAAATGATCATAGCATGTGTACATTATATGGCTGTAAAGTTGGATCTGCCATACAGTACACTGAATGAAAATAAGTAGACATTCTTCAGGATTTGTTGTTGTTTTATGTCTGTAACTGCAGTTGCAGAGGATAACACTGTTAACACATTATTTCCTCCACTAACTGTAATAAACTTCTCATGCGTAGACGATATGGGTTTTCTAAATCTGGGCCTGTTAATAGGTTTGGAGATGAATCACATTAGAGTGTGTCATGAGTTAAACAGCTGGGTCAAGTTTTGTTTTTGTATGAATGTATGTCATGGGCCAGTCTGGTGTTGTTATTATTCATCTCTCACACTGTAGTGGACATCCAAGCATCTGTGCACTCACATGTTTACAAGTCATCATGATCTGCAATGCTGCACAGAGAGGGTGAGATTCACATGATTATGAGAGTCTCTGCTTTGACCAATCATAGAGCACTAATCTGCAAAGGAAACTGTCAGAAATTAATAATCCTAAAATGAAAATGACATTCTTCGAAGAAGCAACTACTGGTGTGGTTGTGACGTTACAATAGGCTTGATTAAGTTAGGCATTTTTGCCTTGCCAGAATGCTTCTCTCTGATCAACTGCATCATTTGGACTAATTGTGTGTCTTTCAGAATTTGATTGGTCCTGAAGCATGCGAGTTAATTCAGCATGCAGGATGACAAATTGACATGAAGCTATCGATTGTCACTGCATCTGCAAGGCCAGGTGCCAGAACAGAATCCAGGTGTAATTTGATTTGTTTTCATTATTTGTCAAAGGTATCATTTCTCTCTTCGGTTCTCGTAACTCCGTTTGCAAGAATGATGCTCAGAGGAGAAAGGTCAAGCTGTCTGCTCGTGTCTGGCTTTCAACAAAGCATGTGATGATGTGTTACACTGGAAACAACTACCGCTGAATTACCATTTCACAGAGGACGAATTGTTAGTGGTCCTGAACATTACTGAACTCGTAGTCCCTGATGCTGTGTTTTTATTATGTCTGTGCAGTTGTCCTTAATGGCCTTACAGCATTGAGAGCAAACATGAAGTCACCATCCTCAGTGGACTCAATGAATTTGTAGTGAAGTTTTTTGGACCACAAGGAAGTAAGTGTTTCTCTTTTGTGATGTTAAAAATAATGATGTAAAATATGCTGCTGAATTCTCATCTGTGCTAACTGTTCTCCAGAAAGTGGCCGTATGATTTAGTGAGTTGTATCATCTGGGTTCCAAGATGTATAAAACACTTTAAGAAACATTTATTTGTGTGTCTGCCCGTTGGGATCTTAATTCCCATTAATCCTCCCTCTATGGCCAAATGTTTAACATTTAAAAACTGGTTGTACAACAAGATTAACATTGGTGTTAAAAACGTATAATCTGACCACATCTCATGTTTTTAAACTCTAAACAGAGCATGAAATGGCAATGAGTGTTCTCCTGACGGCAGCCATCACAGCAATCTCAGTCATTCACTTGTTAGGAGCATAAAGAGAGGTTCGTCACAGCAGGCAGGGAACATAAAGTGGATTGAAACCAGGCCTGAGGCCACAAAGTGTAAAACAGAAGAGCCAGACTTGAGGGGAATTTGGATGAGGAGAGTGGCCTCATCAGCAGGAAACACTCCTTTTGTGTGCTGTTCACAACATCTGTCGCACTAAACCCTCAGCCACTTACGCATCAGTAAAGAGAGGAAGTTGGTGTTTGACCTGTTTATGATGCCTCGAAACCATACCAAATAAAATGGCACTGTTGTCTGTCGACATGTGTATACACACTCACACAAGTGTGTTTTCAGTCATCTATGGCTGTTCACTTTCGGCAGGGCACATAAGGTTCCTGTTACACACAGCTATTCTGGGAGAGCATCACACACTCACACAATCTCATTCTCTTCCTCTTTGATGTCGGTGTATTATATGAGACGATTTAGAAGTAGAGAACTCTCCAGGGCTGAAATACATTACTGCATAAAATAAAAGGAAATGGCAAAGGGAAAAGTGGTATGAGTAGCTCCTTTCTCAAGTGGCCCTCGCCAGTTGTGTTTCCGTGCAGAGGAGAAAGGAGTGCAGAGAATTGATATATTTAAATTATTTGCAGTGCACGAAGGATGGGATATGATGCTTAATGGAATGAAAGTCTCTCCTCTGTCGTCAGCAGTGTTCTGTCATTGTTTTTTGTGTCTCCTCCTCATGTACAGCCCCGTATGAGGGAGGCGTGTGGAAGGTGCGAGTAGATCTTCCTGACAAATATCCTTTCAAATCGCCATCAATAGGTAGGGACTCTGCTGTAACTTTTGTTGGAGTTTTTGGTTTTTTGGGGTTTTTTTATACTACCGCTTCTATTTTTTAACATTGTCCTCATGTCCTCCACCTTTGCCTTTCAGGATTCATGAACAAGATTTTTCATCCCAACATTGATGAAGCGTAAGTTGATCTCAGTCATGCATTTAAAGTGTCACCATTGGGTTTCTGTTATTTTGAGACTACAGTGTCAGTGTAGACTACGGGATAATTGTTCCTTATTGTTTGTTTTTTTTAAAGTTTGTTTCTTTTCATGTTTTATGGCAAGTTCTACACTATGAAATGGTAACAAGATACCTTTATCTTCTGTATGAGCAAGTAGTTTTAGCACAATGAACAAACAGGCAGCAAATATTATATCTATTGTTTCTCTGAGCCTCATTAAGCCACTGCTTAGATCCTCTGAAGGACACAGTTGTTGGTATGTCTCTGGGAGGACGTGCTGGACAGGCTGAACCTGTGTCTCCTCCCTGAGTGGGCCAATCTTGAGTCACGGAGACCAAAAATTATAGTGTGTTGAGGCAGTTCTTCTCAGAAGCTCTTACATTTATCACCAAGAAGTACCAGTGATAAAAAAAAAAATATCAATTTGTCTTTAATGTTGGTTAACAGCATATTTGCTAAAAAGAGCAAACGAAGGAGATTATTCTCATTATTCATATGCCCTTGTTTGCTTCTTATATTTTATGTATAAAGAAGGTCTGAATGAAGGTCTGTATCTCATCTTCTGTTCTGTGTTGAGGTCAGTTTGACCTGCTGTGTGCAGAGACCATTAAATGAGAGTATCCTCCCTCCTGTGAGAATCCCACAACTTTTTACTCTCACAAAATACCATTTAGAAAACTCTGGACGACGGAGGAAACATAAGACACCCAGATTTAACTTTGAGTACTTGTATTGTTAAAACAGACAAAGTTATAAGAACCCCTGTTGTAACAGCTTCACTTGTTCTTTTGTCACTGTCGGGAGGACCATGGCGGACAAATGTATAAGATTTCATTTTAACTTTATTTTTTTGGTCCATTTTTCTTGAATCTCCTGTCGTCTCTTTAAAACAACTGGCTGCCAGTCATAGGTGATAGAGTATGCAAAGCATATATCACCATTGTACTCTAACTTTTGGCAAAGGACTGCATTTCTCAGCCACCTTTTCAAATTGGCAGACCTTATTGCAACAGCTGACATAACTGACATTTCCCTCCAGTCGACTTGTAACTTTTACTCCCAGGAATTTTCAAGAAACTTAAATGTTCTTTCAGCCTGTTGTTGTCTGCATTTCCGCCGCGGTCTAAAGACGAGCAAAGATTCAGCAAATAGTCCTCTGACTGTTCAAAAATGACAGATTTTTAAAAATAGTGACTGACAGAAAACCCTCAGAGAACTCCACCAATCAGAATCGTTCAGTGCTGTAATCGCCAACCCCAAGCCTCCTGTACTTTTGGAAAGTATTCTCACCCAAGCAGGGACTTTTTGGGGTAAAATAATTAATAAGAAATAAACTTAATTTAGATCTTATAGGTTTCTAGTCCCTGGGGAAACTTCCTGCAGTGGAAACACCGCTATAATCCACGCAGAAAAGTGGACTTTAAAGGGTCCAGCCCCTGAACTGGGACACACTTTGGTCTCATTACCTTTGGCCTTACCCCACTAACTCTGTTTTCTTCTCAATTTCCCAGGTCAGGGACAGTGTGCTTAGATGTCATCAACCAGACATGGACAGCCCTTTATGGTGAGTAGCCGTGCTGCCTGCGAGTCCATATTAAGTTTCCTCACAGGGGTCTGTGTGATTATGTGCGAAGAACTTGACACAGTGCCATCAATAGCAACATACTGAGTGCCTGCCCCTCGCTAGCAAGTGTGTGCACATTAGACAGTGGTGCTCTGTTGACCCTAATCTACTTAATGAAGAGGAGAGAAGAGAACACTAATGGGGTAATACCCTCACCCAGCAAGGTCAGAAACCATTCACCTTCGACAGGAATGATTTACTGTCTGTCAGCTGTGAGAGACAGCCACATGCTCACATTCTCTCAGTAGCAGCGATTGTACATTCTGTTTATCTCCCAGTCGCTCTTCTCACTGTCACTGTGTATCTCCGTGTTCCTATGCCCTTCTCTCTGTTTCCTCATTAATTTCTCGTTACAGCTCCTCCGCATGGCTAAGGTAGCTGCTGAGCAATATTAATGGCTTTACAGTAATATCCCAAGCAGATGTTTCACCATCCCTCGCTATTTATTTTCACTGGTGTTCTGGATATGATACTGATACTAGAGGAGAATTACACAACCCTAAATGATATTTAAGTGTTTTGACTCAAAATTAACTCTGATTACAATGTTTTGAAGAGGGAGAGATTTGCTAATGGATGCCATTGCTACTAATGTTAAAGTGGGGCCTGTTTTTCTCTAGAATCAATTCAACCCCCAAGCTCCTCTGTTGTATTCCATATGTTTTTACTCATGAAATATGCTGCTTATTTTTGTGTGTGAGTTTTTGACGAAGGAAAATGAGATTAGGCATACATTTTAAGGACAGGCCAATCAACAAAGCATTGTCTCCAAAGAGGCTCTACAAAGCATGGGGGAACAAAAGCAATTGATTAACTGTTTAATCAGCTAAACATGATAATGCTGCACAATAAGCTGCAAGGAAGTATTTGTTTTCTCAACTTGAATGGACGCAACTGTGACACCTAGTAGATGAGAGCAGAATTACAGGTTTTTCTACTAGGCCTCAGTTCTGAGAGAAGACAGAGGCCTGCTAGCAGGGAGCTACTGAATGAAACTGGAAAGGTTCTAGTCTCTGTGGGTAAATTGATCATGAGCTGACATAATTGGCACTGGTTGAGCATTTCTTCATCAGCTTTCTTCAGATTAATGCTTAAATTCAGAAGAAGTCTGATATTAACTGCACTAACAAGACTGTTTGATGCAGGTTTGATGTTAAGGTATACAACGTGTAGGGGGAAAAAAAGGATCTTTGTAAGTGCACCTTAGAGTAGTCCGTGTGTTTTTGTTTGATGGGTAGGTCACAGTTCAGAGATAAATGGTCTAACGAGTTGGTTCACAGGATTATACCGTTGTCTGATTACTTATTGCTTTTGATTGGTAAAGCGGTAATCTATCTTCCTCAGATCTGACCAATATCTTTGAGTCGTTCTTGCCCCAGCTGCTGGCTTACCCGAATCCCATCGACCCCTTGAATGGAGATGCAGCTGCCATGTACCTTCACCGGCCAGAGGAGTACAAGCAGAAAATCAAAGGTTCAGCATAATCAAAATCTGTTGAGTCCCAGATACCTAGATAGGATTTTTTAAATTAATACACGTCTGGAAAAAGTTACTGTTCCAAATCCCAAATCATCTTCCCAAGTAACTGATGTAACTCTGTCTGACCATGTTTTCTTTCTCTCTGCTTTTCTCTCCACAGAGTACATCCAGAAATATGCAACAGAGGAGGCTCTGAAGGAGCAGGAAGAGGGGGCAGGCGACTCTTCATCTGAAAGCTCCATGTCTGATTTCTCAGAAGATGAGGCCCAGGACATGGAGTTGTAGTGATAGGAGGGCTCCCCCCATCCCGCCCCCTCCTTTAACCCCCACAGAGACTATATTTGATTTCCTAACCATGAGAAAGCAGACTTATAATATTCATATTTAAACAAGTTGATTTTTTTATTATTATTATTACTACTAAACAAGGATTTTTATGGATATCTAGCCTTTGGTGTGTTTGACACCCCTCCCGTTCTGTAGCTGTTTTTCCCTGCACAGGTGTCGCGATTGCGTTCACATTCTCTCTCCCTGCCATCTCCACATTTTTCAGGTGTGTCATGTAGTCGTAGACAGGAAGTATCCCCCGTGAACCTCTCACTTCTTTACTAAAATTACACTTTTTAGAATACATGATATATACTATAATATATGCTTTCTAGTTTGACCTGAATCCTAATTTCCTTTCTTTTTCCACAGTGCTAATTGATTCTGACCAACACTTTGCTTGTTGCTGCTTAGATCTTGCTTGCCTGGAGGTGCAGCTTTACAGTTTTATCCTTTAGACAAGACAGCATTTTTAAGGCACACAATCACACGCAGGGTGTCTCAGCCTCACCTTACATAAAAATACGAAAGGTGTAGTGCCAGTAGACACACGTGCTTCAACCCTGTATGCTTTCTAAGCATATCTTTTTCTACACATTGAATGAGACATGACTGTAAAAAAACAAACAAAAAAAACAAAGAAAATCAGTTTGGATGCTGTTTGTTACTCTTTATTGTTACAGGCTGCTACAGCTGCCTGTCTACACGCGCCGCTGTGCAGTGCAAAGTAAATGCTTAATAAGGTCAAGTCTTAGAAAACAAAGTCAATAAAATCCATGTCTCGGTACAGGGTAAGTGACAGCGTGGCGACAAAGACATACTGGGTGCTTTTCGTGTTGATTTGTGGAATGTACGCCAGCTGCACAATCTGTATGGCAAAGGCAATGAAGACGAAAGTGGCTTTACTCCAGTGCATTGGTGGAGATTGTGGTCAGTGTCATTTGGTATGATGGGAACTGAAAATAGACCAGAACTGCCCTTTAACCATCTGACCATATATGAATTTCATACTTCATGCATCTTGCACTAGTTTTTTTGTCAGCGGACGCACCTCGAACACATGAGCACCAAAGTCTCTCGCTCTTGCAGGAAGCCACTGTCTTGCAGTCTTCCTGCAAATTTATACTGGTATAAACGGCCAAGAGCAACTTCCCAGGTAGAGAAAGCTATTAACTCTTGTGAATGTAGAATTTACCAGAATCAAAGTCTGTTTAAACTTTAGTATAAAGCACCAAAAAATGGTCATATGGTTAACGAGTGGATCTGAGGGGAAAAAAAGGTGTGATTTATTGAAGATTCAGATTTGTGTAGTATCGGTCCTCCTCACATTCCACTGTTACCTGGAGTTTGCTCCAATGCATGCCCTTCATATTGGTCTGACCTGTGCTATGTACCCTGACTGCATCAACTGGACTCCCACACTTAATGTCTGCCTACCAGGATCTCTATTTGGACCTCTAGTTTGAAGAAAGTTGCAAAATAAGAGCCCAACACACATTTAGGCTTGTAGCACGTTTTCGAGAGGGGAAAGCATTAATTTCATATGTACAGGTTTGACTTGTCTTAAAAAAAAAAAGAAAGAAAAAAAAGCACAAAAAACAAAACAAAAAAACTGGCATTACTGATTGTTGATTTTGTGTGGCGGGTTGAGATGTAAATCCATGATGTGTGGAAAGAAATTGCAATCGCAGTTTTTTTGTGTTTTTTTTCGCAGGGGGGGAGGGGTTGGCTGTTTTATTTCCTCTTTTTTTTCCTCCTCTTATTTCTTGTGGGGGGGGGGGGGGGGGGTTCATCTTGGTTTTTTTGTTGGTTTGTTTTTTTAAATGTACAGCAACTATCTTGTACAGTGATAAGGCACCCTTCTGTAGCCTCATGAAAACTCAGTGTTGAACACAAAACACTGACCCAAGTGTTGCTCGACAAAGCTAACATGGCAGCCAGACTAGCTAGAAAACTTTGCAGTGCAGTAAGAATCACTGGTTGCTTTGTGACAGATTGTGTATACTTAGTGGGAGATTCAAGGCTGAGTACTACTCACGAGGTCACCCTATCACCTCTGATCCCGACTCCCTCTTCTGTGCCTCATCACAAAAGGAAGGTAACCACCGAAGAAATCCCCAAAACCATGTTTCAAATTTAAAAAAAAATAAAAAAGCCATGAAGGTCAACAGTAACTAGAAAAGCACATTGTTCTTACTCATCCTACGTTGATTCTCTCCCTGCAATTTAATCCTGTGCCATTTGTGATTTGACATCGACATTTTCACACTGTGTTGCAGAAAAGAGGAACGGCCGAGTGGCCTCTGGTTTATTTGAGCTAACGTAGGATTGTTAGACTTTTATGGCTCAGGTTTGAAGTACAGTTTGGTTGTGTCTTGCATTGTGATTCACGTTTTCACCCCTGGGACGCGATGAAAGGAAATCATGCTAATATTTGTTGAACTGTGTTTTGACATGTCAGGATAGTTAGTTTTGCTGGGTGTTGACTTCAACTAAACAACATACGCTTATATGGCTGTATTACAGATAGAGTTAGCTAGTTTGGTATACTTACCTGATCATTGCTCATCTGATTTTTAGTTAGTGTCTGTTGTGTGGTTATCTGTAAGATACTCCATAGACATGCCTGCTCGTCCTCTTCTTGCAGATTCAGAGTTGTACAGATGAGTGTGAGTGATCTCAAACTAGGGTGATGTTTGACCCGTAGTGAGCCTGATAGATCTAACTGTACAGAAACGATAAGTGTGGTTCAGCCCTTCTCGAGAGGTCAGATATTCTCCAAAAACTTGATTCTGTGCTTATAATTGTCACCACATTCAAATGCCGATTTAGAACAGAGATACTTCCTTGATTTGTTTTAAATTTGCAATATTTATCCGAAGAGCTTGACTGTTTAAAGCTACAGGATAATAATTTCTCTCATTCAGCCCTGGGGGAGTTTTGAACATTAGCTCGGGGTTGGCTGTTTTAACTGGCACAGCAGAGCTAACTTTTGTGATGTTCAACATGTTGAAAGCAGTATAAAGCTGTGTGAATGTTTTACATTTGTGTTCAGAGTGTTTGCGATCCACATCCACTCAAACAGAACAAACCTGCAAAATTGTATGCAGATCCCCACTCTCACAATTGGTTTGTGTTCTCTCCCTAAGCTGCCTATTCATCTGTATTTATTCATTAAAGAGACCCTTTTTTTTGTTTGTTTTTAAATCTCTGTCATCTGCGCCACTGTTGTAAGTTATGCTTCGGCGAAATTATCACGCTGATGACAACTTGATCCTCAGTTTTTGTTTTTGTTTTTTTGTTTTAAGGAAATCAGATAGGAATTCTTTGTTTTTCTTTACATTTGTGCAGTATTGTACTTGAGTGCTGAAAATACAGTATATCCAAGTTGAGAATTGTAATAAAATAGCACATTATGATGCAGTGGTGCAACAGGGAACTATTGATATTTTAGTCTTTTTCAAAAACAAGACTCTTGTGTTTGGGTAAATTCATAGGTTTGGTTTTCAGCATTATTTTGCATTTGCTGGGCAATAAATTGATGATATACTCAGCTGTGGTGTTGCTCTGCTAAACCTGACAACCAATTGATCTTTTCAGCAGCCTCCCCTGTTCTCTCTCTCTCTCTCTCTCTCTCTCTCCCCCACCCTCCCTCCCTCCCTCTCTCTCTCTCTCTCCCTCTCTCTCTCTCTCTCTCTCTCTCCCTCTCCCTCTCTCTCTCTCTCTCTCTCTCCTGCTCCCGTTATTTCTTTCTTTATTTCAGCTTCTTGAATTTACTTCAGTGTCAAGAAAAATAAGTACTGCGTTTATTTTTCAGGTTGTCTTCAATTCAAGTCAAGAACTAAAGAAAATCCCAAACCAGTGAATGTTTATGCTTCCCACTGCAACCCGAATTCTAAATTATTCTTAGACTATGGAAAAACATGTTTATTGTGCTTTTATTTAATTTCCTTTTGGCTTTCTCCCCTCCTCTTCAGACCACAGGTGTACAGATAACAATGTGGGACTCATGCAAACAACTACTCTAGACAACCACACTGACACTATGGGATTGTGAGGGGGGGGGGGACCTCAGATTTTTAGCAGCAGACGTGCAGACGTCCAGTCCAGAGCCATAACTGCACTCAGCCCCCCCGACACCCTGCCGGATACAATACGTATGAAGGTCCTCAGCTAAGTGAGTGGACTGTTCTATCATTAATCCATAGACAGGACATCCAGGGACTATTCTCTGTTTTAGCACAGCTGCAGAGAGCCAGCACTCACATGCTGTAATATCACCTTCCCCCTCATGTGTTGACCGTGTCCCCTTGTGCACTCGCATGCTTCTGGTGTGGAGTCGAGGCCCGCTTGGTGCACACCCCCCATTTAGTCTTGTGCTTGTGTGGATTTGTGCCCACTGCTGCCATCAGGGGATTTAGCAGGCACACACAGCATGGAAAATGGCAGGTTTTTGTTTTTTTTGTTTTGTTTTTTTTTTTGGTTTGTTTTTTAAATAATGATGTATTTGTTACCTAGTGCGTGATACTCAAGGCTTAAAAAGTCAAAAGGTTTTATTTTTTTGTTTTGAAAAACCCATTCTCAGTCTGATTTTTATCACTCTCTCTGCCCTTCTTCTCTTGTTTTTCTTTTCTTTGCATTGTGAAGTGGGCATGCCTGTCAAAAAGACAAAATGCTCTCTATTATTAGGCTTATAACCTCATAAATAGTTGTGTATAAAATAAACTGTTATAACTTCTTTTTTAATAAAACATTCAATGTGTATAAATGGTCTTTGCCTGAGGCTTTTGGTTTTCATCGGTTGTGAGACGTCAGCACTTCACTGCAGATAACATGGAGACCAGCACCAACTTTTTTCACTCATTTTACTTATTTAATTTAAATTCAAGGATTTCAAGGACTTACCATGCAATGGGTGGATGTCTAGATTCCCCTTTATGATTCTGTGGTGAACTTTCTGTCAGTGAGCTGAATTCCAGCTGTGTCAAACGGCTGAAATATCCGGACGTTTGCCCACATTTAAGGTGAACAAAATAATTAGCGTCCTCTCGAACTCTTGTATTACATTCACTTACACAATCAGCTGTGTCATAACGTAAGCTACATGTTACAATTTTCAATAATGAGGACAATTGTACAGCTACACTTCAGCATTTTAACACACATATGTCTGTGTGTTGCATAAATGTATAATTTTCAGATTTATTTGTATATATTTTATTTTTAGTTCTTATTTGTAACTCTTATAATTGCTATTCTTTACTGCGTGTGACAAAACTTTTTGAACCATGAATATTTAGACATAGAAGCTTAAAACTAAAACCTCCTTCAGAGGGACAAAATGAATAGATGAATGAGTAATTGTTGTGCCCTCTAAATATTTTACCTGGCTATCTTCCCTTAGATTATTTGAGCATGAATGCACCAAGTCCTTATCAATACTGATAATATGCTGCCCGATCTGGCCTCCAAACGGATCCTAGAAAACCTCCTCAGCTGCCTGCAGTGGCAGAGCTGCCACCAGGTGTCAGTGTGGCACCGCACCTCCGTGTCTCACCGTCTGATGGACAGGCACGATCCCTGTGACCTGCTGTGAAACCTGAGAACTGGGTTAGTACCCCAGTACTTCCAGTCTGAAACTGGGGTGATGAATGACTAGAACCATTCTAATTCTTAACCCTTCAAAGCTGGATTTATAGAGCACTGGATAAGTCTTGTATGCTGTGCCAAATCTGCTAAGCATCTGTGGTTCCGTTTTGAAGGGGACATTGAACCATGTGAGATTAACCTTGCCATGAGGGCAGCCTCTACATACAAAGCAGTTTCGCAAGAGTGTCAGGTGAGGGCGCTGCCTTATACATCCTCCTCCTCAGCTGAAAACCCCTCTGTATAATCACAGCAGGTGAAAATAAATGCTGTGACATAAGGCTGTTTAATCCCCTCTCCTCTGAAAAATGTATTCTGTCACGCAGCAATCTGCTCTCTCTCTCTCTCTCCTATCTGTCTTTATTTCTGTAGACATGAAATTACTTCTCAGTTAGATATTTCTTTCATGTTTGGATGAATCATCATAGTGCTGATGTCTTTGTTGCTTTTTGTTTGGTTTTATATTATGATAAGATGAGTAAAATAAAGTTCCATTTGCCTGCTCTGAGTTGCAACATCTTCTACAGGTTTGAGATACATACACGTTACTGCATCACTATAGTGTACAAACTGAAGGAGGACTCCAACAATTGAATGCAGTCATTCAGATTATTTTCCCTCTTTTGCCACAAAAGACACATACACCTCCTTTAAATGTAGTGGCATGACAAGTAAATTTACATTTATTTGTAAAATTGGATTGAATTTCCCTTAAATTGGTTATATGAGTCAAGCAAATATTTCCTGTGACGCCGGCCATCTGTTATATGAATAAAATCTAAGGAGGCACAAGTCAGTGCAGCATTATGGAAGCAACCTTACTGTCAGTGTACTTCACTTCAGCTGAAAACCCAGCCCTCTGTTTTCTCCCCGCTAATTGTTCTCCTGCATCAAAAGAGGAGGAGGAGAATGAAGGGATGCAGGAAGGGAGGAAAGGATGAGGCTATCTGTCTTCACAGTCCTGACCTCCAGAAGTCCAGCAACCTGAGAATCTCAATGAAATATTTAAAGCTTGTGTTTTATCCGCAGTGCGTTGGTCAAGACAAACTATGGGCCTCCATGACGTAATGCCAGCTGTCTGATTGGTCCTGGCTGAGCAGGGTGGTCAGGTGACCTGTGCCGCTGTGGCCTTTTAAGGCATTACAATGCCCTGATGCTCCACATTAGGCTCATGAACTGTCTGCTGCAAGTTACGATCAATCACCGTCGGCTGCATTGTTCTTCATAGCAAAGCTTCTTGCAGTAATTCCACCATACGTGTACATTTTTTACTGAATGCCCTCATCGCTCGTATTTAATCACGTCTGTTTAGAAACATGACTGTTCAGATATTCCATCTTGCCTTGATTTATCACACGAGGCCTCCACAAGGTGCAATCACGTGCAAAGATACTTAAAATAAGTTGATTTCGTTTCCTCTCTTATGTCTTTCTTTTCTGTTCCCCCAGAAGTGATGAGCTGACAGCCCATCAGCTAATCCGAGTAAGCCATCACTGACATGCAGGCTGTGCGTTGACTTTCTCTAGCTGAGGCCGGGTGGCAGTGCACTGGGCTATCTCAGGTTACAAGCTCTGTGAGGGGGGTGGACGAGGTGGTGGTGATGGTGGTGAGGGTGGTGGTGCTTCAGCAACAACAACAGCAAGCAATGCAGTGCAATGATCCCTGCTTCGTTACTAATAGATGACCCACTGACTAACACGCCTCCCCCACCCCACCCCACCCCACCCACCACCATTACCATCCACCAGTCTGCTCCTTTGCAGCAACAGGAGGACTGAGGAGCGGGAGCAGGCAGCAGAGAGGTGATGCTGGTGGTGGCAGTGGTGGAGGAGGCCCTGTGGTTTATATATACATAATCACTGGGAGGGTGTGTGTGAGACAAAAAACAGAAATGGATGTTTGAGGCCCACAGAAGTTTTCAACGTCGATATATTTCTAAGAATAAAATGTTGGCTTCATTTTGATCGCCTCTGTGTTTTCAATGATAATAT
Organism: Scatophagus argus; assembly: GCF_020382885.2. Classification (NCBI taxonomy): domain Eukaryota; kingdom Metazoa; phylum Chordata; class Actinopteri; family Scatophagidae; genus Scatophagus; species Scatophagus argus. The sequence continues at coordinate 7,474,717 of NC_058514.1, read as the reverse complement.
TTTTTAAAAACTCCTTACAAAAAGGCAGACATTTGTCAGATGTGTGTTATCGTTGGCCTTATTTTATGACCTTATTTTCATCTCCAAAATGTTTTTATTTTCCTGAGTAATGATGCTGCATGTGCTGAGGGCATGTAAATAATCCCCTGTGCAGTAATCCTCTGCTGAAGTAACGGACAGTTGGAGCTAAAATGTCATTTCACATCAAGAGAATTATTATTATTATTATCATTATTGTTATTATTATTAATAATTATATTAAATCCTGTTTGAATTATAATATTTGAAAATGTCTTATTTTACAGGCTATTACAAAATGGCCAATATTTATCTACAAATGGCTCAATAATTGCATGCATCAGCAGTGCTTTGATGAAACTATCCTGTTGTCTTGCCTAAGATTATCAAGTTATGAGAGATGACTGTTTTTTTCCAATAATTTGTTTTAACATTTATGATAAAACGTGGTCTCTGTCTCGTCTTTTTGTTCAGGAGCACAGCCTTCTATCCCCAGTAAAGTAATCTCTATTGTTGCCACAGTTTTTCTTTTTGAAGCATCAGACTGAATCGCGCCGCATTATTATTTCATCCGGTGTCCTATCATATGGCCTGGGTCCCTTCACTGGGTGGCGGCGCAAACGCGCATCGTCCACCCGATCCCTCCGCTGGCACCTGTTCTCATCTGGCTCCGGCACGACAGCACGGAACCAAATGAGTGTTTTAAATATTCATCGCGGGCTCCTCATCTCCCATACACTCAGATGATCCGCGGCTCTGGTTTCAGCTTTTTCCAGGTGGAAACCACGTCCAGTCTTGGAGAGGCTTCGGGGCTCCTGCTCCTCAACGCTGAGCAGCGGCGATGAGCCACCGCGGATTGATTACACTGTGGCAATCCACCCTGAAAAGGAGTGTAACCAAACCCAGTCCCGCCACCTCTAAATATTACACGAGTTTTGTGCACCTATACTTATCTGCCTAATTATCAGCAGCAGGTAAATGGACTCTGGCTGGCCATCTGAGAGGAGCATGGGTAGGCCTCGCCCTCATATATTAGGCATCCTTCAAAGAACTGGGGACATAACCTCTCACTTCATGGGACTTCAGGGACCCCTCTGGAGGTGCCTGCGTACGGGAGGAGGATGAGGAGCAACACCGAGGCCCCAGAAGGCCCAGGAGAGCTGCCCGTGAGGACTCCAGGCCAGCATCAGGTTGTATGGCTTTGACTAGAAGAGTTCTATTGTCATAATAATAATCACTAAAAGAGACAGAAAATAACCACAATAGGCCTATAGTATTTGTAGTAACCAACAGTCAACTAAATATTCCCACTTTGGTGCTTTAGCAAAGGTATTTTCTTGCTTTCCTCGCACAGGAAATGTTATGCAACCTGCACGCAGTAACCACTAGTGCAGGCTTCCAATGCAGCATTTGATAATCATTAGCCATCTGGACGTGGTCATTTGATCCTGCAGCATCTCGACGCAAGAGCCGCAGCCTCAACTGCATCAGTCGACTAAAACTAATACCGACGGAGGGAGGTTGTAGGGAGGCTGGGAAAAAGATGCGCCAATAGTCTATCTGATGTGTGTGTATCTGCAGCACAAGTCATGTTGTGGCGGACATTAATGAGCGATCTAACTTGTTTACTGCAGCAGTTAAACAGTAGGCTGTAGTCAGTTTAATGGTGCAGCCTGTTTGCTCTGCAGGTTTAGGTCAGTTTCCCCAGCAGTCTGTCCCTCTCTGTCTCTCCGCAGAGACAGCGTGTGGTCTGAGGATGCTGCTAAGGTAAACTGCAAGGTGCATAAACCAAAGGCCTGCAGGCCTCTCTCTGCCTGTGCTGACTGTGAAGGCCTTTAAAGATAAGACAAACAAACAAACAAACACGGGCGTCAGGCCTGTTTGGCTCATTGCAACATATAAATACTGAAAATGCAGATTCTCTTCAGCACGCAGTGAACGTCTGAACAACATTAGGACTTAAATATAAAATGGGAGGCTACAATAGAGATCACTAAAATCCAGTAAACATTAAATTTGTGTGTATGATGATGAGAGCATGCAGTAAAGCTCTTTCAATCGTTACCATTTTATCTGAAGGTTTCATTTCAACAAACGCCAATTAATAGCTGGAACTAGATTATAAATTAAAATAAAATAAATAGAGTGATCTGGATGTCCTATCTGGAGAAAAAAGTGTTGAGACAGTCTAATGGGAGGGGGGTTGGTCCAAATTATTCCTCAGGAAATCGTTTAATCCGGGGGAGACAAAACCAGCCCTCATCGGCTCACACTGCAGCAGTCCGGGTTAAAACAGCACCACGCACAAGGTTTCCTCGTCTCCAGAGAGATCCACCTTAAAATAGACTAAAGAGCCCGGTACCCGAGGCCAAGGATGCGGCAGAAGAGGAGACACACAGGCAGTTTGGATTATCGCTTCGGTGCGGGCTGAGATGCTTGAAAATCTGTCTTTTTTTTCTTTTTTTGTTATTTTTTTCTACTGACCAAATCCCCGAACTCGCAGCCGGAACCAGTGGAGCGAGACTGGATGGAAGCTGTTTGTGTCCAGCTTCTAGAAAAACGTCCACCGTTAAGAACACAGGTACACACCGGTGTGATTTGCACCCTCAGAGGCTGGGGAATTTTAAGGGGTAGTTCAGCCTATGTGGGTTTTTTTCACTTGGGAACCCACCATTTAAACTCATCTCACTGTGGGCCTGATTTTAAAAGTGCACATGTTGTAAAATTTAGCCTAAAAAAAAAGAGGAAACCTGTTATATTCGCGTAGATAAAGTAGGCTGTAAACGCGGAGTACGCAGGCCTGTCGGCTCTCCTCTGCGCGTCTGCGCCTTTAAAAAGGTGCGCGGAGCACCTTTCTTTCTGCCAGTGTGCAGCTCGGACGCGCAGGTAAGAGGGAGGAGGTTGAGTTTGGGGAGAGAGAGAGAGAGAAGCAGAGGGAGAGAGAGGGAGGAAGCCGCTGGGAGAGAAGAGGAGCGCAGGGCTGAAATTGACATTTGATACTCAGGAAGTTCAGAACGCCACTTGGATTTCTTTTGTTTCATTGTAATTCTGCAGTCCTGCTGCGGGCAACACGGACCGGAGGCTTGTGTTGCCTCAACACCGCCTCAATAGTGGAACTCTTTAAAAAAAACATAATAATGGGTTAAGGACTAAAATGTCTGATGGCTCCGGCTTCAGTGCAGTTTGTAGCTTCAGGTATGGCGCACGACGATGGACTCGGAGGAAGGTATGAACTACATTTTGTACTTCTGCTCCAGTTAGACTGTTAATTACAGGATTATACAGCCTGGGAGAGGAACGCATCAAAAAGGAGGAAAGCTGCGCCCGTGAAATGTCGTAAATAGTGGTCTTGTTGCGTCTAAAATTAAAAACTCAGCTCAGTTCATCCTGGAAAAAAAGCCTCGCAGTTCTGATAGTTTTTGAGATTTAAATCTCAAAAGCCAGAAAACAGATTTAATTGCAATGTGCTAAATATAACGCACAGTAGTACTTTTTTTTTTCTTCTGGCTTGACCCACACATAACACGGCCCGAGCGGACTGGATTTGGTCGGAATTAAAAGAAAACAGGTAGTCTGCAATGTTTAAAAATAAAATCAGTTGTCCGCCAGTAACAGCCCGCAGGCCTGTTTTTAAATTCTAGCTGTTTTGCTGCAGGTTGTTGGGATGTCTTATTCAAATTGCACCTGCTTTTTCACCCCCAGCTTCAGTAAATACCGGGGACGCAGTCGTGCCTCGGTTTCAGCAGCCTAAGCCGGTGGACTAATGCTGAGTTTGGTGTCTTGTAAATTTTTACTCGCGTCAAAAGAGAATAATCAGGATGTAGAATATGTATTAATTACATTTTTTTTTTTAAAAAAGGACATTAGCAGGCTGTAACTGCCACTACTGATGCCAAACCTATAAAAAAAAATCTTTTACAAATAAAATGCCTGAAAATGAATCAAGATCAGATTAGTTTTCTTCTTGTTTTATGAGGCGATTTCTTTTAAAACGGAGCATTCAGTCCCACATGTCAGTTTGCATGACTGATGGAGAATTGAAATCGTGCTGCAGGACTTAAGGTGATAAATCCTCCTGAAATAACCGTGAAGTTGAGGACTTGTAGACTCCCTGTTCAGACAAATGCGATTAACAGAAGGGGCTTTGGAGCTGCTTTGAATTAACGACGACAGAGACAAAAAAAACAAAACAAAAAAACAGTCCGAGCCGTGCAATGATAACATTTCAGCGGAATAAAACGTGCTAGTAAATTCACACGCTTTTTAATAAACACGATGATGACATGATTCAAATTTAAAGATCACCACAGGGGTGTGATGTGTCAGCCGTAGTCAGTACCATTTAATCTTTAAAAATAATAATAAAAATAAGCTCATTGTAATATCTTGGTATGAATTAATATCTTTCTTAATATATTTGTATTGTAAATGTATTCCAGTATTAAAATTGTTCATTATGAGTTAGAGTAGGACTTGACGTACTAACTCTTGACGGTGTCAACAGATGCCAAAAAAAAACTAACTAGATAACATTACTGAAAAGGTAAACCTTAAATTTTCACATGCTTACTCAGTTAATTTTAAATTGTGTTCATAAAAAAAGGGTGGGTCCAGATGGGTTTTGTATTTTGACAGCTGCTCATGATGACACACATAAAAGCCTTGACTTTGTCATCTATTGACCAGAAATAAAATGCGTATTTACAGAAGGATAAATAATAGATATTAGAGTTATATGAGTCAACATGAAGTAATAATGATAGAATTTCTTAGAATAAATAAAATCCCAAATTAGATGCAATATGTTTCTGTATGTAATAGATTTAACATACAGAAATAATGCACTTGTTTTTCACCTGTGCTGCTGCCTGAGTTCACAGAGACTCTCATGTAGTAACATAATATGAAATAAAAAAAAAAAATGAAGCTTCATTCTTAACTAATTAAGGTATGGAAAAACAAGACATAGCCAAACCTTTAAAGGACACAAGTTCTTTTCGACTTTGCTTTTTAGTGGTATTGATTTCTCCAGGAAATGGCAATGGGAGTCTTGCTCAGGGAGCCATTTGGGCGTCTGAAGAATCACTTAGGACATGGTTTGATCGCGGGAATCAATGGGAGCTCCGTGCACTGCAGGGCCCAGGGTGAGGGAACTAATGGCTGATCCAAGGGTGGGGCGTCTGAGGACGGTCAGCCTCTCCAGTCCAGGATATCTGCGGCAAAGCAAAGATGCTTTTGACAACACATCCAAGGTCAGGAGAGGGATTGAAGGTTAACACTCGACTGTAGCATCGTGTGAATCATAATTAAGTAGTTTTTAATTAAATAGTTAATGCTGAGCTTGAGAGAGAAAGTGACAGGTTTAGATTTATTTTTTTTGTATGATAGGCCTTGCATGCTCACTGGATGGACATTTTGAGACATTAGTTTGATGTCATGTCCTCTTCTGAATATGATGGCGGCCATTTTCTGGGATTTGCAGTGTACATACACGAGAGAGAAACTACAACTGGCTTGCCGGAAGTCCTACGACATCGTGACAAACGCAGCCGAGCTTCGACTGAGCTTATATCTTCTATTATCTGGGAGTTAACTCGCTTTTAAAGGGAGATACTTGCTTTCAAAAACTTGCCATAGATTAATCATAGATTGGTGTGTTAATGCAACAGAGAAGAAAAAGAAGGACTCACTTAAGGAAAAGGGTTTGACTGGGATTAAAAACTTAAATTAGGATGTATAACCTGGTCAGTCTTTCCAATATTTAAAAAAAAAAAGAAATGATCCTGAACTGGTGCAATCGATGCTTTTTATCTTTTAGGTATGTGCAACATATTTGCATTATAATCTGAAAAGATGAATTTGTCTCTTTCATGCATGCAGGAAAAAGTAACAATGCTAATCTACAGATGAATTAAGAGGTCAAGTTTAGGGTGTCAGCCCTTGAACGAGTTGTTTCATTATTGTATCTTAACAAAATTGTAATAGTTTCCATAGAACCATTTGTATGTATTTTATCATTTGTATTCAGTGTTTGACCACTGGAATCCCATTTGAATCACTATGTGTGAATGAAAAATGACTGACTGATTTATTCTCATTTTGTCATGTTTTACTGAGAACAAATGTTTTGTCTTAAGTCCCAAACTGCAGAGAAAATTTAGGCAGCTGTTACTAAAACCATCAAAATATAAAAAGATGGTAGTATATGTTGTAAAATGTTGTAAAATTCCTTCGTGCTGAGTTTGTTTGCTTCAAACAATGCAAAAACATTCAACTGGATGACCGCGCCTGATTGATGATTCATCGATTCAGTTGGCCATTTCTAACCGTATTAAGCACCTATTAGTATCTAACAGCAGAAAAATCGCCTGCGTTATCACCTGTTAACCTTAATTCTCCTTTCCGAGAAATATAAAGACAGCAGTTTGTGTGATTAGCACTGAACAAATAGATCAGGATGTTTTCCTCACTCATAGGGTTGAGCGGACTTATATTTAGTTGTCCACTTTGAGACACAGTAGCCTCTGACCTGTTACTCAATGCGTAGATCCATCCTCTGCAGTGCAGTGCATCTCGACTTAAGCTGCGTCACTGCAACACTGTGGACATACTGAAGGTTGCGGATGCTTGTCTTCCATATGTCTCTGTCCCTCCCTCTCTCTCTCAGCTGTTGTGTCTGCTCTCCTCATGAGGCTCGGTGGTCTTGTTTGCATAGTTTTGCTTCGCTGGCCTGACCGTCCTCACAGGCTGACTGGCTAGGTGTCGGGGTGATAATGACTCCTGTTCTGTGTATGGCACTGGTAGAATTCACTGTGAGAGCTCACTATCAGTGAATTACCATAGGGCCATAAACAGAGCAGAGAAAGAACCACTTGATAATGCCCGTCCATGGCCGCTTACTGTTTTTCTGTCTCCTCTCCCGTGCTTGTGGGTGGGGTGAATGTGATGTAATGACTCTGGTGCAGTTGCATGAGCTGCGTTGTACACATCTTACTGGGTGCTTCGACATCTAGCTGTCCTGATGTGCTTCTGTAACAACAGATGCTTGCATTTTGAAGCCTCTGTCACTCCTCTTCTTTGCCCATTTTGGCACTAGCACATTTTTGCTTCTGTATATATACTTTGAGCAATTATGTGTAGTGCCAATATAGGACAAGACAGACTTCCATCGCTTTTGGATAATTGTGGATCCTAATCTTGTCTGCATTAACACATTTTGGTGTCTCTCAGTTATAAATTGCTCATGATCAACCCTTGAATTCTCCTCGTTGTCCCCAGTAATTCGTTTTCCCCTTCAAGTTGTCCAAGAACTTTCAGTTTATGTGGACCCAGATTTTGGAGACATGCTGATTCCATCTGTCTCAAACCACGACCCACAGGGATGTTATCAGCACAACAGTCAAAAAGCAACCTGTTCATTTTTCCCCCTAGTTGCTGTCTTATGTTTATTCTTCTCGCTTCAATTCAGAATCGTGTCCATCTCATCTTTGCAGCTCCCTTGTATCAGCTCTACATACCAAAGAATCCATGTTTGGGTTCGCTCATGTGGGTCTCAAGAGGCCCAGCAGCTCTCTGATGGTGTTTGGCAATGGTAGAACTCACACTGGTGAGGTAGATGGATCCGGTGGTTCTAGACTTGCCAACTACTGCTTGAGAGTGTCCACCAGCTAAAAGACATTGCAGAGACAAAACCAACCAACCAGAAGAAACATCTCAAGGACATTTCAGTCAGTCAGTGAGTGAGTGGCTGATGGTGGTGAAGGGTGAGGTCTAACTCTGTTCCTCCCCTGCGCACCCCGGCCTCAAAGCTCCAGTGACTCTTTGAAGAACATGTTGTATATTTACATTGATTTCAGATTTTTATGGACAGCGTTTAAGAAGATGAGGTGTACCCAGGTAAAAACAGGCAACCATTGGCTGTCTCAAATTTACAGAAGAGGAGATGGAAGATGTGAATGCTTAAGCTTTGAAACGTTGAAATGTGGATTGTGCAAATGGAAGCTCAAAGCCAACAACAAGAGCGAGATATATCACTAATGATATTTTTTGGTATAAACAGGTTGGAGAAGATCAATAATACCCTTCAAAACCAGAAGGAAAATGAGACCTGCAGTTAAGAACTATTTCTTGAAACAAGAGATTCTGATGCAATCAATGTAAACATCTGTCAGTATCTTTTTCTCAGATGATGGCTGCTGATCATTTTCTACCCCCAATATCAAGTGCTCAACTGAACAATGAAACAGTTAGTCAGCAGAACAGCAGCGGAACAGCAGAGCTAGTTTGATAACTGATTAATTGTCATCGTTAATAAGTCATTTACCAAGCACAAATTTGGTGTTTTCAGATGTGAGGAATCACTCCTATTGTCTGACTCATCACCTGGGGCCTAAACCGTTTTTTGTACTCTAGAATAATTAATCTTTTATTTGACAATGAATAATCAATAATGAAGATGATCTATCGTTGCATGCCTATATGCATTTAACAGAAGATACTGATGGCTTGCAGTTTCTTCTACGATGATAATGGATTCCTCTGTTCATCAGTCAGTCTCATCTTCGGGTTTGACCAGCAGAGTCAGATCAAGTGAGTGCAGCATGAGGGACTCGCTGGTTGCATAAAGGTCCAGCTATTCTGCCTTCAGCCAACCATCAGGGGGTTTCTCTCGTAGCTCCATGGCATAATTGGCAAACCGTGCGGTGTCACCTTACCCCTCTCTTTCAATGCGGCCTTTTTCCCTCCTCCCTCCCCAAACGAGGGTGGAGAGCGAGGGAGTCTTTTTCAGATGTTGGCTGGGTCCATTGAACGGTATGGCTTGAAAAGCTGCTGTATACTGAGCTCCATATATCTGGGTCAGGGTCTGCTAATGTAGGTGACGGGGGGATCTGGGGATTAAAACCTCTTTATCTGCCTTTGCATAAATCCTGCTTTATAGCCTACACTTTAGCTAATATGATTTGTATTGTTACCAGTTTGCCTGCAGGCTAGCTATATTTGATCTACGTAGACGTCGTCATCGGACCCGTGCAGAGGCTCTGTTGCTTTTGTGCAGGTCGACCATTAAAACACAGAGTAGTTGACATGAAAGAACTCAGATCTGAACTGTTATTCACTGGACAACTGATTCAGGTTAACTGTTGTGTGTCATGTTACAGAACATATCACGCTCATGTAACTTGTATAGTGTGTACATGTAACCACGCAGTCTTGATGCCACATGAATGTGACTCAGTTTGTTATGTGTGTGCACCTGTTGACTTCTTTCTCTCAAATGACAAACTGTTTTTAAATCATACAAATCCCCATATCTGTGATGCAAATAAATACTTTCAAAGGACCAATCCATGTGTCAGACTCCCTCTAACGATCTTCTCTGCAGCAAAGTGCATTGTGGGATAACCCCTGTCAATGCAAGGCCTTCTCCAGATGGGCCGAGCAGCTCAGGTTACACCGCATTTTTTAGTGCCCCCTCTATCCCACAGCCCCCCTGGCCCCTTTCTCCATCTCTCTCTCTCTCTCTCTCTCTCTCTCTCTCACACACACACACACACACACACTCAGTTTCCTGGGTGGGTAGAATTGAGCTGAGACAGTGCTTGCCTGTGTTCCCCTGCAGAGCATTAGTGAAATAAGATTATCATCGTTCTTACGTAGTGTCTGGGCTGGAGGTGGACAGAGGTGTGAGCTGAGAAGGTGAGGATGCCATTATTAGACTATTAGACTATATTACGGAGGAAGGTGCTTCATCAGCAACATGTCTGCTGATGCTCAAGCTTAAAAAGAAACTCTGCATGAGGCCCAAATGTGTGCTGAGATAGATTTTGTGTTTGCTTTTAATTTTTGTTAATGTTAAAATGCCACATTTTCAGAGATGGGAAAACTGTTTCTACCTCAGGCTAGTGGGTCAGACATGGGTAACAGTAAAGCAAATTCATTTTTCTGAATGGTAAGACATTGACAAGGTAGGCAAGTATTCATCTTTAAGGAACACTATTTCAGTTTCGCAGCTCACAGAGTACATGTTTTTGTACAAGAAGGATGTTTTATTAAGTTGTGACCAAACCCTATGCCCAGGACGAGGGGTAGGAGATTATCTCTTGTTAGAGCAAGTGGGGGTTTGGACATTGGCGAGCAGTTTGTACATATGTGTGCGTGCCCGTGTGGGAGTACATGTGTGCATGTGTGTGGGGGTGTAGGGACCGGGATGCACGTATTAAGACACGATTAGTGGAGATTAAAGCTCTGCCCTGGAGTCTGCCTGCACGGCTCCAGGCAACAAGAATGACCAACCCCTCCCTTCTCACCCTGCACTGACCCCCATGGAGCCGGGCCACTGAAGTCTTGGCTACATCCTAGTCCACCAGCTTCGGAGAATCAATAACACTGCCCAGTGATCTCCCACCACTAAACATATTGCCCCCAGGACGGAGCGCAGGCACTCACACTGCAGCCTGACTCCCTAGATTGGATGGTTTTAATGACATTCAATCAGGTTCAAAGTCTGTCAGAGGGATGCGATGATTGGAAGAGTGCACTGCGGTGTGGTGCACGATGATGTAACTTGTAACTGTCACGCAATGCAGCACAGGCTCTTTCCTTGGTTCTGAGGCCTAGACTGAGGCCAGTGCAGGTGAAGTAAGTAACTAATGAATACATATTGGCCCAGAGCATCTCAACAGTGACTCCACAGAGTTTTGGGAATGGCATTCTTAAAGTCTCTGCATATATAACATTTAAAATGATTAATGATTAACCTTAATTGGGATCATTTATGGAGCATGGAGAGTTTAAGACTTTCTCTGGGTCAAGCAAGTCAGAGCTATGAATATCACTTTTGTTGAATCTGAGGGAGCAGGTTTTACTCCACTTTGATCCCAAAATACTATACTTCAGAACCTGGTAGGAAAAAATATAGTATCTAATTCAGTATGTCTTTGCCAGCTGTGGACTTCCTTTTAAAATACAAAATAATCTCCTCTCATTTGGTACATAATTTTGCAGTTTGGAATTCATACTGTCAACCACTACTTTCGTACATATTTTGGAATGAAACACCATACAGTTAGATTTAAAAAAATAAATTAATTAAAAGACAACAACAACTAGAATTTTAGTCATTTAAACTTAGCTTAAGGTGTCTTAAGACTGGAGCTGACAGCATCCTTTTAAGTTCTGTGCTTGTTGGACCTTTTATAACTCAGTTGGGTTCAGCTTTAACGATGCAGCTGAAAGGTTTCAGTGCACTTTGTGTAAGTGTGACTGGGTAGATGGATGGTGCAGAGAGAGAGAGGCAGAGGCGGAGGAGAAGGAGGCTTAGGTAGCACGAGATGTAGGCCTTTTTCCAAAGAAAGCTGCTAATAAGGTCTTCTTAATCTGTGGTGACAGTTTGATGTGCATGTGTGCCACACACCTGCAGCGACTCAAACGTAACATTCACTTGTCTACAAAGACACACAACCCGCTTTTGAGTATTTTCAAACTCACACAAGGGGTCCAATCTAAAAATGACACGAGGGGGAATAAAACATAAATCAAGAAGGAAAATGGCATCTTTTCATCTGTGTGAATGCAACCTGGTTCAGCTTTAATCTGGAGAAAGAGCGGGATATACACTGACGCCTGATAGATTAAGGCCTGAACGCTTCTCTCTCTCTCTCTGTTCTACTCTGCAACAGAAGGCCCGGGTAGCAAATCCGAGGCTTTAAAACAGAGGCAGCTTATGATGTAATCACGGCCCTGTCTGTCACGGCAGGGAAGGTGGGGGTGCCGGAGAGGAGAGTGTGGTTATCGGGTTTTGTGGCGACTACATCATCATGGGACAAAACGCAGATAAATATGGCATTCCTCGAAAAGGGAAGACGCAGTTGTTAGGTCCTCAACTGTAAACACCACAGGGTCCGACACAAAGCTTCCTGTATGTGAATATTTGTTTTGGTTTATTGAAGGAAATGGGATAAGGTCATTGTTTAACAATCTGTGGGTAAGTTTAAAGTCAAAAACAAACAAGTCCAAGTCAGCTCCCTTCAAAAAATCTGAAGTTGGTCATATGTTCATCACATAATTTAATGCAGCTGACTTTAATCAACAGTACAGTGCTTATCATAAGTTCACAGCTCTAATATTTCATTGCCTTTAATTGAATTTTAGCCTGTTAATGTGCACTGAAACAACATGGTGTTAGCTTCTAGCGTTTAGCTTTTAGCAAGCTTGAGTCCTCCCTGGCTAATTACGACCACATTAGCTTTGACACATTTAGCTGTGCCACATCAAACTGATTGCAGAGGGGAGTATGTGCATCTTTATCTGTGATTTGATCTGAGATCTTTATCTGTTTTCAGTTGGATGCACAGAGTTAATATGCAGCACACTTTTACAATCACTTTTATTGCAAGTTTGGAGATCAAGTGATTCAAATCAAAAGGCTGTGAATCAGATTTGGGACAGTATCCTCATGTCATAACTGCTCTGTTAGTCTTTTTTTTAGCCTCTTTAATTCAAACAAGCTGATAGACACACAGTCAGCACCATTTCTCCAATACATAAAGTGTCTGATGTTACAGTTAATGCATTTGCAAGTGATTACTTACTACATGTTGAGCAGACACTGCAAAAAATATAATTGATTTGTGCTGATATTCCTGGCTATCAGGCAAATGCAAGCCCAGTATTCGCTGTTGTGGCTCTGCTTTTGTCTCCACCAGCGCCTAGAAAAGGCTCTGGGTCAGTACTGTACAGTACTGTTTTGTATTGTATTCTCCAACTTTGAAATATAAAAACCAAAGGAAGCAGCTAAAAGATGACAAAAGGCCTTAAAGAGCTGCTGTGCTGAACAGTGTACCAGTAAACACAAGACAAACAGAACGAATGATGAAGAGCAGCCATTTAATTGAACTTTATTTCATTTTTTTTTTTAAATAGTGGTGAGAGTTGAACCAAATGTTACAGCTGCATCAAACTGTTCATTCTTGGCAAGCATTTTTTTTTTTGTTGGAAGATTGAAAGAAATGTTTTTTGATGTTTGCATCACAAATACTGCAGCGCCTGTCTGAGTACGACTAACTTCCTGCGATTTACAAAGTGATGCAGACCACCAGGTCCTCAGTGACATACAAAGGACTTCAAGTTTAAAAAAATAACATACCAAGGGGTGCTCCTGTCCATGCACTGTAAGTAAATGGATTTGGTACACAAAATGGCCGCTTTGGAAAGTCAGCTTAGCAGACCTGCAGTAAAAAAAACAAACAACCAAAAAAAAAAAAAACCCAAAACAACAAACAACAACAAAAAAAACCCCAACACCATGATGTATATCCTGAGTCTTCACAAATCTTGGCATGTACGTGGACTACAGTAAAACAGCACAGGGAAAAACACACAAGGCAGTATGTCAATATAATAGTTCCTCATCTAATGTGAGAAATGTGTGGGAGTATCTACAGCTGCTTTTCTGGATACTAAGAGTTTTGGATGAGTTGATGGTGGAAAGTGTAAAATTTAGAGTAGTGATAAAGGACAAGGGAGACACGGGAATCATGGGAGATGAGTGATTTCTGACTGTGGCACTGAATTGTAAATGCATCCCTAAAAACAAAACAGTCAAGCACATACACGACGATGAAAATCTGGAACAGTGATGGTTACACTCACTGGGTACAACAGTGGTGCCCCCCCCCCAAGAGTTTTTGGTTCATTTTTGTTTAAAGGTTAATTGTAAAGAAATAAATACTAAATACTTAACATCAGAGAGCTAAAAAAACAAACAAACAAAAAAAACACATGAAGCTAAATGGGAGAAATAATACACCACCAAAAGCAATATCTTTACATAGTAAACACAATTTGTCGATAGCTCACTTTTACTTCCCCCGCAGATGTACATTTAAAAATATATTTGACACTGTACACAGCGTGATGTCTTGGAAAAACAGTATGACAAACAAATCTCCAAGATGGCCATTCAGTGCCTTCTACTCCTTCCAGGGTGGTAAATGTCACTGCTCCAGGGTCACAACTTCCACTGCCTGGCCGTCCAATGTGACAGTGTTGTCTATGCGTGTGGCGACAGGTGCCATGGCAACCTGGACGGGCCGGTTGCCCTGGGCCAGGCTGGTCACGACAGTCTGGTACATACTGACCGGGATCTGGACCAGACCTGAGGAGAAGACGCAGACATAACATAAATCAACCATTAGCCTGTTTATGTTAAGGTGGAATGTTATACGACGCCCTGCAAATGTGAGGACTTTTTGCTGTTTACTTATTTCATTTCAAGTTTTGGACTGTTTGTTAGATGGAACAATCACTTTAGGTAGGCATTACTATTTTCTGACATTTTAAAAGAAAAACTATTAGTAGGACACTAATCAGCAGATTATTTGATGAAAATAATCATTAGTTACAATCCGAGCTGTGAGATTGGAATATTATAATTGTCCCCTCTCATCAAGTGTTTGCAACCTTAAGATTCAGTTACTCATATGAGAAAAAAAAAATGTGGGCGGGTTTATTACACATAATATGATTAATTGTAATTTAAAATTACTGGTGATAATTGGCAGAAAATTGATAAACAACAATTTTGACAATGGATTAATCACTGAGGTCATTTATCTGTGAAAAATATGACTGTTCTAGATTCTCAAATGAGAAGACTGATTGATCATTAATAGAAATATTACTGTCAGCTCTGATGTTAACAAATACTCCTCGCTGTGTCTTTAGCCAGAGGTAATCTTCTCATGGGGGTCTCTGTCTGACACGGTGCTCAGGAGGTAATCGAGTCCAGGTAGTTGTCTGTGACAGGAGGCGGCCATGTTACAGAGACGGCATATCTGAACAATGGTCCGATTGAACATGCTCAGCTCGCTTCCCCCCATGCCCAGCTGTGTGTGTGTGTGTGTATCTCTGCCTGTAGGGATTAATGCTGCAGTCACGTGGGCCTCGGCCCCACCCAGCAAGCTGTTACAGTGTCACCAGCAGGCAAGAAGGTCAGTGTAAGGGATGGCAGTGGCTCATGCCCGCTCCCATTAGCTAAGACACTGGACATTAAACACACAAACTA